>NC_035440.2:66086257-66427094 GCF_002127325.2 Helianthus annuus | reverse complement strand
TCAAAGAGTTTGGATCCCCGCCATCCAATACCTATGGGCATTGAAGGAGATCCTACTAAATTTGACCCAGGTCCCTTGCAGGACCTCTAAACGCTGACCAAGGGCAAGACCCTTACCAAACCGTTCCCTTAACCCCCGACCAGGTAGCCGACATACCTCCATATAGACCGTGGAGATATGAATGGTGAAAATCTTTTATTTTATATAGACAGTAAAATAATGCCAAGACACCACGGACAAACGATAAGGAAAGATCACCTTCAACATAAGTAACTAGTTATTAAAGTCATTAATACAAAACCAAATAAAAAGTGTAAAAGATTAAAAATAAAAAGTATTATACTAAACACTTGTCTTCACCAAGTGATGTAAGAGACTTAGGCAAACATGGCCTTGATTGTCAAGAACTCTTACGATCAATCTTGGATCCCGAGACGACTCACACACTCTACGATGGACAATGGATGATGGTGGTGGATGATGGTGTTATGGTGGTGGTGGGTGGTGGATGAAGTGTGAGAGAGGTGGTGTGCCAAGGGATGAGTTGAAATGAAACCAAGCACCCCTATTTATAGGCTGAACAGAAGGCTGGGCACGGCCCCGTGTCCGCTGGACACGCCCCCGTGCCCGTCTGACACTCTCTCTCTTCATTAATTGTAATTCGCAATTACAATTAATGCGCCTGCTGTACTTTCACCACGCCCCCGTGCTCACTGGACACGGCCCCGTGGTGGGCAATGGAAGCTTCTACTAGTTTGTCTTTTCTGCTGCTTCTTGGGCACGGCCCCGTGTTCGCTGGACACGGGGCGTGTTCAGTCTTCTGTTTTCTCTTCTTTGCTTTGGGGGGTGCCGTTGAGGGTCCGGGCAGTCTACTTTTATTCCTTTTCTTGTATTTATGCTAGAATTGGTTGTCTTTTTGCTTCTTTTGTGATTTTGAGCTCATTTCATCCTGAAAATACAAAAGGAAGACAAAAACACTCTTTTCCCAACATTAGTACTTAAAAAGGGTTAGTTTTATGCTTCATTTGATGTAATTTATATGTTGCATTTTACACACATCAATGTTTATTACAAATTTAATTTCGCTATAAATTTTATTCAATACTAGTGTGAACAATAGTTGCATAGGGGCATACATGAGTAGTGAAATGGGAGAATTATGTAAAAGAAATATATATGCATAAGAAAATAAACAATGGTGAGCGTGCGAAACCAAGGCAAAAGTAATCACGATCAATATTGTTGTGGGAAGGAGTGCGCGTACACTCGAACCCGGGAACTTAATAAAGTGAATAAGTGACGTATTGGGAAGGAGTGTAACAACACCCGATGATCAAACCCTTATTAATCAAACCCTATGAGGAAGGACGATGATCACAGCGATGGATGTGATTATATAAAAGATTAGTAAAATAAACATTATGAAAATGTTAGAATAAGAACGGGTAAACCCCAAAAGCCGAATAACAATAGCAGTAGTTTACCAAATAAGACTTGAGAAATGGGCCTTCGGGACATTAGTAAAAGAAACAGACCTAAGGGTCGCTAACAAAAAGAAAGGCGGTGTTCGGATTAAATAAGTAAAATGCTTGATAATAAAGGTAAACGGAAGCCGGATAATGGGAGCGTATTACATTAAGATAATGAGCCCAAGGGAAAGGATAAGAATCAAGGTAATTAAAATTATAAACCAACAAACAAGAATGTTAAGGCATAAGGGTAAAGTTCGACTATCATAAGTAATAAAGTTCACCAGAACAAGTCAAACAAAAAGGAATGAAAGAATTAAGGACTTGGTGGAATAAAGGCGACGGGTTACGCTAATACTACCGAATAAATCAAAACAAAGTCTTAATGCATGTCGTAATGGTGGCTTTGATAATGATTTCAGTAAAATACCCGATAGATGGGTAGGATTATGGATATATGCGTAAACCAAGAGACGGTGACGCAGATTAAAAGTCAAAAGACTCGGATTAAGAGCTATGACTAAAAGACGATAAAATTTCGCAAAACAGAAATTTCGATAGTTATGTTCGACTATTGCAATGCCGGACGGGCTGAATAAAGTATAATACCTTATATTTTGAGTAAGCGCAAAACGAATAATGGAAGTGCGAAATATTACTGAATCCATGTGATAAGTCGTAAAAGAGTATGGAAAGGAAAACGCAAACCAATAAAACTGGAGTGTTAAAAACATTAAGATAAAGAACCTGGGTAACGGGTTAAAAGGAATAGGGGTGTAAATCAAATAACGGTATGGGAAAAATAAACCGACGCGGAAGTGACATAAGAAGTCATAGAGTCGGAAAGATAATCTGAAAGAAAGCGGGTGTAGCCTTGGACTACGGTCGATTCAATAAAATTCGAAAATAAATAAATTTTAGGCTTGAAAAGGGTGCCATGACACCAGGAACGTACTTCTAATTATACAAAAAAATTACATAAGTAAAGATGATTTGCGGGATCGTCATAACCTTTGGAATTATAAACAGAGTAAGGGTTTAAAGGACTAAATGAATCTAGCATCAGCAATAGAAAGAAATGAACCGAAAAGGGATGAAAGCCTAAGAAATAACCTACGAGGCTAAGAAAAAGAACCTTCGAGTCACTCGGGGTACAGTAAGAGGACTAGATACGACTCCCCGCGTAATATAATAGCGGATAAGAATAAATTCTTGTCGTCAATTCCCAGATATGGGTAATTGACATAAGTTAAAAGAGATGAACGATTAAACAGGAATTCAGTGTTAGCGAGGAACAACGTTTAACAACAAAGAATGTTATGAGACAAATTAGAAAACAGTTAATAATAAAGGACATAGGTCTTAACACCGATAGGTGTAAGGCGATACATTAAAAAGAAGATAATGATAACGAAAAGATTATCTAAACTTAAACACGACGTGATACGATCACGGTTAAGAAAAGTGATACAGAATATAGTCATGTTGTAACATGAGTTATGGGATGGAAGATCATAAACTTACCTTAGTTTGATTATGGCAAAAAGGGGTAGACCCGAAATTAACGGGGCATGAAATGACGGTGACTAATCAGTCTAGCCAATGGGCCCGTATGAAGTCAAATTAGTGTTGGGATTTATGCAAAACCCTTGTCAAAATAGGGTTAGTATAGAGTAAATATGTGGCAAACTCATACTATTGAGTGGTCAAATGACAATTGGGACAAGTAGGTGATAAGATAAGAAACACAAGACACAAGTTAAAGTCCATGAGGACTTACATGTGGAAAATGCATGCGTTGAGGCAAGCGATAACTTTTGACTAAAAGAAATAAGGTTTGAAAAACAAGACTAAGTTAGTTTGGTCCAAACCAAAGAACTACTTAACGAAGGTTTCGGGGACGAAACCCTTTTAAGAGGGGTGGACTTGTAACACCCCGAAATTTATAAAACTTTAATCAGATTTATAAAGTATTAATCAAACAAGAACAAGCTAACTAGGAATTGATAACCCAGTTAGTTACGAGTCTTGAGGTGACATATAATAAGGTTAAAACACCTAAACTATAAGTTAAACAAAAGTTAAGGGACCAAATTTGTAAAACTTGAAACTTGAATGTTTAAAGTAGTAAATAACACACCAAACACACACATGAGTGTGTGTCTGGATCGAACAAAACAAGGGGGCGACTAGGGGTTTCTCTACAAACCCTAATTCTCACAAAAACTCACAAACTGGAGGCCTAAATCAAGTTAAAATCGAAATCTGAACATAGATTCGTGATCACCTCGTTGAAGGGATCATAAGGTATGCCAAACTAGGTTGTTTTGATTCAACTTAAATTCCTAGTATATGATAAAAATAGAATATTTAGCTTGATTATGTGTTGTATTGATGAAATTAGAAGTGATATGATGTCTAGGGATAAACCCTAGATGATTTCTTGTTAAAATCTTGCATAATACTTGTGGGGTTCATAATCACCATTGTAGGTGATTAATGGGTTTGTAAAAACTTGATAAACACTAGGATCATGATTCTTGTTCTAGTGTAATCTAAATTTATGAGGTAATTTCTAAAATATTGATGTTAAAACATGTGTAGAATTGCCTAATTGAAGTTGATTTAGATGGAAATAACAAGTCATAAACTTGGTATTGATTATGTAAAAATCTGACCCGCTAGGTGTTTGCTAAAATGCCTAAGTGAGGATTAAAATGTTAAAAAAATTGGATGAAAACGCAGATTTGATTATTATAGCGAATTATGCGTTAACGATTATGAAAAGAGTTCTAAATTTATTGTGAATTGAACTCTTTAGGCAAAGAATCCGGATCGTCGAACGGACAATCCAGAGGGGATACGCGTTGAAGGGTGTGCTCTAAAGGTACGTGACTTGTCGTCTCGTTACACTTATGTAGATAAACCTAGTCGTAGATATGTTTGATATTGATATAGCGTAAATGATTGTGTTTGGTATGTCAATGAAGTGATGTAACTCACTCGACAACCAAATGGGTCAAAATAGTTGAATGAATATGTTTGTTGATGATATTGTTTAAAATAGTCGTGTTGGGACGTCAATGAAGTGGTGTAACTCACTCGAAAAACCAAACGGGTTAAATAATGGTCGAATTGGTAGTTGTTTGAAGTGACTTAAACATCACTTATTAAGTTTGAGTTATAATAGCGTAAACCATGGAATGGGCGTGATACGCTAAGGTTGACAAGCCCGGGAATGGGTAATTATGGTTAGAAACCGGTGTTGATGAATTAGGTAAGTACGCGACCTATGGTTTCGTTACATTATGTTTATTTATTTATTTTAGATTGTTGTATTGGAATTTAGCAAAAGAGGAAAAACCCGTTATGTCTTGGAAGTGACGAAGTACCCTAGACAAATAAAACGGGTCAAAACATTGATTAAATGTAGAGTTTGGTATGTCTTTGAAATGGTGGTCTCCATTCGACATCCAAACGGGTCAAACAATGTCGAGTTATAAATGTCGAAGTGAATGATTCATCACTCGATGATTGGTGATAATTAAAGCGTAAGCCATGGAGCGGACACGCTAAACTTGTTGCAAATGAACCCTTGGTATGGGGATTAAAGTCCAGAAATTATGCTTGTCAAATTATTAAGAGGAGCATGTTTGAACCCTCGAAAACAAAGCATGTCGTTAAGGCGTAAGCAACTCTCGGTAAGGGAGCGAAACGCTATTGTTGATAAACCCGGGAATGGGTAAAATCTTTGAAAACAAGAGATAACAACAAAACAAGTTGTAGGACTTGTAAACAAATGGGTCGAATAAACAAAGAGCCGAATTATAGGCCAACTATCCTTAAACTGAATTTCTGTGTGAATTGTGTTGATAAACGGGTCTGTAATTTAATTACGGTCGCGTAAGAAAAAGAATTATGTAAAACGGACTTGTATAGGGAAAGTTATGCAAGTTCTAAGTTGTTATATAGCATTTTTCGTAGCTGGGCAAGTGCAGCACAAAAAGAAAGCAACATTCTGTGAAAAAGGGGCGTCGCGCTACGCGACGCCAAGCTTAAATCACCGTCACGTGCTGCGACGGCTATCGCGGGCCGCGTAAAATGGGGGCTAAGCTGTCGCGGGGCGCGACAGCCCCAAACTTCAGAATTTTTGTTTCGTTTTCGTTGTTTGATATCAGAACTTGATTATACACATTCCAACACTGTCAAAACTAACATTTAACGTGGTTTTGGCATTAGGTAAAAGTATACAAGACTCCGGGTGAAGATCAAGCGACTTTCAAGAACCGAACGCACCAAACAAAGCTTTCGCATTGATCTATTTTGTTTTAGTAAATATGTAAACACTTGAAATTGCATTTTTAAGGTTTAAATAGTAGGATGATGACTCGAATATTTTGATCATGTATGATCATAATCCCAACAAAGCTTTTGTAAGCTCGCATTTTTGTACTAAATGCGTGTTAAATATTATAAATTCTGTTATTTTAAGATGGGTCTTACAGTGTGTGTTGCTAGCCTTAGGAAAGGCTAAGTGGCAGAGTTCCAGCCTTACGACAAGCTGGTTTGCGCGAACCTGTAGCATCCAGTGTTCGCGGAAGAGTGAATTCGAGAGAAAGTAACAGAAATAGGCTCGCGCGGAACCCTTACTGGGTTCGCACAAGGCGGTCTGTTGGTACTTAGACTATAGACTAGGTTATTTCTAAGACATCGACCCGTACTAAGTCGAGTCTGGCCTAATTCCCTATAGTTATGGCTCTGATACCAATCTGTCACACCCCAACCGATGGCGGAAACATCGGGGTGAGGCACTAAGCGAAACACATTGTCCAGAAGAATTCATAACAACTATAATTACCAAATATTTAACGTCATGTCCCATAGCATAACATATCAAGCAAAATAGTTATTACAGACATAGTTTCTCAAAGACAAAAATTGTTCCGACAACTCATAAATTTATTCTTTTTGTTTCTAGACTCCTCTAGCTTGATTCCACAGAGTTCAGCAAAACACAGCATCATAAACACCTGTCACATACATTAAAATAGGTCAATATACATAGTGTAAAGGTGAGCATACAAGTTTGATAGTATAATAGTAGCGAAAAGCGGTTTACGCATAACAAGCATGTAACACGTAGAAATGTGAAGCATGTAAGCTATCGACAATGAAATATGCATAGAAATGACTGCGAGTTGTAGAATGTGCAACACATATCACCATTGTGACACGTGAAGTAAAACCCTTAACAACCCCAGTCCACGACAGGTGCTGAGTCCAAACTATAATACTATCATTGTTAAGGTGTCAGGCAACAATTACTGTGTAAACATAACATACAAGCATTCATCGAATATCACGTATAACATGCAAAGCGATTAGCGTATAAAAGTGGTTGTGTTGTTTGTCGAAGTGACTTGATATAAGTAACGTATGTAACACCCAAAAGTGCGTTAAGCATAAAGGGATCGAGTATACTCACAGTTCATGT
The DNA here is from genome assembly GCF_002127325.2 of Helianthus annuus. Lineage (NCBI taxonomy): Eukaryota > Viridiplantae > Streptophyta > Magnoliopsida > Asterales > Asteraceae > Helianthus > Helianthus annuus. The sequence continues at coordinate 66,420,131 of NC_035440.2, read as the reverse complement.
TAAATAAATAACACAAGCTTGGATTGAAGGGAGCACTGAAGAGTTAGCCTGATCAGAGGATGATAGTGTAAGCGTTGAACAGCGTGTTAAACAGTGCGTCGAGTTGAACGAGTGACGAATGGTAATCCGATCGGATGACCGTCCAGACGGATGGCCATTCGGTCGGAGGGTCATTCGTTTGGGATGGATGTTTTTGTGTATTGCTTGAACTTTGAAGTTTTCGTTGTAGCATTTTAAAAGATGTGAAATATCATTATGTGTCCAGCCATCCGGTCGGATGGTCATCCGGACGGATGGCCGTTCGATCGGATGGTGATTCGTTTGAGTGGAATTTACAAAGAACTATATCTCCTGCCCGGATAGTCATTCGATCGGATGGTCGTCCGATTGGATGACTATTCGTTTGAAAACTGATATTCTTTAAAGTTTTGTAAATATTGTTTAGGTGTTGAAAATCACAAATCACCTGGTCGGATAGTCGTTCGATCGGATGGTGATCCGATCAGACGGCGATTCGTTCGGGCAACTGTTGGTTTGGACTTGTAATAATCAGTTAAGTTTAGAAAAGTTTGCGGTTGAACCGAGACGGTATGACAACGTGTCAAACAACGGAAACCCCATCATGTCCAACCCATCCGGTCGGACGGGAACTACCCCGTTCGATCCGAACCAGCTGTTCATGACGTGTTTCATGTTCAACCCGTGAATCGGTTGTCTCTCCGATAATAATTCGTTCCCAGACCGACACTTCACTAGGGAATGAATAGAAGGCCCAAACGAGCTCAGATTCTATCGGTTTTAAGTGAAAATTTGAGAATGTTGAAGAAAAGTGGAAATCAGTTAGAAAACGTTTAGATTTGGGTGAAATCAGTGTTTAAACATTGTAGAAATCTGTTAGATTCGGACCGTTCTTGCTGGAATGAAGTTATTCTCCGAAGTTCATACAAACCCGTGATGATGTCATCATTGAACAGCCCGAAATCAGGTGATTTCATGGTTAAAAGTTGTGATTTGTGGGTGAAATCGATGGGAAAGTGCATGTAGATGGTAGAAGTACAAGATTTGGAGTGAAAACTTACAAGAATCACGAGTAATCGAGAGAAAATAGGTTGAGAATGCGCTGGGTCGGAGGGAGCTGTCACATCATGAACAGTGATGTGACATGTGAGGTATTTACAGTGAGAGGAGAGAAAGGCGGTGCGAGTTAGTGGGTCGGAGGGCCTTTCGATCGGATGGCTATCCGATCAGATGGTCATTCGATCGGATGGCTCGAGTGAGTTGGTTTTCCGACATTCGTTTCGTGCGTTGAGCGTTGCGATGCGTTTTAGCGAGTTACGAGTAAGCGATGCGATAGTCTTAAATACTTGTTACACAAATAACATAACTAACATACAACAACATAAGTAACATTGCGTTTCCAGTTCGCGATGAGATTGCGTTGTGATAGAGTTGCCTGATTTTGGTTTGCATTCTGGTTCTGGTTGGCTAGTCTTGGACACCGATTTCTGTAGTGGGTCAGATCCCCACAGTTATAACAAGCACCTGGTGGGTATTGTGGTCGTGCAGCTTGACCTTGTTGCTGCACAAGAGGCTGAGCAAATTGTTGAGCAGGGTTCTGGACTGCGCGATTTTGAGCAAACCGACAGGCATCGGCAAGATGACCTGACTTCCCACCGTTTGTACAGAAACGGCACTGATGTTGCGGCTGATGGTGACTGTTGCATTGATTGCACAAAGGTGCACTTCCTGAATAGGGCTTCTTTGCTGGAGGCTGGTTGGGAGCTGCCTGGTTAGCTTGGGCAGTGACAGCATAGTTTTGGGAAGCCTTACGCTTCTTTGCCCTTTTTGATGAACCAGACTCCTTTCCATTCTTGTTTTGACCTTTCTTGCTATCTTCCTTGTCAGCCGACTGCTTCTTGCCCTTGTCACCCTTCCTGTGTAATTTATTCTTTCGAATCTGCGACTCAGTCAACGTCGCTGATAACTCGATCGCCTGACGGAGTGTGGTAGGGTTGCTACCAGTAAGGATGTCTTGTACCGAGTCAGGCAGGCCGTCGATGTACCTTTCGATAGCCTTATCGAGTGGGGTAACCATAGTCGGGCAAAGCAGACTCAACTCCTCAAACCTATCAGTATAAGCCCTGTGCTCGCCACTATCTTGCTTCAAAACATCAAATTCTTTCTCCAACGCTCGTTGTTCATGACGAGGACAAAACTCCCTCATCATAAGAGCTCTCAGTTCAGCCCATGTCTGAGCTAGAGCAACTTCTGCACCTTGATCTCTCATAACCCCGTTCCACCACGTAAAAGCCCTCTTCTGAAACACACTCGAAGAAAACTCGACCTTGCGATTGTCAGGACACTGCACATGACGGAAAGTGTTCTCGATGCTCTCGAACCACTGAAGAAGCCCAGTTGCTCCCTCAGAACCACTAAACTTGAGTGGCTTAGCCGAGTTAAAATCCTTGTATTTGCATGTACCATTGTTGTTGTTGTTGGCCTGGTTCCATTGAGCAAAGAGATTTGGGAATTAAGCAGCCATCTGCTGCGCAATAATTTCTGCCAGCTCGGCAGTAGCTAACTGGTTGTCGCGTCGAGGAGGCATTCTAGAAGAGAAAAACATGAAATGAAACGAGTGAGATGATTGGATGAAGAGAATGAGATGAAGCAAAAGCAACAAAAGCAAAGATGGCGGTTATGCATCGCAAAGCAAACAAGCGACATGAAATGTCTAGTCAAAGTAAATGGGTCAGAATTAGTGTATCGCGAAGACATGCTCGCCTATAACTGAACACTCACCCCAAGAGTTCCCAGGTAAGAGTGACTGTGTGACAACTCGAATTTCCAAGATTCCTATTTCGCATTTATTGCACGTTCATGTATTGTTTAGTTGTTTAATTGCACAAATAATTGGCTATGGAACTGTAACATTTTGATACAATGAAGTGTATTGTGTGATTATGCATGGTGATGTGTTAATTGGGAAAGACTTGTCAAATATGTGAACTTGGTGGTGAAACTGTGAAATTGATGTGAGTTGGTGTGCTTGTGTAAGATATAGTAATTCGGGGTGTATAGAGTAATTAGTGAAAATTAAACCATACTTAACCCTAATCTCTTTTCACTAATCATTTACACAAAACAAAACACGTATTTGCAATTCTCTGATTCTCTGGCAATCATCATCACCATCATCATTGGCACAAAGCTATTCATCACTTTCGATTCCGCATTTTCTATAGAATCAACACAAGGTAAATGACTATTGATTATTTGATTGCATCAATTCTTGATTCTTGTAATATGTGTAAACCCTAGTTTTCATATGATAGTTCTGTGGTTATTGGTTGAGTTCTGATGATTTAAGAAATAATGTTGATTAGTGTATGATCAATTGCCTGATGTTAAGACACAAGACATGTTAGGATGATTGAATTGATAATTGAATTGCTGCTAGACAGAATGCAATGTGATTAGGGTTCTTAGACGTGATGATATGAAAACGTAACTGTTACGATGCAAAGAACGTATGACTTTTTGTTAGTCAGAGTTTTATTTAATGTATTTTGTCTGAGTTTTGTAATTGTTGTTGTTGTCCCAGTTTTATGAACATTGTCTGAGCTTTTACTACATGATGAATAGTCCGAATTATTTGATGAAACACATGATAAGGTCCGAATTTCATAGTGTTGTGATGTGTCCGAGCTTTATAAACCAATGCAAGGTGGTCCGACTTTTAAAACAAAGCTTAAGAGTCCGAGTTTTGTAAGGGGTCCGAGCTTTAACCCATGCCACCTTGTCCGAACTTTAAACAAAGCAAAGGGTCCGAGTTTTTGAGGCTTTAAGCCTTGTCCGACTTTTGTGAGAGCTTATGAGGTCCGACTTTTGTTGAGTTGTTATTGTCAGACTTTTGCTTGATGGTTAATGTTCCGAGTTTTGTATAGGGTTGAGAGGTCCGAACTTTGTGCATGTCATACCTCTTGTCCGATTTTTAACTAATGTAACCTAGTCCGACTTTTAAGTGTTAAAGTATATATCCGACTTTTAAATGCTAAGGTTGTGTCCGACTTTTAATGAACATGTTTAGTCCGAGTTTCATGATCCACACCCCTGTCCGAATTTTATGGCATCAAACACCCCCCCCCCCCATCTTGTCCGAACTTGTGCCTAGGGAAGTCTTTGTCCGACTTTTGTGATGAAACCCCCCTTGGTCCGAATTCTTTGTGCATGAGCATTAATGTCCGAACTTTAAATTCTTGATGATCTTGTCTGAGTTTGATACGTGATGCTTTGATGTTTATATATATTCTGAGTTTGAAGGTGATACATGATCCGAGCTTCCTGTTAATACTAAGTCAAAACCCTGGATGAAGAACATACTGCCTGTTACTTGTTACTGCATGTTAAGATAGTGTATGTTACTGAATGATACTGCTTGGTACTGTATGATACTATAACTACATGCTACTGTGTAATATGATTCTGTAAGTTACTGTTTGAGCATCAAGAACCTGTAAACCCTAATTGAACATCAACACTTATCTTGGATTTATGTGCAATATACCTTAGGTTGTTAGTAACGGACTTAAACACTAATTAACCCTAGAAGCAATAACATACCGAGCAAATCGAGGTGAGTTCACACTCTTACTAAGGCATGGGATTCCCAAGGGCTTGGGAATGGGATTGAAGGAATGAGATTGAATAGATTCGTACATACATTGTTACTAGACTACCATACCATCGTCCTCGGTTGTGCAGGACACATACGTAAAACCTACGTATACTTGTACTAATCACTGTCCTCAGGTTGCGAAGGACACTCACATAAAACCTACGTGAACTTATACTCACTACTGCCTTGGTTGTGTCAGGCACTTACGTAAAACCTACGTAAACCCCCGCGTACCCCTATCCTCGGTTGTGAAGGATACTTACGTAAAACCTACGTAAACTTGTACGTATTACTGTTCTCAGGATATGTAGAACACTTATGGTTACGAATAGTCTAGTGGTTATACAACATGGGAAGTCCCCACCAATAGAACGTACTATCGGCCCAGTAGAGCCACATGTTACAAACGAATATACTATTACACATTTACTTTCTGTGAACTCGCTCAACTAGTTGTTGATCCTCTGTTACATGCCTTGCAGGTCGTTAGATACATGGAGCTTGCACAGGGAGGAGCTGGTCATTGTGGGCTTGGATCGTGATTGTCTTGTTAAACACTTATGACATTTGATACTTTATTATGATGGGTTTTAATTATACGCTTCCGCTAAACAGTGATAACTTACTTATGTTTTGGAACACCTTTCATATGGGTTTGGTTTGGTTTAATGGCAATTACTTTTACTATATATATTGTTCTATATGATTGGGGGTTTGATCCTGGTCAGTCACGCTCCCAAGCGGTGATACTCCGCAGGTGGATTTTGGGGGTGTGATAGATTGGTATCAGAGCCATTGGTTATAGAGAACTTGGTTTTAATATGGGAAAACGTTTTTATTAAAACCAGACTATAACCAAAACAGTGCTCTCAACGATCCACAACGACGCTTCGCTCCACGTGCAAGACTCAACATCCTAGGTAATAAGGTTTATATTTATTGCCTACATGCTAGAATTGCACAGAAAACCCAGGGTACAGGCATTCACTCTTCCAGTTCGCACGTGTTCACACTATTAACCCAAAACCTTGACGAGATTTTGAAAATTCAAAGGGGTTCAAAACCTTATAACAGAGGGTTCAAAACCTAGTAATCAATCATCCTAGAACAGATGATTAATTTTCAAAGCGGATTCGGAACCGAAGTTCTCGTTGTGGTCATCACCTAAGGATAGGTGATGTGCATGTTTTAAAATCTAAACACAAGATAATTTGTGTTAGGGTCCTAGAAAGTTATAGTCTAGGTCAAAGCATTACTAATAACCTAATTCCCTATAACCATTGGCTCTGATACCAACTCTTCTGTCACACCCCGACCACGTATAACATGCAACCTTGGCGGAAAACATCGGGGAGTGTTGTGGACAGAATTAATTGTTATACAACCATGGAAATTAAAGTTACGTTTTATTTATCAAACACGGGTATTACATTGTCTTAAAAGGAAGTACAGAATTCAAAACATAGTTATACTAGTTCTATCTTCACTTTTAGTCTCTAAGGCACAGGTCCGCCCTAGTATCGTGATCAACATCTTATGGAACAGCTCCTGAAAACACATGTGAAAGTAGGTACGTCAGCATAAAAATGCCTGTGAGATACATAGGTTTTGTGAAAGTGGGATTCATGACTTGGGTTTTAAAGAAATGTTTAATAACAGTCAGTCATGAACCTTGTAATTTGTCTCGCTTTGTAAACCATTTGCAAAACGATAATATCAGATGATACGTATAGATGAACGTAAGGTTAAATGAATAACCTAGTAAAATGAGTTGAATAAGATAAGTTGTTTTGTAAGACAATGTTTTATGAAAGGTATGTTATTTGTATAAAATGTTATATGTCTAAACTGAAATGATTTAGATAACGCTAAGATATGTAATATTATACAATCATTTATATATAGGAAGTACCAGCGGCGTATCCACCATGTTTGCATCATATTACATACTTCACGTTACTCAAACCATTTACCATGTAAGATTGTTCTTTGTATAACTCAATTGTCAAGTGTTATTGTGTAAATCATGTCAAATGTCTATGTTCAATGTAAACCACCAAATGTGTATGTCAATGTCAACGTGTTTATGTTCAATGTAAATCATGTAATGTGTATCCCAAAATGTATCATGTACGGTAAGCGAAATGTATCAACTTAAACCATATGTAAAATGCACAAAACAAGTCGTTGAAGTAAAACGTGGTTTAAATCAACGTTATGTTCTGTGAAAAAATGCATGCTCTATTGATATTAACATTTATGCGGTATTGTGAAATATGCATACATCCAAGCCTTGAGACTATGGCGATAAACCCTTAAACAAATTAAAGGTTTATCTAAGTTATGTATATCGAATTCGGTCATTCCTTACAATCCTATCAAACCCAGGATTTCAGGAACGGGAGTTGTCAATTCCTATGGTACCACTACCTACTAACGAACGGCGTAGCTAATGTTAATGAATGTATTGTCCCATGTTAAACAAACCAAATGTCATAACAAAATGAAGGCATGTGATGTAAACAATTGTACTAAGTATGCTAAGTAAACATACGAAGCAGAAATGTTCATGTAAATCAATGTGTCCATATGCTGAGTAAACATATGCAACAGAAATGTTCATGTAAATCAATGTGTCCATATGCTGAGTAAACATATGCAACAGAAATGTTCATGTAAATCAATGTGTCCATGTGCTGAGTAAACATATGCAACAGAAATGTTCATGTAAATCAATGTGTCCATATGCTGAGTAAACATATGCAACAGGAATGTAATGTAAATCAATGTACTAAGTACGCACACAATGGGCATACATAGCATGAAATGTAATGAAATCGTGTACTATAATGTACTAACATAGCAGGCATATGATGTGAAAACATGGAAAGCATGAATGTAACAGATAGGCACATGTGTTTCACCCCAAAACAGTTTGGAAAACAGTAAAAGAGGGGTTCAATGTACTCATATTGACTCCTCGAAAACATGTAAAAGATGGGGTTCTATGTACTCACCTGAGATTGCTTTGAATTCCTTGTATAATAACCAGATGATGCTAAAGATCACGGGATATCAAACGGCAGCTAATAGGTAGCTATGTTAATATACCGGACCAAATCGGAAGGATCAGATAGTATGCGGGTTCGTAAACCAAACGAGTATGGAGACTCGTGTAATATGGTTTAACAAAGCCTACATACTAAAATGAAACCTAACCTAAGTGCTTGCGACCCACTACGACCCGTTTAGGTAGCTTATGCTACCCTAACGCGTTGTTCGCGTAGAACGCGTCTGGAACGCCTAACATCGTGACCACAAGGCATAACCTCGGGAGGTTATAGCTATGGTCACCTAATGTGTTTGGTTGGATCCTAATGATCGACCAAATGGGTCGGGTTCGAAAGTATAAGCGATGGTTTAGATCGCTTACCTTACGACCCTATATAAGCACTAAACTAAAAGTGACGAGCTAAGCATGTTAGAACATGCTTAACTAAGATTAGAAAACAGGTTTGGCATCAAAACAAACGGCTTTGATGCTTACGAGTAGTTTGGTTACAAAATATGCAAGAATGCACATTTTGGCCGAAACTACGACTCGTCACTGAGCCTAGATAACGCGGTAATCAGTAGGTATAGTCACTACGGGCTATAACCATCGTGATCACACTCACGTTATGAAGTTCCAACGAACTTCGCATCGACCATAAACTGGTCAATGCAGAAAGTCAACATAGTTCGACTTTCGGACTCGAAAAGCGATAAAACAACGAAGGAACACTAACAAAGGATCCCCGAAAGCTAATCTTGATCAAAGAAACTCAGGTATGAAGCAATACTTCAACTTAGAGCTTTTTAGATCAGATTCTTGTGGGTTTTTGCAAGAATGGGGGGGGGGGGGGTATTTATAGGAAAAGCATAACCGTTAGGATCGTTTATCAAATACCGTGCCACGATCTCGCTCGTACACTTGTCGAATTATTGTGGTTACTGAATAATGGCCCTTGGCTCTTGATTGGGTGAAAGGGCATTGCCCCTTGAACGAACGAAAGGCCAACTGCAAGTGGGTTCAATGAATCTGCTGTACTGGGGACCTCTTACGGACCATATGGCTTATGGCTTACGGTCCGTAAGCCCCAAGTTTGGCAGTTTTACAGTTTTGGTCCCTGCAGCCCCTAAACTTGGTATTTGATGAATTTTTGTCACGTTTAAGCCCTGTTAACCTCATTTCAAAGCTCTAAAATGGAGTTAAAGTATAGGGAACTTGAAATGTGCTCAAAAATATCTCGGATGTCGGTTCCTTTGGCCGTACGGTGGCGATGTTCGGTTAATTACGACGGAATGCACATAAGCGCGAAAGACGATCCAAATTGCGCGACGAATGGATTTTTCTCATGCCATACACTAAGGCATAATATAAGGATGCTTACATAAATTTTTGGATGTCCGGATGTATTCAGAACATAAGTTATGCGCGAAAGTGCAAACTTGTGCACTTTTTGACATTTTTAGCCCCTGAATGATCCAAAAGTTTGTTTTAGCATACCAAACCCCTCAAAGCCTATTTCTAAGCTATGTAAAGGATATTTATGGTATGTTTAACTTATGGACATGTTCCGGAATGTTCGTTACAGTTCGAATTGGCATACTTTCGCAGTTTGTCAAGTTTAGTCCCTGTAAGCGAATTAACTTATTTTTGCCATACCGAAGCCTTCAAAACTTATTTCTAAGTTATGTAAAGGTTATTTAAGGTATGTTGAGTATATGTTGATGTTCCGGAGTATTTGTCGCATTAAACTGAGTACGTTTACGCACCAGTTTGCGTATAATTTACCTGAAAGCGATGTAGAGTTTGGAATTGAGCAAAAGTCAAAACATGAAAAATGTAAAACACAACCAAACAAACATTGGGATCAAATAACATTGTTTTATTGATAATAGAACTGTTCACAATGATTACAAGCACAAATGTTACATGAATCACTTGGATCCGACTCGTGTATTAGTATAAGCTTTGATTATTTTCGCACTTTTGCACTTGTTTAAGAGATTATCTTAGTTATTGTAGTAGGCCCCTCTTTTGAAGGCGACGTTACCCTCAACCCAGTAGTTTGAGTCAGCAAGGATACAATCCTAAAGGGTCGGATTATTGAAAGATAATGAATTAAGTTATTAATGCAAATTATGGTAGGCCCCTCTTTTGGAGGTGACGTTACCCTCGACTAAGTAGTCTGAGTCAGCAGGGATACAGTCCTAAATAGCCGGGTTATAGTATTAATAGTAGTTAACTTATGAGGGGGTCAAAGAGTTTGGATCCCCGCCATCCAATACCTTTGGGTATTGAAGGAGATCCTACTAAATTTGACCCAGGTCCCTTGCAGGACCTCTAAACGCTGAACAAGGGCAAGACCCTTACCAAACCATTCCCTTAACCCCCGACTAGGTAGCCAACATACCTCCATATAGACCGTGGAGATATGAATGGTGAAAATCTTTTATTTTATATAGACAGTAAATAATGCCAAGACACCACAGACAAACGATAAGGAAAAGTCACCTTCAACATAAGCAACTAGTTATTAAAGTCATTAATACAAAACCAAATAAAAAGTGCAAAAGATTAAAAATAAAAAATATTATACTAAACACTTGTCTTCACCAAGTGATGTAAGAGACTTAGGCAAACATGGCATTGATTGTCAAGAACTCTTACGATCAATCTTGGATCCCGAGACGACTCACACACTCTATGATGGTGGTGGATGATGGTGGTGGATGATGGTGTTGTGATGGTGGTGGGTGGTGGATGAAGTGTGAGAGAGGTGGTGTGCCAAGGGATGATTTGCAATGAAGCCAAGCACTCCTATTTATAGGCTGAACAGAAGCCTGGGCACGGCCCCGTGTCCGCTGCACACGGCCCCGTGCCCGTCTGACAATCTCTCTCCTCATTAATTGTAATTCGCAATTACAATTAATGCGCCAGCAGTACTTTCGCCACGCCCCCGTGTTCGCTGGGCACGGCCCTGTGGTGGGCAATAGAAGCTTCTATAGGTTTGTCTTTTCTGCTGCTTCTTGGGCACGGCCCCGTGCTGGCTGAGCACGGGGCGTGTTCAGTCTTCTGCCTTCTCTTGTTTTGCTTGGGAGGATGCTGTTGAGGGGCCGGGCAATCCACTTATGTTCCTTTTCTTGTATTTATGTTAGATTTAGCTGTCGTTTTGCTTCTTTTGTTAATTTGAGCTCATTTAATCCTGAAAATACAAAAGGAAGACAAAAACACTCTTTTTCCAACATTAGTAGTTAAAAAGGGTTAGTTTTATGCCTCATTTGATGTAATTTATATGTTGCATTTTACACACATCAGTGATCCTCAACCTTTTTAGATTTAACCACCATGTCGTCTATATAAACTTCCATAGTGTGTCCAATCTGATCCTTGAACATAATATTCACTAGCCTTTGATAAGTTGCACCTGCATTTCTTAGTCCAAACGGCATAGCAATATAACAGTATATACCAGTTGGAGTCATGAAAGCTGTATCCTCTTGATCAGATGGTTCCATCTGAATTTTTGAAATCCAGATGAAGCATCCATAAAAGTTAACAGTTCATGGCCCGCGGTTGCATCCACCATGGAGTCAATGTGGGGTAATGGGAAAGGATCCTTGGGACATGCCTTATTTAAATCTGTAAAATCGACACATACCCTCCACTTTCCGTTTTTCTTTTGAACTACAACCACATTGGCCAACCATCTTGGATACTTGACCTCCCTAATCATACCTGCTCAGAGTAACTTTTCTACCTCTTCCTGGATAATGGCATTTCTTTCTAGTGCAAACTTCCTCCTCTTTTGATGGATTGGGTTGAACGACCTGTCAATGCCAAGTTTGTGAGTGATTATATCTTTAGATATACCTGTCATATCTTCGTGTGTCCATGCAAAGGTAGTCTTTCTCCTTTTGAGGAAGGATACTAGGTCTTCTTTCATTTCGCCAAGGATCCATGATCCTATGTAAACTTTAGAGTCAGGATCATGAGGATCCATAAGGGTTTCTACTACATCCTGCTCTCTTGCCTCCAAGACATCTCTCGGAGGATGCTTTGATTGCTATTGCTCCCTTGACTTTGAGGCTGGTTTCATTGACGAGGTGTAGCAGTTCTTAGCCTCCTGCTGATCACTATCAATCTTCACTATCCCCCAAGGGCTAGGAAGCTTCACACATTGATGATAAGTGGATGGGACTGCCTTCATGTCGTGTATCCAAGGCCTGCCAAGGATAACGTTACAACAAGATAAACATTCAATAACACAAAATTTTTGGTAAGAATGTAGCCCTTCAATATAGATTGGGAGTTTAATGTCCCCCAGAGTATTCTTAGTCTCGCCACTGAATCCCACAAGCACTAAGGATCTCGGTATGATATCAGATTCAGGAATATTCATTTTCTTAAGAACATCAAGCTGGATGATATTCACAGAGCTCCCTCCGTCTATAAGGATCCTGCGAACAAAATGGTTAGAAATAAAAAAGAGTAATAACCAAACCATCGTGATGAGGATCCTGAATGTCGACACGATCATCCTCATCAAAAGCTATGATTTTTCCTTTGGTGACACTGGATGTTCGAATGGGTCTATCTCCATTATCCATTTTGGTTTCCTTTGCATGTCTTTTAGCTGCAGAAAAGGATGTTCCACAAATGTCTGATCCTCCAGATATAAAGTTTATAACTTGTGCGTCTGCTGGAGGGGCTGGAACTTTCTCTGGGATCCTTTCAGGATCCTGAGTTCTTGACTTCTTTCTCCCCAATAGTTCTTTCAAGTGCCCCTTGCTCACCAAGTATCCAATTTCTTTTCTCAATGCGATGCATTCTTCTGTGAGATGTCCAAAATCTTCGTGGTATGCACACCATTTTGATTTATCTTTAGTTGCAGCTGGTTTGTCATTTTTTCTCGGCCACCTGGCTTTATCACCTAGATTCTGCATCGCAAGGATTAGTTCATTGTTATCAACAGAAAAACAGTATTCAGAAATTGGAGGATAATCCTCATCATCCTCTTCCTGTTCTACAGCATGCACATTCTGATTATCAGATTTGTTGTAGGATCTGAACTTGTTGTTCCTGGATGAGGATCCTTGCTTCTCTTGCTTTGAGAATCCTGCTAATCTTTCCTGGATCCTTTTGTCATCCTCTAGCCGGATGAATCTAAGTGCCCGGGTTCTTACCTCATCTAGATTCCTGCAAGGTGTCATAACAAGATCATCATAGAATAATGAATCCCTAAGCAATCCCATTTTAAAGGCTTCAACAGCCGTTGGTATATCTAGGTTAGGGATATCTAAGGATTCTTTACTAAACTTAGTGATATAATCTCTTAATGATTCATTATGACCTTGGGTTATTCTATATAGATCACTAGTTAAACGCTCAAATTTTCTACTACAAGAAAACTGGTTATTAAACAGGTTAACTAGATTAGCAAACGAGGTAATAGAGTAAGGGGGAAGACTTAGCAGCCATTTAAGAGCCGATCCAGTAAGGGTGGATCCAAATCCCTTGCACAGACATGCTTCCTTTAACCTTTCTGGGATGGGATTGATCTCCATCCTTTCCCTGTATTGTGCTATGTGTTCTTCAGGATCTGTTGAGCCATCATATAACTTCATGGTTGGCACGTGGAACCTCTTGGGTATTTCAGCATTACAGATGGGTGGTGCAAAACAAGATATCTTATGGCTCCCATCTGCAATCTCCAGGATAGGCTTGACCACTCCTGGAACACTTGATATCATATCCTTCAACTTTTGCAATTCTCTAGCCATGGCATGATTGATACCTGTATCCTGCATAAGGCCATGGTTAGTGGTATAAGAATTATTGAAAGTGTTACCTCCCATTGGGTTCAAATTAGGAACACCGGATGTGAATCCATATTGTTGAGACTCTGGAATAATTGAAGGACCAGTAGAAGCAATGGTCTGCATTTGAATGAAATCTCTTTGATGGATATCTGAATTCCCTAGTTGCAAACCCCTTAAGAATCCCGGAATCTGGAAGGATCCATGAAACTGAGAGGATCCTTGAACATGAGAGGATCCTTGGACCTGAGAGGATCCTTGGACCAGAGAGGATCCTTGAACCTGAGAGGATCCTTGAACCTGAGAGGATCCTTGAACCTGCGAGGATCCTTGAACCTGCGAGGATCCTTGAACCTGAGGGGATCCTTGAACCTGCGAGGATCCTTGAAACGGCCAGAACCCTTGAATCTGCTGCGCTCCCAAGTATCCTCCTGAGCTAGCGAAGGATCCTATATGCTGAGGGAGGGATCCTGCTGGTTGGAAGTATGATCCCGATGCCTAAGTCATTGCTGATGATCCGTAGTGCACTCCTTTTGGTCCTCCCACGTATTGAATGTCTGGAACTACTGAGGGCTGAGAGGTCATAACCGGAGTATCGAAATTCAAAGATCTGGGCATCAATGGGGAATGATCCTCTGCCGATTTCTTCTGTTTCTTGATGTCTCCAATTTCTCTGAGAATCCTTTCATTGGTCTTATCATGCTGCTGTATATGCTCCTTCATCTGCAAAATTAAAGTAAATAAATCACTAGTAGTAGGAGTATAAGAAGCAGAAGAAGTTGGAGGTTTTGAGAAAATGGGAGTTGGTTTCTTCTCGTCATTTTTCTGAGATCCAGAAGGTGGTGGAGGCAAAGGTGGTATGCCCTGGGATGAATTGACCTCAGACATCGCACTAGAAGTGTTCTTTGATGATGAAGCCATCTGCTTGGATGCAATGAACCAAAATGATCACAAAAAGAAGAATTTCTTAAGAATGAAGCACCAATGGCCCCACGGTGGGCGCCAAACTGTTTTGGTCAAAAATCAAGCTAAGACAATGTAACCAAACTTTCTATTGTGAGGTATGATGCTTGAATTGATGAACAACAATAAGGATCACTCAAAAATGAAATGAACAAGTGACACAAAGATTTATACGAGGAAAAAGCCCTTGATCAATGAATGATCTCCGACATAAAAAACCTCGGGTGATGGAAACTACCGATCACCAACTCAAATTAAAAAAATGAATGTATTACAACTTTGGATGATAGCGAGCTAAGTACAAGGATCACTATAGTGTGTTGTGTAAAAAAGTGTATAATTGCCAAGTGAATTGCAGAGAGCTGGTGAGAGCAGTTGTATGAGTGTGTGTGTAGCCAAAAATAGCCAAGTGTTTTTTAATTAGCTCGCTACCCCTTTTAAAAATGGAAAACATCTACACTAACTAACATTCCGCAAATGGTGCAAGTCCTCCACGACTCCATAACGTCCACTTTTAGCTAAGCATGTGTGGAATAAACATGGAATATGCCCCAGGAATGTCGCCAAGACCAGGTCCAAGCTGGTACTCCTGCAAAACAATACCATATTCAAAGTAGACAATCGTTAGTATAAGGATCCTTAAGATGATCCATGATCCTGATCCTGAAGCACTTCTAAGGATCACTAACAGAAATAGAAGTGAGGATCACCAAACCCAACAGTAATTGAGGATCACAGGTCATTGAGAAATCCTCCCCTAACACAGACCAACCATTGTTCAACAAAAAACCACTACCAAATTGTTTTGGTCAAAAATCTAATGAGGATAATGCAACCAAACTCTTAGTTACGGGGAATGATGCTTGGTTAATTGTACGAACGACAAGTATATGAAATCAACGATGAACACCGAGATTTATACGAGGAAAAAGCCCTTGATCAATGAATGATCTCCGGCATAAAAAACCTCGGGTGATGGAAACTACCGATCAACAAGCTCAAATAAATCAATAAATGTTTACAACTTCGGATAGTGACGAGCTAGATACAAGGATCACTATGGTTAATTGTGTAAAAGTGTGTGAAAACTATTAAGTGTTTGCTGAAAGCTTCAAGAGTGCAGTTGTACGAGAGTGTATGTAGCTAAAAATGGCTAAGTGTTCTAAAAATAGCTCATCACCCCTTTAAAAATAAAAGCTAACTAAGCTAACAAACTATCCGACTTTTGTGCCATGCTCCCACGTTCTCCACAACGTCCATTTCCATTCGAACGTGTGCGAAATACCCGTGGAATATTCCATAATAACGTTGCCAAGACCAAGTCAAGCCTATTACTCCTGCAAAACAATACGAAACATAAACAAACAATCGTTAGTATGAGGATCCTTAGGGTGATCCATGATTCTGATCCTGAAGGTCTTCTGAGGATCACCATCTGACACAGAAGTAAGGATCACTATTAGGATAACAAGTAAGGATCACTAATTGTTAGAAAATCCTCTCCTAACAATTGCCCCCAAAATATAAGGAGTAATATGTAAAATGAACGAGTTATGTTTTCTTAATCTTATCCGCAACTAACTTAACGGATATATAGCCGTTATTGTAGAACTATCCGTTGCAACTATGACGTCACAGAAGTGACAGCCCTACAAAATCATGATTATAAATAGGAGATATAGATAGGATCGTTTGCATTTAAAATTCAGAGTTACTCCCTTTATAACTGCATTCCGAAGATAAACAGGTATTCATCTTCTTCCTTCTTTTGCTCTATTTTCCTTCTCTTTTCATTATTCCGTCAAAATGTTGCTCCGGAACTCCCCATCTAAGGATCACACGAAGAACAGCCCGCTAAAGAGCCAGGGAATCATTGAAGATTCCATAAAAGAACGATGTTGCTTCTCCGATCCGCAAATTGACAGGATCCGCTACTGCTTCCCGGCGAACACGGTGTTTAAATCGTTTGATCCCAATGCCCTCAGTGATCATATTTCTGATAACTGGGTTGCGTTTCCTGTTACCCCGTTCACCATAGGCTACACATATCCCTTTCCAGCTTTCACCCAATCTTTCTTTTCCCTAACCGGCATATCTTATATCCAAGCCATGCCGATGATCTGGAGGGTTTTGTATACCCTTGAAAGGATCATCGAGCAGGAGGGGATAGACTTAGGCATGGCAGAACTAGGAGAATTGTATGAGCTCACTACCTTTGGTTCCCATCGTTATCTACTCAAACGTAAGCCTGGTGAGGAACACCCGATCTTCAAAGCTACCAAGAATGATACCAACTGGAAGCGACGTTTCTTCTTTGTTAAGAGAGATTCTATCCCTGATGGGAAGGATTTACCCAAGGAGTGGGCTACCCATGGTAGGATGGAGGATCCTGAGAAGGATCACCAGAGAACTTATCCTTTAATATAAGAATTACTGACATTCTTTTGCTTTCTTGTTGTGCAGCTATCACCGTCTCACATCTCAGACTAACTCCTGCTGCCAAAGAGAGACTCGCCGCGTTCAAGAGGCTTGATCCTGAAACAAGAACTTTCAAGACAACCACCCAAGATTCTCAGGAAGTATCCTCAATTTCTGTCACGATGTCAAGTAAGTATCTTTGATTAAAAATTCAAATAAATAATGAAATACAAGTAATATAAAGATACTTATCTTGTTTTGGTTGTGTAGGTGCTGGAAAATCCACCAAGTCTGCTTCAAAGTTCAGTGTCACCGATCTCACCACCGTCAGATCCTCCAAGAGAAAAGCTCCTACCAGCCCGACAGCTTCGGTCCCCAAGGCACCCCTCAGAGGAAAGGGAGGCAAAAAGAGAAAAGCCTCTGAAGCTGAGGATCTGCAAGGTCTCCCCTTGATCCGCCAACAATTCCTTGACTACTTCAGTGAGGTAAGGATCACTGTCCCTGCTCATATATCCTGCTGATATGAGGATCACTTGGTTCTGACCTTATCCTCTGTCTTCCTTGCAGAAATTCGCTGAGATTGAGACCTATGTTGGCCACGCTGAGGATCAGGATAGTAAGATTGCTGATCTTCAACAGGTTGCAGTGCTAAAGGACCACAAGATTGCTGATCTTCAGAAGGATCTCCAGAATGCCAGGAACGAGACGGCCAAGGTGTTGATCAACTTTGACTACGAGAGGCACGAGATCACCGAGGATGCCAAGGTCTCCGCCGCCATAGCAATGTATAAGACCAAGCTGCAAATAGCCTTGGAAGCTCAGGATCCTGCTTTTGACAAGAGCACCTGGGATGTGGAGGGCTGGAAGGCAAGGCTGGCTGAACTGGAGGATGAAGAAGAGGCTGAAGAGATCCTTACCATTGAGGCTGGAGGCAAGGGTGAAGGTGGTGAAGCAAGTGGAGCCGGAGGTGGTGATGCAGTGAAGGTTTAGGTTGCAGGATTGGGCAATGATGGAAACTTCTAGACATAGCTGGAGCCCAATTTTTTTTGTTTGATGGTAGTTTGATGAACAATTTAATGGTTTGTACTGAACAATAGTTTTTAGGATTAAGGATCTAGGATCCTTCAAATAATAGGCAGGATTGCAAATGGTGGAGGGATCCTCTGTTTGGGGGATGAAGCCATTGTGATCCTGCCGCCTTTATATTCCTGCACTACTTTGAACCTATTATCATGGACACCCTTTACCTACCCCAGCGGACGGGCCACGTATTGCTGGTAGATGCTCGGGATAGGTAATTTTGACAACCTTTGAAGGGTTAGTCTTTTTGTTAATAAATAAAATCTTAATCTTTTGTCGCTTATCTTGTGTTATTATCCTTTTGGTTCCTTTAATTCTCAATTGTTTTGATGTACACTTATTAAATAAGCAATTTTGAATAAGTCAGATTGGAAATATTTAGGATATGATCCATGATCAAATATCCTATAGTTGAAAAATCCCAAAAAGTAGTATATGTTTTAAGGATCATAAGTTCAGTTGTCAAAGTATAAGGGCTATTCAAATAATCAACGAATAGAATTGAAATAGTTAAGGATCATACCTGAGGATCCAAGTTAGGATCCTAACCATAATCAGGATAACTATAAGATAAACCTTAGGGAGAAGTAAGGATCAAGGATCCCTAGCTGTTTAACTTCAAGGACCTGAAACAGAGCATAACTTGGGGCTAAGCCAATATAAGATAAGAATTAGCAACTGGGGACAAGCCCAAGGATAACTGGGGACAAGCCCAAGGATAACTGGGGACAAGCCCAAGGATAACTGGGGACAAGCCCAAGGATCGTTTGTAAACTGGAGTATGGCCCTAACTGGCGACTATCCAAACTTAGTGACATGACAATGCCAAAACCTTAGCTAACGTGAAAACGTTAGAAACCTTAGGAACGGATGTATGGTACGTCTACCATTATACGTAGGATCCTAGGTATAGACAGTACAATGGAATTATCAGCCCCTAAAGGGAGTACTGGTCCCACTGCCTTGAACTATACCAGGATCATCATGCGCTACAGGCGGAACTGGGGTCAAGCCCAAATAACTGGGGTTAAACCCAAGGAACTGGATTGCTTCTGTAGATAATAAACGCTTTGCTAAGGATACCTGAACTTTCAAAACTCAAAATCATGTGAGAGAAGGATAAAGGACACATGATCCTTATCCTTATATGAGAAAATAGGGAAATGAAATAGTTCAAGATTAGGACATTACCAGAGTAAGGATCATTGATGTTTTAAGGATCCTTCCAGGATACCCCTAATGTAAGGATCATATGTGTAATGAGGATCCTGCTCAGCTGAAATATTTCTTCAAATGGACAGCATTCCAAGCTCTTGGTAACAAATCACCTTCCATGGTCAGCAATCTATATGCCCCCTTTCCTGCTTCAGCTTCAATCAAATAAGGGCCTTCCCATTTTGGTGCCAATTTTCCATCAACAGGATTGGTGGTATTCTGAAATGCTTTCCTTAATACCATATCACCAATCTGAAATTTCCTGATCCTAACATTTTTGTTGTAAGCACCAGCCATTCTTTGTTGATAGCTAGCCATCCTTATCCTAGCCAGATCCCTGATTTCCTCAATAGTATCCAGGTCTTGAGCCAAGTTCTCATCATTTTCTTCAGGATCACGGGTACTTGTTCTAGCAGTTGGAACCACCATTTCTGTCGGGATCAATGATTCTGCCCCAAATACCAAAGAGAATGGTGTTTGACCAGTAGCATTCTTAGGGGTTGTCCTATCAGCCCAAAGCACATAAGGTAATTCTTCTGCCCATTTCCCTTTCTTGGATCCAAGCTTCTTCTTCAAATTGTTGATGATGAGCTTGTTGGATGATTTCGCTTGACCATTAGCTTGTGGGTGGACTGGTGTTGATGTTATCATCTTGATCCCCCAGCTGTCACAAAAGTTAGTAGTTCTGCCCCCAATAAATTGGGAACCATTATCACATATAATTTCAGAAGGAATACCAAATCTAGTTATAATATTTCTTTTAATGAAGGATATAACTTCCTTTTCTCTGACTTGGGCAAAAGCTTCAGCTTCTATCCACTTGGAGAAGTAATCCGTCATGGCCAGTGTTTTGGTCAAAAATCACACAAGGATAATGTAACCAAACTTTATGTAAACGGGGTATGATGCTTGGTTAATTATGAAAGTAAAGGATCACTTCTGTGATAAAGATGCAAAGACACGATGATTTATACGAGGAAAAAGCCCTTGATCAATGAATGATCTCCGGCATAAAAAACCTCGGGTGATGGCAACTACCGATCACCAACTTCAATATAACAAAAATATGATTACAACTTTGGATGATAATGAGCTGAGTACAAGGATCACTGAGTGTCTAAGTGTTTGAGAGTTGTGTCGTATATCGTGTGTGTTCTTCCGAATGGAGAAGAGTGGTATTTATACATGTGTAGGTGACCTATTTTAGGTAAAATGACTAATTATCAGCTCATTACCCCTTTAGAAATAAAGACAATCTAGCCTAAATTGCTGCCCATAAATCGAGCCTAGTTTCCATATCCTGTGCAACGTCTTTCTCCGATTAAGCTCTTGCCATATTTGTGAAGACGCGTTCCTGGATCATGATGTCTAGAGCATATCCTGCTAGATGTTCCTGCAAAACAATATTGTATTGAGTGGAAATAGCCGTTAGTATGAGGATCACCATAATGTCCCATGATCCCGATCCTGAAGTTCTGCTGAGGATCACTGTCTGCCAAAGAAACAAGGATCACTGGTTAGGATCATATGTAAGGATCACCTACAATAAAATCCAGCCCTAACAATTGCCCCCAAAATATAAGGAGTTAATTGTAAATAGACGAGTTATATTTTGTTTCGATCTTATCTCTATCGGGCGACTCCAAGAAACTAGCCGTTATGCTCGGACTAGCCGTTGTGATCATTACGTCAGAGATGTGACAATCCTGCAGATCATGATTATAAATAGGAGATAGGGTGAGGATCAGTTTGTATTTAAATTCGAGATACTCCCTTTATATTCTACACCGAGGATCAATCAGGTACTCTCCTCTTCTCTTTTTCTTCTCTTTACTCTCTTTGCTCTGTTTTCCGTTTCTACTTTGTTTCTGTTCCAAACATGTTGCTTCGAAATTCTCCGCACAAGGGTTCCAAGAAGGATAGTCCCTTAAAAAGCCAGGGGATTATCAAGGATTCTCCTACGGAGAGGTGTTGCTTTAGTGATGCTCACGTAGACAAAATTCGTCATTGCTTTCCGGCGAATGCCGTTTTTAAATCCTTTGACCCTACTGCTTTGAGCGACTTTGTCTCGGATGTCTGGGTGGCTTTTCCTGCTACCCCGTTTGCTATAGGGTACTCATATCCTTTTCCAGACTTTACCCAGTCTTTCTTTTCCTTAACCGGCATCTCTTACATCCAAGCTATGCCGATGATCTGGAGGGTTCTTTATACCTTCGAGAGGATCATCGAGCAGGAAGGGATTGATCTGGGGATGGCGGAGTTAGCTGAGTTCTACGATCTCACCACCTTCGGTTCTCACCGATATTTGTTGAAACGGAAAGCTGGGGAGGATCACCCAATCTTCAAAGTTACTAAGAATGATACAAACTGGAAACGTCGGTTTTTCTTTGTTAAGAGGGATTCCATCCCGGATGGGAAGGATCTGCCCAAGGAATGGGCCACTCATGGTAGGGTAGAGGATCCTCGAAGGATCACTATCAGTCCTGTCTCCTATGATGAGGATCACTGATGTCTTTTTTCCTTTGTCTTTTATGCAGCTATTTCCATTGCTCGTCTGAAATTAACCCCCGCTGCAAAAGAGAGAGTGTTAGCTTTTAAAAAGCTTGATCCTGAAGTTAGAAGCTTCCAAATCACTATCCAAGATTCTCAAGAGATATCCTCTGCATCTGCCACAATGTCAAGTAAGTATCCTCATAGAAAGTAAGTTTTATGTAAAAGTATTTAATTTAACAAGGGAACTTATCTTGTTTTTGAATTGTGTAGGTGCTGGAAAATCTGCCAGGTCTGTTAAATCTGCCTCCAAATTTGGGATAAGTGATCTTGCCAATGTCACGTCTTCAAAGAAGAAGGCCCCTGCTGCCAGTCCTTCAGCATCAGCTCCCAAAATGTCTATCCGGGGCAAGGGAAAAAAGAGGAAAACCTCTGAAGATCTCCAAGGATTTCCCCTCCTCCGTCAGCAATTCCTTGACTACGTGAACGAGGTAAGGATCACTGCCCCTGTTGGCTATCCGTCTCGCATATCCTGTTTGTGTATCCTGTTTCTTCGAGGATCATCCGGTTCTGATCTTACCTTATTTCCCTCTTTGCAGAAACTTGCCGAGATCGAGACCTATCTTGGCCATGTTGAGGATCAAGAGAGCCAGATTGCTGACCTCCAACAAATGGGCGTGCTTAAGGATCTCAAGATAGGAGATCTTGAGAAGGAACTCCGGGTCATGAAGGCTGAGGCTGCTCAGAGGTTGATCGATATGGATAACGAGAAGCAGGAGATCACCCAAGATGCTAAGGTCTCCGCGGCAATTGCTATGTATAAGATACAACTTCAGATGGCCGAGGAGGCTCAGGATCCTACCTTTGACAAAAGCTCGTGGGATGTTGAAGGTTGGAAGGCAAGGCTGGCAGACCTGGAGGACGAGGATGAGGCTGAGGAGATCCCCATGCTGGAAGGTGGTGGTGCTGAGAAGGATCAAGGTGGAGATGCTGGTGGTGACAAAGCAGAGTAGGCTGCATGATTGGGCGATGATGGATATTGTTGACTAGGCCGGAGCCCAATTTTTTTGTTTTGGTAGTGTTTTTCGTGGTTGTTGATGGTTTGAGACAATTATGGTCTGTAATCTCTGAACAATAGTTTCTTAGGGTTAAGGATCCTGGATCCTTTGAACAATAGGTAGGATTACAAAAGGTGGAGGGATCCTCTGTTTGGGGGATGAAGCCTTTGTGATCCTGCCGCTTTTAATTTCCTGCAAAATGCTAAGACCGCATAGACAATGGACACCCTTTGCCAACCCATGTGGACGGGCCACGTTTTGCTGGTAGAAATGTGGGTTGGCAATTTTGACAACTTTTTGAAAGGGTTAATGATCCTTTTGTTTAATAATATAACTTAACTTTTCTGGCTTATCTCGTGTTGTTATCCTTATCTTCTTGTTTCTTAGTTGTCTTTGTAATATATTTGCGGCTGTTGAAAATATGTTTAATAGATTTAGGATATGATCCTAGATCAAATATCCTGATATTGAAAGTTTTCAAAGTACTTTAGTTCAAGGATCATAGGTCTGGTTGTCAAAGTACAAGGGCCGGTTAGGATAATGAGTATAATCAAAAATAGTTAAGGATCATACCTGAGGATCCAAGTCAGGATCCTAACCTTCACTCGAGACAATCGTGGATACGACTTTGATGGATAATAAGAATTAAGGATCCTTATGTGTTTTACCTTTGACAAACCTGAAAAACGAAGCACAACTTGGGACTAAGCCAATGTAAGAAGTAAATTAGTAACTGGGGTCATGCCCAAAGGATAACTGAGAATGATCCCATAGGATCACTGGGGACAAGCCCAAAGGATAACTGGGGACAAGCCCGAAGGATAACTGGGGACAGGCCCGAAGGATAACTGGGGACAAGCCCAAAGGATCGTATGTAAACTGGAGTATGGCCCTTTCTGGCAACTATCCAAACTTAGTGACATGAAAATGTCAAAACCTTAGCTAACGTGAAAACGTTAGAAACCTTAGGAACGGATGTATGGTGCGTCCACCATTATACGTAGGATCCTAAATATAGCCAGTACGATGAGGTTGTCAGCCCCGAAAATGGGTACTGGTCCCAAAGACGTGAACTATACCAGGATCATCGTGCGCTGCTGGCGGAAACTGGGGATAATCCCAAGGATAACTGGGGTTGTACCCAAGGATCTGTGGTGCTTTTGGAGATCTTTGACGATTTGCTGAAGATACCTGAACTATCATAACTCAAATGGTTTGTGAGTAGAGGATGAAGGATACATGATCCTTATCCTTAGGCAAAAAGTAAGAAAATGCAATAGTTTTAGGATAAGCATATTACCAGAGTAAGGATCACCGATATCTCCAGGATCCTTCAAGGATACTTCATTGTAAAGATCACATGCAGGAAGGATCATGTTCACATGAAATATTTCTTTAAGTGAACAGCATTCCAGGCTCTTGGTAACAAGTTTCCTTCCATGGTTAGCAACCTGTATGCCCCCTTTCCTGCTTCAGCTTCAATCAAGTAGGGACCTTCCCACTTTGGTGCTAGCTTCCCGTCAGCAGGATTGATAGTATTTTGAAATGCTTTTCTCAACACCATATCTCCGACTTGGAACTTCCTTATCCTGACATTTTAGTTGTAGGCACCAGCCATTCTTTGTTGGTAGCTTGCCATCCTTATTCTAGCTAGATCCCTGATTTCCTCAATAGTATCCAAATCCTGAGCTAGGATTGCAGTATTTTCTTCAGGATCACGAGCAATTGTTCTAGCAGTTGGGATCACCATCTCTGTTGGGATCACTGCTTCTGCCCCAAATACTAAAGAGAAGGGTGTTTGACCGGTGGCATTCTTGGGAGTTGTCCTATTAGCCCATAGCACATAAGGTAACTCTTCTGCCATTTCCCTTTCTTGGATCCTAGCTTCTTCTTCAGATTGTTGATGATGATCTTGTTGGATGATTCTGCTTGACCATTGGCTTGTGGGTGAACTGGTGTTGATGTGATCATCTTGATTCCCCAACTGTCACAAAAGTTAGTGGTTCTGCTTCCAATGAATTGGGAGCCATTATCACATACAATTTCAGAGGGAATGCCAAATCTAGTTATAATGTTTCTTTTAATGAAGGATATGACTTCCTTTTCTCTGACTTGAGCGAAGGCTTCAGCTTCTATCCACTTGGAAAAATAGTCAGTCATGGCAAGCATAAATACTTTTCCACCAGGTGCTTTAGGGAGCTTGCCAACTATATCCATGCCCCATCTCATGAATGGCCAAGAGGATGGTATTGGGTGTAAAAATTCAGCTGGCTGATGGAGGATGTTGCTATGTCTTTGGCAAGGATCACACTTCTTAGCATACTGTATAGCGTCCCTCTTCATGGTTGGCCAGTAGTATCCTGTTCTAAGGATCCTTGAGAATAATGCCCTGCCCCCAGTGTGGTTTCCGCAATCTCCTTCATGGAAATCTTTCAACACTTCCTCAATTTCAGGATCCTCGATACATCTCAAATATGGTCCTGCAAGAGATCGCTTATATAATACATTATTCAAAGTTGTAAATTGAGATACCTTAATCCTGAAAGCTCTAGGATTTTCTCCCGTCGGAATCTCCCCATGTTGCAAGTATCTCAAGATTGGTGAGATCCATGATCCTGAATAAGATTGGGCTTCTTCACTAGGGATTATTGCAGTATCCTCTACTATTTCCATGGCCACCTGATTTTCAATAGCAGGAGCCAGGATATGGATGATAGGGATACTTATATCTTCTGGAATCTTCAAGGATGATCCTAGGTTGGCCAATGCATCAGCCCCTGTGTTCTCCTCCCTTGGTACCTGTGTCAAGCTAAAAGAAACAAAAGAGAGTGCCAATTCTTTGACTATCTCTAAATATTTGGTTAGTTTTTCACCTTTAACAGCATAGGATCCGTTAAAGTGATTAGTGATCAATAATGAATCTACATATACGTTAAGATACTTTACCCCCATATCCTTAGCGATTTGTAAGCCAGCAATTAGGGCTTCATACTCAGCCTCATTGTTAGTTGCTTGGAACTCACAGGCTATGGAGTGGGGTATTATGTCCTCCTGTGGCGATTTTAGTAGGATCCCTAGCCCTGTGCCTTTGATATTTGAGGATCCGTCAGTGTGCAGGATCCAAGGATCCTTGGTCTCATCCAGCTGCTGGACCTCCAATTCTGCTTCCTTTTGTAGATCACTACTGAAATCAGCCACAAAGTCAGCTAGTGCTTGAGATTTAATGGCTGTTCTTGGTTCGTATCTTATATCATTGGCACTAAGCTTTACTGCCCACTTAGCCATTCTCCCTGACATGTCCGGTTTCCTGAGGACATTCTTAATTGGAAAATTAGTTTTAACAACAATAGTATGGGTTTCAAAATAATGCCTTAACTTAGTCGATGCCATGATTAATGCAAGGATAAGTTTTTCGAGGTGTGAGTACCTGGATTCGGCATCAAGTAGACTTTTACTTACATAGTAGATAGGATATTGTGTACCTTCGTGATCCTTAACAAGGACAGCACTTACAGCGGTTGAGGATACCGCCAGATATAAGGATAACACATCTCCTTTTTCCGGTTTTGCTAATGCTGGTGCTGAGGACATATACTCTTTTAGGGCTTGTAAAGCATTCTCATGCTTCTCAGTCCATTCGGACTTCTTATTCTTCCTTAGGATATCGTAGAATTCTTTGCACTTTTCTGAGGATTTCGATATGAACCTGTTCAAAGCTGCTATCTTGCCTGTCAGTCTTTGAACATCCTTGGCATTGGCAGGAGATTTGATACTTATTAATGCTTTGATTTGTTCCGGGCTTGCTTCAATGCCCCTCTGGGTTACCATGTATCCTAAGAACTTTCCTGCCTTAACACCAAAATGGCATTTTGAAGGATTAAGTTTCATGTTGTAATGATCAAGGATATCGAATGCTTCTTCTAAGTCCTTTAGGTGATCCTCAGCTTTCTTTGACTTGACCACCATATCATCTATGTACACCTCCATAGTTTTTCCAATTTGATCCTTGAACATCATATTTACCAGCCTTTGATATGTTGCACCTGCATTTCTTAGTCCAAAAGGCATGGCAATATAACAATATAAACCGGTTGGGGTCATAAAGGCTGTATCCTCTTGGTCAGATGGTTCCATTTGGATTTGTTGAAATCCAGATGATGCATCCATAAAGGTTAACAGTTCATGCCCCGCTGTTGCATCCACCATAGAGTCAATGTGGGGTAACGGGAAAGGATCCTTGGGACATGCCTTATTCAAATCAGTGAAATCGACACATACCCTCCACTTTCCGTTTTTCTTTTGGACAACAACCACATTGGCTAACCATTTTGGATACTTTACCTCTCTGATCATACCTGCTCGAAGTAGTCTCTCTACTTCTTCTTGGATAATGGCATTCCTTTCTGGTGCAAACTTCCTCCTTTTTTGATGGATTGGCTTGATAGACCTGTTAATGCCAAGTTTGTGAGTAATAATATCCTTAGATATACCTGTCATATCTTCATGTTTCCATGCAAAGGTAGATTTTCTTCTTTTGAGGAAGGATATCATATCTTCTTTCATCTTGCCAAGGATCCCTGATCCGATAGAGATTTTTGATTCAGGATCACTAGGATCCAAGAGGATTTCATCTACATCTTGTTCCCTTGCCTCCAAGACATTCCTTGGAGGATACTGTAATTGCTATTGCTCCCTTGGCTTCGAGGTTGGCTTCATAGATGAGGTATAACAATCCTTAGCCTCTTGCTGATCACTGTCGATCTTGATTATCCCCCATGGGCTAGGGAGCTTCACACATTGATGGTAGGTAGATGGAACTGCTTTCATGTCATGTATCCAAGGCCTGCCAAGGATAACGTTGCAACAAGATAAACAGTCAATAACACAAAATTTTTGGTAATTATGTAATCCTTCCACGTAGATTGGGAGTTTGATGTCCCCCAGAGTTTTCTTCGTTTCCCCACTGAATCCTACAAGCACGGAGGATCTTGGTGTGATGTCTGATTCTGGGATTCCCATCTTCTTTAAGACATCAAGCTGGATAATGTTCACTGAGCTCCCTCCGTCAATAAGGATCCTGCGGACAAAATGGTTAGAGATGAAGAGAGTGATAACTAAACTATCATGGTGAGGATCCTGAATGTTAATGCGATCATCCTCATCAAATGTTATCATCTTCCCTTCTGAGACACTTGAGGTTCTAATAGGCCTTTCTCCATTATCCATCTTCGATTCTTTCGCATGTCTTTTGGCCGCTGAAAAGGATGTACCACAGATGTCTGATCCTCCGGATATAAAGTTAATCACTTGTGCGTTTGCCGGAGGTGCTGGAGCCTTTTCAGGGATCCTTTCAGGATCCTGGGTCCTTTGCTTTTTTCTCCCCAACAATTCTCTTAGATGCCCCTTGCTTAGCAGGTATCCAATTTCTTTTCTTAAGGCTATGCAATCTTCAGTTAGATGCCCGAAATCCTCATGGTATGCACACCATTTGGACTTGTCTTTAGTCCCGGATGGTTTATCATTCTTCCTGGGCCACCTAGCCTTTTCACCTAGATTCTGTATTGCAAGGATTAGTTCATGATTATCAACGGAAAAACAATATTCTGAGATTGGAGGATATTCTTCATCATCCTCTTCTTGGTCAACAGCATGCACATTCTTGTTCTCGTTTCTATGGTAGGATTTGAACTTGTTGCTTTTGAAGGAGGATCCTTGCTTATCTTGTTTTGAGGATCCTACTTGTCTTTCCTGGATCCTCTTGTCATCCTCTAGCCGGATAAACCTGAGTGCTCGAGTTCTTACTTCATCTAAATTCCTGCATGGTGTCATAACAAGATCATCATAGAATAATGAATCCTTAAGCAGTCCCATTTTGAAGGCTTCAACAGCCGTAGCCATATCCAAGTTGGGAATGTCCAAGGATTCTTTACTAAATTTAGTTATATAATCCCTTAATGACTCATTATTATTTTGAGTTATCCTGTACAAATCACTAGTTAATTTTTCAAATTTTCTACTACAAGAGAATTGGTTATTGAATAAATTAACTAAATTGGCAAATGAAGTAATAGAGTAAGGGGGAAGACTTAGCAGCCACTTAAGAGCTGATCCAGTAAGAGTGGATCCAAATCCTTTACATAGGCATGCTTCCTTCAATTTTTCTGGGATAGGATTGATCTCCATCCTCTCCCTGTATCTTATGAATGAAGCACCAATTGCCCCACGGTGGGCGCCAAACTGTTTTGGTCAAAAATCACACAAGGATAATGTAACCAAACTTTATGTAAACGGGGTATGATGCTTGGTTAATTATGAAAGTAAAGGATCACTTCTGTGATAAAGATGCAAAGACACGATGATTTATACGAGGAAAAAGCCCTTGATCAATGAATGATCTCCGGCATAAAAAACCTCGGGTGATGGCAACTACCGATCACCAACTTCAATATAACAAAAATATGATTACAACTTTGGATGATAATGAGCTGAGTACAAGGATCACTGAGTGTCTAAGTGTTTGAGAGTTGTGTCGTATATCGTGTGTGTTCTTCCGAATGGAGAAGAGTGGTATTTATACATGTGTAGGTGACCTATTTTAGGTAAAATGACTAATTATCAGCTCATTACCCCTTTAGAAATAAAGACAATCTAGCCTAAATTGCTGCCCATAAATCGAGCCTAGTTTCCATATCCTGTGCAACGTCTTTCTCCGATTAAGCTCTTGCCATATTTGTGAAGACGCGTTCCTGGATCATGATGTCTAGAGCATATCCTGCTAGATGTTCCTGCAAAACAATATTGTATTGAGTGGAAATAGCCGTTAGTATGAGGATCACCATAATGTCCCATGATCCCGATCCTGAAGTTCTGCTGAGGATCACTGTCTGCCAAAGAAACAAGGATCACTGGTTAGGATCATATGTAAGGATCACCTACAATAAAATCCAGCCCTAACAGCCAGCATGAACACTTTTCCACCAGGTGCCTTAGGGAGCTTACCAACTATATCCATGCCCCATCTCATAAATGGCCAAGAGGAGGATATTGGATGTAGAAATTCAGCCGGCTGATGAAGGATATTGCTGTGTCTCTGACAAGGATCACACTTCTTAGCATATTCCACAGCATCCCTTTTCATAGTTGGCCAGTAGTATCCTGTCCATAGGATACTTGAGAACAATGCCCTGCCCCCAGTGTGGTTTCCACAATCTCCTTCATGGAAGTCTTTTAAAACTTCTTGGATTTCAGGATCCTCAATGCATCTTAAATATGGTCCTGCAAGAGATCGCTTATACAATATATTATTTAAGATTGTGAATTGAGATATCTTAATTTTGAAAGCCCTAGGATTTTCTCCCGTAGGAATCTCTCCGTGTTGTAAGTATCTCATGATTGGTGAGATCCATGATCCTGATCCTGAATAAGATTGAGTATCCTCACTAGGGATAATCGCAGAATCCTCCCCTATTTCCATGGCCACATGATCCTCGATGGCAGGAGCCAAGATATGGATAATGGGGATACTTATATCCTCCGGGATCTTCAAGGATGATCCTAAGTTAGCCAATGCATCAGCTTCTGTATTTTCTTCCCTTGGTACCTGTGTCAAACTAAAGGAAACAAAAGAGAGTGCCAACTCTTTGACTATCTCTAAATATTTGGTTAGCTTTTCACCTTTAACAGCATAGGATCCATTAAAGTGATTTGTAATTAATAATGAATCTACATGTACCTCAAGATACCTGATCCTCATATGCTTAGTAATTTGCAAACCAGCAATCAAGGCTTCATACTCAGCCTCATTGTTAGTGGTTTGAAACTCACAAGCTATAGAGTGGGGTATTATGTCCCCTTGTGGCGATTTTAGTAGTATTCCAAGCCCTGTGCCTTTGACATTTGAGGATCCATCAGTATAGAGTATCCAAGGATCCTTGGTCTCCTCTAGCTGCTGGACTTCTAACTCAGCTTCTTTTTGTAAATCACTACTGAAATCAGCCACAAAGTCAGCCAATGCTTGGGATTTGATGGCTGTCCTAGGCTCATATCTTATATCATAGGCACTAAGCTTCACTGCCCACTTAGCCATCCTTCCTGACATCTCTGGTTTCCTGAGGACATTCTTAATTGGAAAATTAGTTTTAACAACAATAACATGAGTTTCAAAATAATGTCTCAACTTAGTAGATGCCATAATTAATGCAAGAATAAGCTTTTCAAGGTGTGAATACCTGGATTCGGCATCAAGTAAACTCTTAGTTACATAATAGACAGGATGTTGTGTACCTTCGTGATCCTTAACAAGGACTGCACTTACTGCTTTTAAGGATACTGCAAGATATAAGGATAGCACATCTCCTTTCTCTAGTTTCATCAAGGCTGGGGCTGAGGATAGGTAATCTTTGAGAGCCTGTAAGGCATTCTCATGCTTCTCAGTCCACTCAAATTTTTTGTTCTTCCTTAGGATATCATAGAATTCTTTGCACTTCTCTGAGGATTTGGATATGAATCTGTTCAAAGCTGCTATCCTGCCTGTTAGCCTTTGGACATCCTTAGCATTGGCAGGAGATTTGATATTCACTAAGGCTTTGATCTGTTCCGGGCTAGCTTCAATGCCTCTTTTGGTCACCATGTATCCTAAGAATTTACCTGCTTTAACACCAAAGTGACACTTTGAAGGATTAAGTTTCATGTTATATTTGTCAAGGATATCGAATGCTTCCTCCAAGTCCCTTAGGTGATCCTCAGCTTTTATGGATTTTACCACCATATCATCTATGTAAACCTCCATTGTTTGCCTAATCTGATCCTTGAACATCATATTCACCAGCCTTTGATATGTTGCACCTGCATTCCTTAATCCAAACGGCATAGCAATATAACAATATAAACCGGTTGGAGTCATAAAAGCCGTATCCTCTTGATCAGATGGTTCCATCTGAATTTGTTGAAATCCAGATGAAGCATCCATAAAAGTCAACAGTTCATGACCCGCCGTTGCATCCACCATGGAGTCAATGTGGGGTAATGGGAAAGGATCCTTGGGACATGCCTTATTTAAA
Source organism: Helianthus annuus (assembly GCF_002127325.2). Taxonomy (NCBI): domain Eukaryota; kingdom Viridiplantae; phylum Streptophyta; class Magnoliopsida; order Asterales; family Asteraceae; genus Helianthus; species Helianthus annuus. The sequence continues at coordinate 66,388,308 of NC_035440.2, read as the reverse complement.
TCTGTGAAATCGACACATACCCTCCACTTTCCATTTTTCTTTTGAACAACAACCACATTGGCCAACCATCTTGGATACTTGACCTCTCTAATCATACCTGCCCGGAGCAATTTCTCTACCTCTTCTTGGATAATGGCATTTCTTTCGGGTGCAAACTTCCTCCTTTTTTGATGGATTGGTTTGAATGACCTGTCAATGCCAAGTTTATGAGTGATAATATCCTTAGATATACCTGTCATATCCTCGTGTTTCCATGCAAAGGTAGTCTTCCTTCTTTTGAGGAAGGATATGAGATCTTCTTTCATTTTGCCAAGGATCCCTGACCTGATATAGATTTTGGATTCAGGATCATCAGGATCCATGAGGATTTCTACCACATCCTGCTCTCTTGCCTCCAAGACATCCCTCGGAGGATACTTTGATTGCTATTGCTCCCTTGACTTCGAGGCTGGTTTCATCGATGAAGTGTAGCAGTTCTTAGCCTCCTGCTGATCACTGTCAATCTTGACTATTCCCCAAGGACTAGGGAGCTTCACACATTGATGGTAGGTAGATGGGACTGCCTTCATATCGTGTATCCAGGGCCTACCAAGGATAACATTACAACAAGATAAACAGTCAATAACACAAATTTTTTGATAAGAATGTAGGCCTTCTATGTATATTGGGAGTTTAATGTCCCCCAGGGTATTCTTAGTTTCGCCACTAAATCCCACGAGCACGGAGGATCTTGGTATGATATCCGATTCAGGGATACCCATTTTCTTTAGAACATCAAGCTGGATAATGTTCACTGAGCTTCCTCCGTCAATAAGGATCCTGCGGACAAAATGGTTAGAAATGAAAAGAGTAATAACTAAACCATCGTGATGAGGATCCTGGATATCAACACGATCATCCTCATCAAAGGTTATGACTTTTCCTTCAGAGACACTTGATGTTCGAACAGGTCTTTCTCCATTATCCATTTTAGTTTCCTTTGCATGCCTTTTAGCTGCCGAGAAGGATGTTCCACAAATGTCTGATCCTCCAGAAATAAAGTTTATAACTTGTGCATCCGCTGGAGGGGCTGGAGCTTTCTCTGGGATCCTCTCAGGATCCTGAGTCCTTGACTTCTTTCTCCCTAATAACTCTTTTAGATGCCCCTTGCTCAACAAATATCCAATTTCCTTTCTCAATGCAATGCATTCTTCTGTGAGATGCCCAAAATCTTCATGGTATGCACACCATTTTGATTTATCTTTGGTTGCAGCTGGTCTGTCATTTTCCTGGGCCATCTAGCCTTATCACCTAAATTCTGCATCGCAAGGATTAGTTCATTGTTATCAACAGAAAAACAATATTCAGAAATTGGAGGATAATCCTCATCATCCTCTTCTTGTTCAACAGCATGCACATTCTGGTTATCAGATTTATTGAAGGATCTGAACTTGTTGTTCTTGAACGAGGATCCTTGCTTCTCTTGCTTTGAGGATTCTGCTAGTCTCTCCTGGATTCTCTTGTCATCCTCTAGCCGGATGAACCTGGGTGCCCGGGTTCTTACCTCATCTAAGTTCCTGCATGGTGTCATAACAAGATCATCATAGAACAATGAATCCCGAAGTAATCCCATTTTAAAGGCTTCAACAGCCGTGGCTATATCCAAGTTGGGAATGTCTAAGGATTCTTTACTAAATTTGGTAACGTAATCCCTTAATGATTCATTATGACCCTGGGTTATCCTATATAGATCACTAGTTAATCGTTCAAATTTTCTACTACAAGAAAACTGATTATTGAATAAGTTAACTAGATTAGCAAATGAGATAATAGAGTAAGGGGGAAGACTTAGCAGCCATTTGAGAGCTGATCCAGTAAGAGTGGATCCAAATCCCTTGCATAGGCATGCTTCCTTTAACCTTTCCGGGATTGGATTGATCTCCATCCTCTCCCTGTATTGTGCTATGTGCTCTTCAGGATCCGTCGAACCATCATACAGCTTCATGGTTGGCACATGGAACCTCTTGGGTATCTCAGCATCACAAATTGGTGGTGCAAAACGAGATATCTTATGACTTCCATCTGCAATCTCTGGAATAGGTTTAACCACTCCTGGAACACTTGATATCATATCCTTTAACGTTTGCAATTCTCTGGCCATGGCATGGTTGATACCTGTATCCTGCATGAATCCATGGTTAGTTGTAAGAGAATTATTAAGAGTGTTACCTCCCGCCGGGTTCAAATTAGGAACACCAAATGTGAACCCATATTGTTGAGACTCTGGAATGACCGAAGGGCCAGTAGAAGCAATGGTCTGCATCGGAATAAAATCTCCCTGATGGACATCTGAACTTTCTGTTTGCAAACTCCTCAAGGATCCTGGCATCTGGAAGGATCCCTGAAACTGGGATGATCCTGGAACAAAGGAGGATCCTTGAACATGGGATGATCCTGGAACAAAGGAGGATCCTTGAACCTGGGATGATCCTGGAACAAAGGAGGATCCTTGAACCTGGGATGAGCCGGGAACAAAGGAAGATCCTTGATTCTGCTGCGCTCCTGAGTATCCTCCTGAATTCATGAAGGATTCCATTTGCTGATGATAGGATCCTGCTGGCTGGAAATATGAACCTGATGCCTGAGTCACTATTGCTATTGCTGATCCGTAGTGCACTCCTTTTGGTCCACCCACATATTGAACATCTGGAACCACTGATGGCTGAGAAGTGATCACCAAAGTATCAAAATTCAAAGATCTGGGCACCAGTGGGGAATGATCCTCTGCCGCTTTCTTTTGTTTCTTGAGATCTCCGATTTCTTTGAGAATCTTTTCATTGGTCTTATCCTGTTGCTGTATATGATCCTTCATCTGCAAAATCAAAGTAAACATGTCACTAGTAGTGGGAGTGTAAGAAGCAGAAGAAGTTGGGGGTTTGGAGAAAATGGGAGTTGGTTTCTTCTCAGCATTTTTCTGAGATCCAGCAGGTGGTGGAGGCAAAGGTGGAATGCCCTGAGACGAATTGACCGCAGACATTGCAGTAGAGGTATTCTTCAATGATGAAGCCATGTTGTTAGTGCAGTTGTCTGTCAACTACATCTTTGTTCGAGTTTTAGAGAGAGAGAAAGACAAGTCGCTACGAGTTTCACTACGAGATTGACTACGGCAATATCCAAGGGGGAGATTGTTAGTGCACGAATGTCTATCGCCTTCGTCAATCCGAGCCGTAGCGAGATAACGAAGAAATCAAGACTTTGTAAATGTCATATCTAGTTAAAAGGCAAGGTGGCAAACTTGTAATTAATGAGAACTTTCATTAAAATGCCTTGACCTATAAATAGGGGATTATGTCATTAGTTAGATAAGATTTTGGTGAAATAGAAGATTTGGAGGAAGACTTCTAGAGAGAGAAAGTCTAGAGAGAGAAAGTGTTGTAAACGTGAATCTTGTACCGGAATTGTCACATCTTTCACTAAATTCACGTTAGTAGTACGTTATTGTGTGTTCGGTCACGTACGTTCACGGATTCCGCACGTGAAACGTTCGTTACGCAATCGAACGGCGTCAAAACCAGTCTTACAAGTGGTATCAGAGCTAGGAGCTCGATTGCACGATCAAACACATTGATTCGTACGAGAATTCAGCAGTTTCAGATCCGAATTTCATCATATTCTTCATTTTTTTCGGGTTTATCACGTTTTTCACCGTTTTTCGTCAAATTGAACGTGATTTCACGGTCCGATTTGTCTGAATTTTTGAGATATTGTGCGAAAATCATAGAATCACAACCCTACAAATTTTTAGGTCTTAATTCCAAGCAGATTAGGAGAAATTCGAAATTTTTGATCCGAAATCCGTTTGAACAGCGTCTGTCCGTTTGAAATTAACACATTCCGTTTGAAATTAGGTCCAATCGTTTGAAATTGTTGCTTCCGTTTGACTGATCGTTTGAAACTGACGTCCTCTCGTTTGAAAACATGTATACCGTTTGAAAAATGGTGATCGTTTGAACTTGACAGTTTGTAACATGACTACCGTTTGAAAGTGTCATCTTGTTTGAAAGTTCAGTTGTTCACGTGATTAAATCTGAGTGGTCAAATGAGAATTGAAGTATAATTATAGTTGTCGGTCACGTGATACAATCAATTGCACAAATTGAGCGGCCTATTAAATAAATCAAAGTGAAACTTGAACGGCCCAATCAACTGTTATTTGTAAAAGGTGTCGACCAAATGAATTAAAAAATGCATGTTTGTTGATTACTAGCACCGCCCAAATTAAACAATTCTTTGTTCACCGTCCATTGATTGTCGGCCATAATCAGAACAATTAAAAAGATATAGCCCAATCCTAAGGTTGTTACACCGCCCAAGGTACACCGCCCCACTATCTTTTATGGCCCAATCCCAGATCACTTGTTCACCGCCCATTTACTTTGTTGATTTAGTGCACTGGCCATAAAACAAGAGGCCCAATCCCTGCTTTCCTGTTGCCACCCATTGTTACAAGTCTTAGGCCCAATCACCGCAGCCCGTGGTCATTTAATATTGCTTGTGAACATTTATTGTTGTTGGAATTTAATTCAATTGGCCCAATCATCGTTTCACTGTTACCGCCCATTAAATTGAAGGCCCAATCCCAGGTGTTTTTGTTACACCGCCCATGTAATAGTTTGTTGTTGATTGTGCCGCCCAATTAAAGTCACCGACCCATTTCATAGTAAAGGCCCAATTATAATCGATGAACTTAGAATTGCCTGTTATGAGTTGTTGTTTTATTTGACCTATAAAGTCACCGCCCCATACAAAGTATATGGTCCAATCAACAGCCCATTTTATGCACCGCCCATTTGTTGTTGTTGATTTGTAGTTTTGTGCCGCCCACTACTAAACATTACTGTCCACTAATTGTGAAGCCCAACATTACCAATCTCTTGACATAAAGCATCCCAATATTGTGAACTTTAAAGATTGTTTGTCGGTTTGTGTAATAGTGATTTCAGTGGCCCAAAATTGAGAAAGCCCACTAGGTTGAAAAGCCCAAAATTGCATTCGATTCGTTTAATTGTTCCATCGGCCCGTGTGACTTGATCTTTTTGAAAAGTGTGCATTCATTCATTTTTGTATTGGAACGTGTTCGCGGATCTTTGACACGAGTTCTAGATCAATTCCATCGACACACACTTTGACGGATTCAGTTCAGTTTAAACTGATTGTTTGTTTGTTTGTGTGTTTGCAGGTAATCCGAAGTGATTTGTAGTCACCGGATTTTCATCAATCGGATATTCATCAGATTTTTGTTTGTGTGAATTTTTTTTTTTTTGAATTGATTGAAAATCTGTTGCGGTGTATTTCTTATTACCAATACATGGATTCTGAAATGTATCTTACACTGAACAAGTTTGAAAATTTTACAGGTATCAAGGGAGAATCAACTGAAGAGTTGATCAAAAGGTATGTCGAGTTGTATTGGGAGATGGAGCGATTGAAGATAACCAAGACCAATGAGGAACGGGTTAACAAATTGGGAAATGTTTTACCGGGTGATATGTGGAGAACGTATTTGTTAGACTTGAAGAAGATATACTTAAATTTGAATTTGAGCTTGTTTATCGAGAAGATTAAAGAACGAGAACTTGAACTACAAAAGATTAGTAATGCAGAAACTGATGAAGCAAAATGCAAATCTGTGGAAATCATTCAAGAGGTAGAAGAGCAGGTTAAAGACATTTCAGCTATCAAGGTTGAGAAGAAAGCTGAGGATGTAAAGATGACCGAGAAGTGTTTAAAATGTGACAAATTTGAATCAGACAATGTCAAACTGTTAAGTGATTTGGACAGTTTGACATTGGAAAACAAAATTTTGAAAGAAAAAGAAAAAGTTTTTGAAAATGAAAAATCAAAAATTGAAAAAGATTTTCAAAAACAAATCAAGATTTTAGAAGATGAGAGAGATATTTTTGGTAAAGATAATCTTGAAAAACAAATTGCAATCAATTCTTATCTTGCTAAAATCATTCAGCTTGAAAAAGAAGCTAACAGTGATCGTATTAAAATTGCAGAGTTAGAAAGTAAGTTGAAAGGTTTTGTGACTTCTGCACCTTATGTGTGTCCAAAACCGATCAATTCAATCCCAATAAGTGATTGTGTCACAAACTTTGACAATGTCAAAGTTGAAGATTGTGATGAGAAATCTGATAATGAAAATGAAAAAATTGAAAAACAAAAATTGTTTTTAGAATTAAAAGAAAAATTCAAAAATACTGTTTTGCAATCTACTGAAATAGGTGAATGCTCAAAGCAGAAACCTGTTAAGAAGAGTGTAGAACAAAAACAAAAAGTTAAAAATTTGAAAATTGTTCAAAAAGAAAATAAAAGCTCATCAGATCAATCATCCAATCACAATCAAAAATCACAAAAATTGAAAAACGAAGACTCAAAAATTGTTGGTAATAAGTGGTGCAGGTTTGACCACAGTGCTCAAAAGTCAAATCCAGCAATCAAGAGGAGAAAGGAATATCACCAAGCCAAACAATGTTATGATCTGAGCATTTGGTGTGAAAGTGGTACATGGTACGATAACAGAGTGTGCTACAAATGTGGTTATCAAGGACACATTGCTGTTAACTGCCAGAGACAAAGATTTGAGACAAGAAGATGCTATAATTGTCAAATCAAAGGACACATTGCAAGGGATTGCCCAAGGAGATCAAATGAAAGATTGAGGGTTAATTCTCAGAAATTGGCAAAGAAACCAGTCACTGTCAAGCCCAAGGAACTGAAAGTTTCAGAACAGAAAGTCAAAGAACAGAAGGTTCAAAAACCTAAAGTTCAAGAAACGAAAGTGAAGCTTTCCCAGGGGCAAAAAGACAAACTGCGAAAGAAGAGGAAGAAGGCCAGAGAATATCTGGAGAAGATTTTGTCCTCGGGTTCACCTGACAGGTTGAATAAGAGTTCTGATGAATCAACTCCCTCATCTGCAAAGTCAAGCAAGATGAATTCATCAGATGCAAATCTGAGGACAAAAGAGGAGATAAAGAAGAAGGTAACATTTGGTGGCGATGAATCTGTTTCTTCGGAAACAAAGGAGCCACATGTCGGCGATGAATCTGACTCAATAAAGTCAGACAAGCCACATTCAGGCAATAATTCTGGTACGGTAAAGCCAGAAGAGCCAGTTGTTGAGGTAAAAACTGAAAATTCAGGTTTAACAATGGATGATACAAACTTTCCACCATTGTTGAACAAGAATTCAAAATCACCCAAGGACAGTCAGGCTTGGGTGAAACTTTTCAAATAGAAAAACCTGACTTGCCGGAGTTCCCAGGTTGGTAAGTGTGGAACATGAATCGGCACATTTCTTGAGAAATTTCACTCTGGTGATTTTTCGTCTTTCAAAAGATAAATCAGGGACATTAAGTTGTACTTGATTCATCTTTCCTACAAGTGGTAATTTGAAAAACAAAGTGATGAAACCCCGAGTTTATGAAATGTCACACAAAACTAATTTTCCGGAAAAACCATTTTGATTAAAACAAACTTAAGTGTTTTGAAATCATAATGGGAAAATAGTTTGTTGTGAGGGGGAGTTCTGATTGTTTACGCCAGGTGGATGGAGAATTGAAGTGATTCTCATCAAGTTGTCAAGTTTGTACAGTTTGTTTCAAATTTTCTCAGAAAATCAAAATTGAAACATATTTTGATTTTAGGGGGAGAAAATTTTAAAAAAATTAGAAAATTTGAAAAAGTCAAAAACATTGAAAAATAAAAAATGAGTTTTTGTTGCATTAAAGAGGAAATGATAGTACATCAGTGGTCTATCACAACACGCTAAAGATATGTAATGTTTAAAAGTGATAAACAATCTTACTACGGATGTATCGGTAGATTTTTGCACACTTAGTAAATTGAAATGAGATATAAACCTAAATTCAGACTTGCTTAATTCGTGGGTAACTATTCTTGGATATATGGGTAACCCCCGAAATCTTGTTTGAAAGATCCCTCTTTCTGAGATACTAGGTATTTATACTCAGTGATATCTGCGGTATTATTCCGGGACTTCTGCTGTATGGAAATACTGACCTAGTTCCCGAATAATACTTTCTGCAAAATGCTTTGAAATATAAGCGCAGCCCTCAGCAAATCGATGAAACAATAAAATTGATAGTTATTGTTGTTGTAAAAAAAGATCCTCTAAAGGGGACCCACCAAAAGTCGAGCCGTCATCTCTCTGCTGAACGGAAGTTCTGACCTGAGCTCTCACGGTTTCGCACCTAACCCCTTAACAGATATCATATGTGGTATACTCACCTGTAAGACTGAACATTGGGATCTGGATACGGGAGTATATTCAAGTGGAGTGATACACATTTAAGTTCAAGTTTCTAAAACATTAATATCGTATCTCGAATCAATTGAAATTTGTGTGAAAATTTAAAGTGGACCAATATACTGACAATCTAGGTAAATTGTTTAAAACTTAAAATGTTTAAAGCTTAACGGTGCTTGTGATGTGTCTCAAAAACTGATATGATCCTCTTGCACAAACTCACAAAAATATGTTTGTACATATTTCATTTCTGCATTTAATTTCTGTCTTTGCATTTATGTTTCTTATTTTGAAAAATCCAAAAAGATTTTCGACAATTGATGGTGAAAAGCTGATATTCAAAATCTCAATGGTTAAACAAGATGAACAGACAGGTTGGTTAAATGATTTGAAATGTTTAAGATGATACATTAATTTGAATCAGTAATTGGAATGTTTCAAATTTTAAAAAAAGTTTTAAATGTAAAAAGTCTCAAATGTTTAGTTAATTCATTAAGTTGAATCACAACCTTATTGGTTTGTAATAGAGAGGTTGAGATGTGCAGGTTTCTTAATCTGTTGATACGCAAAGCCAGGCGTCGATCCCAAAAGCACAGAAGCTTGACGAAAGGGGGAGCCTGAAGATTCTGAAGAAAGAGAGCAACGGAAGCTGAAGACAGATCAACCGGGATTCTGTTCAAGCAAAAAGACTCAAGAGAAAGAGAAAGTCAAGTCGCTACGAGTTTCACTACGGATTGACTGCAGCAATATCCAAGGGGGAGATTGTTAGTGCACGAATGTCTATCGCCTTCGTCAATCCAAGCAGTAGCAAGAAACCGAAGAAATCAAGACTTGAAGATGTTACTAATTAGAATTAGTAAGGTGGCGTTTTGGTAATTAATGAGAAGTCTCATTAATTCCAAGGCCTATAAATAGGAACTTTAGAATTAAAGTTTAAGGCTTTTGGAAGACTTTTCTCCATTTTACAGATCTTGGTGATTCAAGTCTAGAGAGAGAAAGTCTAGAGAGAGAAAGTAGTTGTAATCGTGAATCTTGTACCGGAATTGTCACATCTTTCAATAGATTTACGTTAGTAGTACGTTATTGTGTGTTCGGTCACGTACGTTCACGGATTCCGCACGTGAAACGTTCGTTACGCAATCGAACGGCGTAAAAACCGGTCCTACACATGTACTTGTATGCAATGAACCGGAATGATCACCAACAGAAAAACTTCTTAGGAATGAAGCACCAATTGCCCCACGGTGGGCGCCAAACTGTTTTGGTCAAAAATCTAATGAGGATAATGCAACCAAACTCTTAGTTACGGGGAATGATGCTTGGTTAATTGTACGAACGACAAGTATATGAAATCAATGATGAACACCGAGATTTATACGAGGAAAAAGCCCTTGATCAATGAATGATCTCCGGCATAAAAAACCTCGGGTGATGGAAACTACCGATCACCAAGCTCAAATAAATCAATAAATGTTTACAACTTCGGATAGTGACGAGCTAGATACAAGGATCACTATGGTTAATTGTGTAAAAGTTTGTGAAAACTGTTAAGTGTTTGCTGAAAGCTTCAAGAGTGCAGTTGTACGAGAGTGTATGTAGCTGAAAATGGCTAAGTGTTCTAAAAATAGCTCGTCACCCCTTTAAAAATAAAAGCTAACTAAGCTAACAAACTATCCGATTTTTGTGCCATGCTCCCACATTCTCCACAACGTCCATTTCCATTCGAACGTGTGCGAAATACCCGTGGAATATTCCATAATAACGTTGCCAAGACCAAGTCAAGCCTATTACTCATGCAAAACAATACGAAACATAAACAAACAATCGTTAGTATGAGGATCCTTAGGGTGATCCGTGATCCTGATCCTGAAGGTCTTCTGAGGATCACCATCTGACACAGAAGTAAGGATCACTATTAGGATAACAAGTAAGGATCACTAATTGTTAGAAAATCCTCCCCTAACACAAACTATAAAAATTGGGCTCCGGCTATGTCTAGAAGTGTCCATCATCGCCCATCCTTGCAGCTTACACCTTCGCTGCATCACCATCTCCAGCTCCACTTGCCTCTCCACCCTGATCCTTGCCACTGCCACCAGCCTCGATTGCTAGAACCTCCTCAGCCTCCTCTTCGTCGTCCAGCTCAGCCAGCCTAGCCTTCCAGCCCTCAACGTCCCAGTTGCTCCTGTCAAAGTCGGGATCCTGAGCTTCCTGGGCCATTTGCAGCTTGGTCTTGTACATGGCAATGGCAGCGGAGACCTTAGCACCCTCCATGAGCTCATGTTTCTCATAATCAGCATTGATCATAACTTTGGCCGTCTGGGTTTTGGCATCGTTGAGGTCTTTTTCGAGAGCAGCAATCTTGTGATCCTTGAGCACTGCTACTTGTTGGAGGTCCGAGTACTTTTGCTCAATTTCTTCAACATTCCCAACGTAGTCTTCAATTTCAGCAAATTTCTGCAAAGAAGATAGTGCAAAGTTCAGGATCACGTGATCCTCAAGTGAGTAGGATACTTAAGCTAAGTTAGTGATCCTTACCTCATTAAAGTACTCAAGGAACTGATGACGGAGCAGAGGCAAGCCTTGTAGATTGTCAGCCTCAGAGGTCTTCCTTTTCTTGCCACCCTTGCCTTTAGAAATGGGTGCCTTGGGGATCGAGACAGTGGGACTGGCAGCAAGCTTCTTCTTTGAGGATCGCACAGTGTCAAGGTCAGTAACATTGAATTTAGAGGCAGATCTTGAGGATTTTCCAGCACCTACACATTCAAAATAGATAAGTATCCTTATTTTATTTTATTTAAGCATTTAATCACATATAAACACGGATACTTACTTGACATGGTGACAGAACCTGAGGATACCTCTTGAGAATCCTGGGTGTTTGCTTTAAATGATCTTATTGCAGGATCAAGTCTTCGGAAAGCAGCAAGCCTTTCCTTTGTTGCAGGTGTTTTGAAGAGATGTGAGACAGAAATAGCTGCACAGAAGAAAGGGAAACATCTTAGTGATCCTGGTCAGAAGCAAACTCATATGGTGATCCTCCTAAGGATCCTCCATCCTACCATGAGTGGTCCATTTTCTAGGCAGATCCTTCCCATCAGGGATAGAATCCCTTTTGACAAAGAAGAATCGCCGTTTGCAGTTGGTGTCATTCTTAGTGGCTTTGAAGATGGGATGTTCTTCACCAGGCTTATGTTTGAGTAGATATCGGTGAGACCCATGGCTTACAAGGTCGTACATCTCTGCAAGCTCCGACATTCCCAGATCAATGCCTTGTTGCTCTATGATCCTTTCAAGGGTGATCAAGACCCTCCAGATCATAGGCATTGCCTGGATGTAGGAGATGCCAGTGAGAGAGAAGAAGGATTGGGTGAAATCTGGTAAAGGGTATGTGTATCCTATTGTGAACGGGGTGACCGGAAAAGCTATCCAGGTTTCAGAAACGACATCGCTTAGAACGGTGGGATCAAATGGTTTGAAAACGGTGTTCGCCAGAAAACAGTGGCGGATTCTGTCAATCTGTGGATCGGTGAAGCAGCAGCGTTCTTTTGCATAATCTTTTATAATCCCTTGGCTTTTCAAGGGGCTGTCCTTCTTGTGATCCTTACCCGGTGAGGATCTTAGCATCATCTTGATTGTAACGGTGGTGAAGAAGGAGAAACAGAGTAAGAAGATGAAGAGAGAAAGGAAAGAGAAGTACCTGATCAAGTCTTCGAATGAGGATTTAAAGAGGAAACGCACAAATTTAAATGCTATCTAGCCCTTATCTCTAACTTCGATTTATAATGATGATTTTGCAGGATAGTCACCTTAATGACGTCAGGATCTTAACGGCTAGTCCGCTTATAACGGCTAGTTCTCTGGATGATTCGTTGCGGATAAGGACGAGAAAATATAACTCGTTATTTGCATCATTACTCCTTATATTTTGGGGGCAATTGTTAGGGGAGGATTTTCCAATGATTTGTGATCCTCAATTGCCGTTGGGTTTAGTGATCCTCACTTCTGTTTGAGCTAGTGATCCTCAGAAGTATTGCAGGATCAGGATCATGGATCATCATAAGGATCCTTATACTAACGATTGTCTGTTTTGAATATGATGTTGTTTTATAGGAGTACGAGCTTGGACTTGGTCTTGGCGATATTCCTGAAGCATATTCCATATTTATTCCGCACGTGCATGACTGAAATGGACGTTATGGAGTTCGTGGAGGACTTGCATGAAATGCGGATAGTTAGTTAGCTTAGATATTTTCTATTTTTAAAGGGGATAGCGAGCTAAAGAGAAACACTTGGCTATTTTTAGCTTAAAAACACACACTAGTAACTGCTCTCACCAGCTCGTAACCATTCACTTGGCGATTACACACTTTTATACACGTTACACCATAGTGATCCTTGTAATTAGCTCGCTATCATCCGAAGTTGTAAAACATTTCTTGTTTAATCTAAGTTGGTGATCGGTAGTTTCCATCACCCGAGGTTTTTTATGTCGGAGATCATTCATTGATCAAGGGCTTTTTCCTCGTATAAATCTCTGTGTCACTTGTTCATTACATTTCAGAGTGATCCTTAATATTCTTCATTAATTCAAGCATCACACATCACAACAGAAAGTTTGGTTGCATTATCATTGCTTGATTTTTGACCAAAACACCATCAAAGGACTCGTTTGTAGTTAACGAGTCTTGTGTTATTTTAGCTTTGAGTTGAAGTTTTACACAAACTTTGGTTATGTTTAAATGTATTTAATTCCGCCTTTAGGCCGGATAGCGTGTCTTATCACTTTAGCTTCCCCAGTGAGTTGTGGGAATTGATAACCATAAAGACGTAAGATTAAATATATAAATTTTGCATTTAATCATCTAGCCATCATTATCATTTAGAGAGAGTTTTAGGTGAGACTCTAATAATAACATCACACATCTCGACCTCCTCTCTCTCCATAATCGCGAATCCTTAACCCTAAGGAATTCGGTATTATCATCAGTCACATACATCCTAAAGGGGAACCAGATCAAGTTGACTGACACGTCAAACTCCATGGCTGCTTCTATTCTTGATTCTCTACTGACCTGAATGCTGTAACATGTATCATATTTAAATGTTTTCCATTACATATTAACAGAATTGATCAACAAAAGAATCTTTCCATTTTATTACAAAAACATGATTGATGTTTTCGGGTTGTTCATTGTGTGACCCAAGGTGGCTAGCATTTAAGCTTTCTAGATAGTCCTATGATTCAGTAACCCTAACGAGAGTTGTCTTTATGTTTGTATTCCATTACCACACGATTTGTCTGTTACTAAATATATATTATACAACACCTCAAACCCCATCTGACGGTTCTTATATAATTTAACGGTATGTAAATGACATAAATTTTACTTTTAGGATTCTTTTGCTCGTGAGCAATTATGGAAAGCCGACAAGAATTCTAAAAATTAAGTATATATACGTATTCATTAAGGGCTTGTAGTCTAGTGACAACAAGATGTGTAACAAGTGTGTTTCTTTCTCAATATTAAAAGGGTTACTAAGAGCATTCACATTCTATCCACCAAATCTTGAGAGATGGGTTTTTAAATTATAAAAAGTGGTTTAAGTGGTTGTGAGTGGAGGAGAGAGAAAATGTTACTGTTCATCTATATATTTGGGGGGACACTGTTCACCCTGTATAATTTTTTAATATATTTTGAAAGTGGTTGTGAGTAGAGGAGAGAGAAAATGTAATATATATTGAAAAGTAGAGAGAAAAAGTATTTGTTTTTAGTGGAAATATATTGATATAGGAGTTGTTTTTTAGTGGAATGTATGTATATTTTTAGTGGATTGGATGTGAATGCTCTAAGGGTGTATGGGTTAGCTTATTTTGGAAGAAGTTATAAGCTATTGACTTATAAAAGTTTATAAATTGTTTTTATAGTGTTTGGGTTAGCTTATTTAAGTTGTTTTGTCTGTTGAAAAGTTAAAAATGATAAGTTGGTATTTGAAACTTATAACTTATGACTTATATAAGTTAATAAGTTGTTTTTGAGAAGGAATCCCAAACACCCTATAAATGTAGATTTAATAGTAAGTGCGAGTTACACGTTATTTAAATATCGCATTGGTTATGTGAAGTGGGGTGGGATAAGACTTATGACCATTAGGTCATGAGTTCGATTTCCATAAGTGAGGTTTTTCTCAGATTTATTAGTGTTTAGACATTATAGCCTAGTAGAGATAGATAAGATTGGATGCTTTCACTGATGTCACGATGATAGTCCATTAGTGATTCAAATTTACCGTTAAAGAAAATAGAAAAGTATATGGACAACAACCAAAATAATGAGAAATGTTTCATTTGGTGCGAGTGTTGGCAAAATATTGTTGAAAACCCCCATCATTCGATCTAGCAAAGTTGTCTTAAGAAGTAATCTAACTAAAATGCACCAACCTAATTCGTTAAGCCAGTGTATGTGGGTTCCACGACGTCATTAGACTTCAACTTCAAGTATTTGTACCAGCAAACACTCAATTTCGATCACATCTCACCGATTTTTCATCAGGTAATAGCAATTAGCAACTATCTACTGTCAATCAATCTCAATTCGTTGAAGAACAACGTTCAATTTGCTTCAGGTTTAACTTTATTCACCTGTTAACAGATCGGAAACACTCGATTTCAATGGCTGTTCCTGTTGAAGAAGCAATTGCTGCTCTCTCTACATTTTCATTGGATGTATGTCGGTAAACGATTGCATTGTAGCTACAAGTATTTGTGGAACTAACAGATTTGTTAATTTAAATCTAGTCAACTTACTGCTGATATTGTATAGTTCAATTAGGTTATGATGAAAGCCCTAATTTAAATGAAAGGGTAAAGTGAAATGTGGTTTAATTTCTGTTTGTGAATTATGATATTGAGCACAGTGTTTCTTCTTAGCATTTGGTTATTATGTTAATGGATTTATGCAGTTGGAATAATCATCTGTTTTAGAGTTTCCATATGCAGTTGGGGCTGTTTGTTTACCTCTTAATGGGCCTCTTAATGGTTCAGATATCTTAATGGTTCAGTACTTAATGGTTCAGACTGTTTGTTTCACGAGCAGATATCTGAATGGTTCAGACAATTGCCTCTGAATGGTTAAACATTATACTGAGTCTGAATGGTTAAGACCTCTAATCTGAATTGGTCAGACATTTTCCTCTGAACGGTTAAGCTTTATACTAGCTCTTAACAAGGGGAGGGGAGAGAAAAGAGATGAAAATATGAAAAACCATGTTCCCGAGATTCATTTAACAGGGGGAGGGGAGGGAAAAGGGAAGAAAATATGACCGAATATGACCATATATTCATCCTCCCAAATTGGAGAGATTAGGAGAGAAAATTTTCCTTCCCCTCCCCCTGTTAAATGACCCGGGAAGATAGTGTTAATGGTTCAGACCTCTTACTGGTTCAGCACTTAATGGTTCAGACCTCTTACTGGTTCAGCACTTAACCATCCAGATGTTGCCAAACAGCTTTTGTTTTTAATTGGTTTCAGCTTGCATAGCAACAAATAAAGTACCTTAAGGTTATGCTCACTTATGCAGTTATGCTGATACCGAACTCAAAATCTGCCAGCATAACCCTCTTTCATATTTTACATGCAAATCATACGAGTTTTGTAGGAAAGAAGATAAAATAAAAGTAGGAATGTAAGGTTTTTTGATATAGTTGTTGTTCGCTGTTATTACTGATAATGATAATCATAATCATAAGATATATTACAATTGTTTGTTTGTTCTTATTGTTATTGATCGTTTGATCTTACCAATATAATTATCGTTGTTGATATTACTACCATTACTACTACTACCGGTTTGCGTTTTTACTTTCAGTAGTTAAAGTTTAATGAACGTAGATGTATGAAACTTAAAAATGTTTTTTGATAGGAATATATATGCCATTGTGTTTATATATTCAACATGTAAACTGTAAAGTTGGTTTTATTTTCGTTGACTTTCATGGAAATCTAAACAAATGGTTTTATCATGTATCTGCGCTCCATCACTCTGAGTCTGCTTTACTGGTGTATCGATAAATATGTACAACTTTACTTGGCATAGATTATTTTAAACAAGACAAATGATTTTAAATTTCCTTCATGAAGCAAGCGGGTTATATTTATTACCAATCAACTTATGTTTATTACCGTCACTACTTTTGTAGGATGATCAACCAGAGGTCCAGGGCCCAGCATTGTGGGTTTCATCAGAAAGAGGTGCAACAAGTAGTCCAATTGGTATGTAATTACTTCATGTAAATTGTAATCGATTTTTATGTGGCCTGTACTATTAAGCAGATTTTGTCTTATAGCAAGTATCTGTTGTTTTCTTAATTATATATACTTGGAATGGAATATATTGACAAGTTACATTACTATTCACTATTCTAGAATACTGCATGTCACCTCAGTGCTCATGTCTAGTATACATTGAAATTCTTATTTGCTAAAAGTTGATTTCATATATATCTCCCTTCCTCTTTGAGATGCATATTCAGAGTGTTTAGAATTGCTAAAAAACAACGAAAGTAATTAAGCATTCTGTCTCTTTCATAATCAGTTATTTCACTCATTACTCCTTTTTGCAGAGTATAGTGATGTCCATGCATATCGGCTATCTTTATCAGAGGACACAAAAGCACTAAATCAGCTGGTATCTTCCTCTTATATCATTTTATTTTGTATCTTTGAATTGCCGGGCATATGCTCATTAACACGTAACAATATCCCAAACAGATCTTCCATTTGGCTCTAATTATTAATTTATTATTAATCCAATACCCTCTACAATTTTCTGTGAAACTTATATTTTATACATCTTAGGTTATTTCTTATATATGTCTTCTGTAGAATACTCTTATACAAGAAGGCAAGGAAATGGTATCAGTACTTTATGCATATAGAAGTTGTGTCAAAGCACTTCCTCAGGTTTTTTGAAGAAAACTATCTGAATTTATTTTCTTATTTATATAATGGCATGATGTAATAATGTCTATATAAGCTGAATCTATAAGTAATGGCCAGCTTCCAGATTCTATGAAGCAAAGTCAAGCTGATTTATATCTAGAAACTTATCAAGTGCTAGACTTGGAAATGAGTCGGCTTCGTGAGATACAAAGATGGCAAGCATCAGCTGCATCTAAAGTATGCTATGCTCCATAGTTTAATCTTTTTACAAATCGACATTAAAGTGTCCTTACAATTTGACACTAACCACTTTTTTTGATTATGTAGTTAGCAGCCGATATGCAACGATTTTCAAGGCCTGAGAGACGCATCAATGGTCCCACTGTAACTCATCTTTGGTCCATGTTAAAATTACTTGATGTTTTGGTTCAACTTGATCATCTAAAAAATGCAAAAGCCAGTATACCTAATGATTTCTCTTGGTATAAAAGGTAAAACAAAGATATTGCGGCATTACTAACTTTACATAGCTAAATTTCTAAGGAGCTAAAAAGATCTCAGTGTATATATAAAACATGTAAGTAGAGACACGTAAACTGAATTGCTTCATGCTTATCAGGACATTTACTCAAGTCAGTATTCAGTGGCAAGATACGGATTCAATGAGAGAGGAGCTAGACGATCTACAGGTTTTCATGACTACCAATTAACACTCGAGAACTTTTTCAAATTGATTAATATGTCACTTCATAAAGTAACTATTACATTGCTTGCAGATTTTCTTGAGCACAAGGTGGGCCATTTTATTGAACTTGCATGTTGAAATGTTTCGTGTAAACAAGTATCCTACAAAGCTGTATTATCATTGTACCAAAAATGTGCTTTATTATTATTACTATCAACCACTTGTTAGTTTAGGTTTAGTGATACATTTTTTTTGAGTTCCTTGACCAATGATAGTGTGGAAGACATTCTTCAGGTTCTGATTGTGTATGCAGCTGAGTGCCTAGAATTGGATTTTGCACTTCTTTTTCCTGAAAGACATGTTCTTCTTCGTGTTCTTCCTGTTCTTGTTGTCTTAGCAACATCATCGGAAAAAGACAGCGAGTCACTCAACAAGCGGGTCAAGATGAACAGACTCATCAGTATTTTCAAGGTATACATACTATTCTTTTTCTGACTCTAGCATATATATAATACAACTTATATGAGACATATAACAATATATTTTTACTATATTTGCTACATAGATTAAAATGATTAATATATATTTGTTGTAGAATGATCCAGTGATTCCTGCATTCCCTGATCTTCATCTTTCACCAGCTGCAATATTGAAGGAGCTTTCTATGTACTTCCCTAAATTCTCCGCACAAACCCGCTTGCTAAGTCTTCCAGCTCCTCATGAACTCCCACCCCGTGAAGTGCATGAATATCCTCCGTATACTGTCTTTTTAATTTATACTACAGATATATTGATATTAATACTGATTTGGATATAAGATAATGTTGTCCAGTTGTCCTAGAAGATTGTTTTTTCAGGCTTTGTTTCTCTATGACACTGTTTTAAAAACCCATTGAATTTGGTTTTTGTTATGCTAATTTTGCATTAGTTGCCTTGACATGATTCACTTATCAGCGACATTATTTGATAATAAATCACATTGGAGCAATTCGTGCTGAGCATGACGACTTTACTATCCGTTTTGCTTCTGCTATGAATCAGGTGTTTATTTCTTTGGATTACTTTTTGTATATGCATGTGAACGTCTTATTATATATTTTATGTTTCTTGACATGATAATCTGTTTATTAAAGTGTTAACATATGTATGTGAGTGTGTTAATAATTATTTTCTTTGCCATTTTTTTCTTTTTGCAGCTAGCGCTATTGAAGACGATTGAAAATGCAGATATTGAGTGGTCAAAGGAAGTCAAAGGGTGTATGTATGATATGGTTGTTGAAGGTTTTCAGCTTTTAAGCCGATGGAGTTGTCGCATTTGGGAGCAATGTGCATGGAAATTCTCACGCCCTTGCAAGGACTTTGTCGAGTCAGCTGAAATGACATCAGTTTCTGATTATGAAAAGGTTTTTATTTAATTTCTTGCTATATAAAAAATCTGAAGAAATTATAAATAGAAAATGATAGGACCCAAGGAATAGTGTTTCAGTTTTTGGATCCTAAATTCAACGACTTTCAGTTTAGCCAGTGCACTTTGATATCTCAACTCTTTCTTTTTTCTTTTATACTTTTATAATGGATTTAAATTTTAGACGTTGCAAGAATTTCTTTCTGTAGGTGGGGTTTTGATTCACATTTGAAACTGATTCACAGTAATAATTTTTTGATATTCGGTTAAGGCTGATTTTTGATTAGATGAATTTAAGGGGTCAAATACTCAACACTGTATCAAATCTCATCATCTAAGAACAAAGTGAAATTACTTAATTACCCATTCATTTAGTCTAGTATGAATCATTTTATTCTAATTCGCAAACCATCTCTACTTTTCATCACTAAATGGCATTTATGATACTTTTAATTCTCAGTATCTTAAACAATCCAAATTTGTTGGTTATCTGAAATTCTGAATATTCTACTTCAAAACAACAAAAGCACATCCGATACTGTAATTTGCAACCTGTTTATTACAGCTGATTATCTGATTATGATTATTCAATATCACATAATCACATCCAAACATCCCTTTAGTTGATACTTTGAAGAACTATGCTACTTGTGGATGGTGTTATCATCGGTTCTCTCTTTTACTTCTGTCGTATAAAAGTCATATTTTGTATTCTGTCACAGGTGGTACGATTTAATTACACCGGTGATGAAAGGAAAGCTTTAGTTGAACTTGTGAGCTACATAAAAAGCATTGGATCGATGATGCAGAGGTGTGACACATTAGTAGCAGATGCCTTATGGGAAACTGTTCATGCTGAAGTCCAAGATTTTGTGCAAAACACATTAGCAGCCATGTTACGCACAACATTCAGAAAGAAAAAGGATCTTTGCAGGTCCGCATAAACTGTTTTAGCTTGTAGTTGTATTAATAATTTAACTATAAAACTGATTTTTTGTTTTTGTGATAAATCTACATGATATCTTTTGATCTTTTTCAGGATACTGTCTGATATGCGAACCCTTTCCGCAGATTGGATGGCTAACACTACCAAGCCTGAATCGGATTTGCAAACATCACAACATGGAGGTGAAGAAAATAAAGGAAACTTCTTTTTTCCAAGGGCAGTTGCACCAACTGCTGCACAGGTGAATTTTTGAATTTGCGTCAACCACATTTGTTTGTGTACACACATAGGTTACATAAATGGGCCAGTTTGAGTATAATGTATCTCTAACGGGTTAAGCAGGTAAAATGGGAAAAACGTAATTAAAAAAGAAACGGGTTAAATGGTCTAATTTAGGCAAACGTGTATATACGGTCTACAAGCTAATTGAAGATATAAAGGACGAGTCGTACCAGTGGATGAGGCAGAGAACGAAGGTGCAAATAGCATCGTGGGAGGAGTGGAAGTTTTTCTCATGGTGTAAATAATAATCTTTTGTTTTTAAAATGTAACTGAATCTTGTAACATTCGGATTCTATAATCTCTTGCTATAGGTCCGAATGTAACCTTCTAAATCTTCTTTGAAATATAATATTATTGAAGTAATTTAACTTTTGTAATCATACTTGACACAATTTTTTTTCAAAAAAATTCCGGACAAAATTTGTTTCAGGCCAATCTAACAATTATCAGTAATACATGGTTAGAAACTTGGACCCAAACCCATTTTGATCCATTATCAGAGTAGCCCATTTTGCCACATCTAGTGCTGCTCTTGTCTCTTATAATAAGCATGAACAGTCTGTCACCCTATTTTCCATTTTTTTTCAGGTTCATTGCTTGCAGTTTTTGATATATGAGGTGGTATCTGGTGGTAACATGAGGAAGCCAGGTGGGCTATTTGGGAATAGTAGCTCTGACATTCCTGTAAATGATTTGAAACAACTGGAAACCTTTTTCTACAAGCTTAGTTTTTTCCTACATATTCTAGACTATTCAGGTTCGTGCCATACCCTTTAACTTGTTGACTTTATAGTAGATACTACTTTCTTATATTCTGATGTTTGACTTATGGAAGGAAAAGATTTAGTTTGAGGTTTTGAATCTTTATATGTATAGTGGAAAGTGAATATACCTGCAAAAAGTCTTCATTTCTCTATCAAGTCATTGTGCTTTCAGTCATTGATGATGGCTGCACTAACTTTTGTTTATTAATTTATTTTTTATTTTATAATATTTCAGTGACTGTTGCAACGTTAACGGATCTTGGCTTCTTATGGTTTAGAGAATTTTATTTGGAATCTTCTCGTGTTATTCAGGTAAGACTGATAATTCACTAGGATACCATCACTGTGTAAGAAATTTCAACAATTGTATGTAACCATCTGAAAAAAGATGTGAAAAAATGAGTGAGTTAGGTGACGGATCATAACGGGTTTGGGTCACAAGTCGGTAATATTTGAAGTTTTTGTATATTACTTATTGTTGCAGTTTCCCATTGATTGCTCTCTTCCTTGGATGTTGGTGGATCACGTATTGGAGTCACAAAATGGTGGTCTTCTTGAAAGTGTTTTGATGCCATTTGACATATACAATGATTCTGCTCAGCATGCCCTTGTTGTGCTCAAGCAACGGTTTCTCTATGATGAGATTGAAGCTGAGGTAATTTACTAAATGGGTTTGTTGACCAGATTACCTTGTGTTTGACTTTCTGTATTTTATTAACCGGTGCATTTATAATCTTTATTATATGCAGGTGGATAACTGTTTTGATATCTTTGTGTCAAGATTGTGTGAGGCTATATTTACACATTACAAAAGTTGGGCTGCTAGGTAATCTCATCCCTTTGCATTTTTTGTTGTGTAACTAAGTTGTAGAAATATAATTTTTACAAATTTGCTACCGTTTTTTTTCAGCGAGCTCCTTGATCCTTCATTCCTCTTCACACTGGATAATGGAGAAAAGTTTTCTGTTCGTCCAATGAGATTCACTGCCCTACTAAACATGAAAAGGGTCAAGGTAAGAATATTATAGGCTCTAGTCTTTATATCATCTTCTTTTATTGTTTACTCTTTTTATTTCATAAAGTGGGCATCTTGTAAGGCCTTTTTGTGATGTAAACTTGATGCCATATGCGGTGTTGACACAAGAGCTTTGAAAGTAAAGTAAAAAATTTTAAAAACAGAAGATGTGTATATGTAGTCTATAGAGCAATGCTGCTACCTGTTTATTAATCTGACACATTATCACATATCTAATTTATGATTTACAGTTACTTGGAAGGACGATCAACTTGAGGAGTTTGATTGCTGAGAGGATGAACAAAATATTTAGAGACAACCTTGAGTTTTTGTTTGATCGTTTTGAATCACAGGACTTGTGTGCTATAGTTGTAAGTAACTCTTTATTTTTTTTCCTTGTTCTAAATCTTTGTAATGGGTACTTAATACTTTGTATATTTTTGTTGTGATTTGATATGTTTTTTTTTTTTTTTTACTTCCATGCAGGAGCTAGAAAAACTATTGGAAATCTTACAAATGACTCACGAATTCTTGTCACGGGATCTCACTATAGATTCTTTCAGTATCATGTTAAGTGAGATGATGGAAAATGTCTCTCTTGTTTCCTACTCAAGTCGACTTGCTTCTCAGGTTTAAAAACAATATTTTCCTACCTCCATTGTTTTATCTTTATATCACTTTCAAATATGGATGTCGGGTACTTTCTTGATTATTATTATTATTATTGTTGTTGTTGTTGTTGTTGTTGTTACTACATTAATGAAATGCCATGCTGTTACATATTTCACTTATGTTTGTCTTTGTTAAAGTCGGGAACTGATAATTAGTTCCTCTAGACCTTTCTTAGTGTTGATTACCTTATGCTATATATGTAACTTTAATCCAATGTTAGAAGGGTAATTTTGACTTTCTGTAACATTATGTTTGCTTTATCCTAGATTTGGACGGAGATGCAAAATGATTTTTTACCAAACTTCATCCTATGTAATACAACTCAACGCTTTGTTCGATCATCCAAAGTACCATCTGCTCCTGTTCAGAAACCATCAGTTCCATATGCCAAGCCAAACTTCTATTGTGGAACTCCAGTAAGAATTTACTACATAAAATCATAACCGTCTTGTCTTTCTTTTTCCATTTTACTTAACTTATTACTCTGTGGGATTTTAGGAGTTGAACTCAGCACACCAAAGCTTTGCTCGATTGCATAGTGGGTTCTTTGGGTTACCTCACATGTTCTCTATTGTACGGCTTCTGGGTACTAGATCACTGCCATGGCTCATTCGAGCATTACTGGATCATATTTCAACCAAGGTATCTACATAATTGTAGTAATATTTTCATTAGTTTGGAGTAATATGGATTTCGTAAAAGTAAAAGCATTATGAGATGGTCTTAGTGTGCATCTATCTTATGTATTATATTTACGGATAATGAAATACTTGTTTCTTCTGGTCGTTTGATTACTTTTATGGTCTAATTGTTAGCTATAACTGATTCAGATAACAACCCTTGAACCAATGATAACTGGATTGCAAGAAGCACTGCCAAAGTCTATCGGTTTGCTTCCGTTTGATGGCGGTGTAACAGGTGTATAAACGGTCCATGCTTTAAATATGATAAAAGAAAATGTTGAAGTTTTTATAGTGGGACCCAGCTGAAGTATTCTTTGTTTAGGGTGTATGAGGCTTGTGAAAGAACTTCTTAAGTGGCAATCCAAAGCCGAACTTAAATCAGAGATTTTACATGGGATTAAGGAAGTTGGAAGTGCTTTATATTGGATGGGGCTGCTTGATATCGTCTTGGTGAGTTGTCATTTACTTAATAGCTGAGGCACGTGCATCACGTATGCGAGGAGTTGCTTTATGTACAACCAAACAAACTTTATTTACAACCAGAAGCCGTGTCTCTCACCTGTTTTACATGTCGATCTTTTTATCAAGTAAACCTTTCATAATTTCTTCATCCCTTGGTTTTTTTTACATATCTGCCTCCTACAAACCCTAGTTTTTGACTAGTTTTGCCTCCTACAAGCCCTTGATGCATTTCCCATTTGGCCTTACCCATTGTTAAAAACAAGATTCAGTTACATATTTCTAAATAGATAAATATCTGATTCTTGTTCTTCCAATACTGATGTTGAACAGAGAGAAGTTGACACAACTCAGTTCATGCAAGTAGCCTCATGGTTAGGGTTAATACCTGGTACAGACGGTCAAATACTACAATCGCAAGAAGATGGAAATAGCCCTATTGTCACTCTCTTCAAGTCAGCCACTGCTGCTACTGTTTCAAGCAACCATGTAAATCCTGCACCGTTTTACACGATGTCAAAACAGGCGGAAGCTGCTGGTATGCTAACAATAGACACTCCCAAATCCTATGATAATTTGTTGGTTTGCTTTTGTAAATCCAACAATCTTGGAGTATTTTAGCGTGTCAACTGTTTGTTTGTTGCAGATTTATTGTACAAGGCTAACTTAAATACTGGAAGTGTGCTTGAGTACGCCCTTGCTTTCACAAGTGCTGCACTTGATAAATATTGCACCAAATGGAGTGCTGCACCAAAGACTGGCTTCATTGACATTACCACATCAAAGGATTTTTATCGTATTTTTAGTGGTCTCCAGATAGTAAGTGACCATCACTGTTTTACTACTTCAACGGATCAGACGGGTTGGGTAATGGGTCGAAATGGATGGGTTACGTTTTTGTTTAATAAATAATCAGCATATAGAGTTTATTTTAAAAATTATTTTTTTTTGCTGCATTTGTAATTTATATTTAACTAGTATTAAGCCCCCCCGCGTTGCGGTGGGGGCGGATACTAGTGCCACACTACTGCCAGCGACCACCAACACTGAAGTTGCGGCGTGTTAATGCGAAGAAACTAAATCGAAACATAAAACATATAAAAGAATAACTAAGTCGATCTAGGACCCGCGCGTTACGATGAACTTGTCAAACGGGAAAAAATAGACGACGTAAAAACGTTTAACCACACACGCACGTTGCGCCGTGTTAACTCGCAAAATTTAGAATGGAACGTAAAACAAAAATTTTGCGAAAATGAAAAGTATAGAGAACCAAAGTTGAAAGTAAAAAAGTTGTGAGGTTAAACTGCAAAAGATGAAAAGTTTTGGGGTCAAAAGTTAAAAAAGTCAAATAGTTTAGTGTTACAAGTAAAGATGAAAAGTTTTGGGGTCAAAAGTAAAAAAATCAAATAGTTTTGAGTTAAAAGTAAAGAATCAAATAGTTTTGGGTGAAAAGTAAAAAATTCGAACTTTTTTTTTTTTGACAAACCCCCAAAGCATAAGTTACAACACCTTTATGCCTAAACATGTTAAAAATTATTGGGTAATTGCAGGAGTACCTGGAAGATTGTATGCAGGCACCCCCAAACAACTATGAATTGTTGGGGGATTCTGTGGCATGGGGCGGTTGCACAATAATCTACTTACTTGGTCAACAGCTCCATTTTGAGCTCTTTGACTTTTCCTATCAAGTCTTGAATATTGCGGAAGTTGACAGTGCTTCAACTGGATCATCAAATAAGACTCCTCACTTATCTCAGGTTCTGATAACCTATTTGTTCATTATTTGTAAATTTGTGGGAATGCAATCGATAAAATGCTACCTGTTGGTCTACAAGATGCACAAAACAGAAAAAGATTAACCGATAAAAATCGTGGTTTTAAAAAGCGCGCGACGCTCCAAGGGGTTAAGGTCCCGAAACCCAAGGCGTGAGCTTTACTTAAGTGAGACATTGCTCTATATAACTGAATAAGCTTTATATGCAACCAAAAGCCGCATCTGTCTCATCTCTTTTACATATCAGCCTTTTTATCAAGCGAACCATTCCCTTGGTTGTTTTTATATATCACCCTCATACATACCCCAGTTTTGACTCGGATGCCTCAAGGACCTGAGGTGCTTTTCTAATGCCGTCGTCCACTTCGTGCCTTAGAGACGATTTTTAAAACCAATATAATAAGGATTCTATTCCTTTTGTGGGCATTAAATTTATAACTCTTATATCTACAGGGATGGGAAGTGCTACTAGAAGCTATGAAGAAAGCGAGACGTTTGAACAATCACGTATTTTCAATGTTGAAGGCTCGGTGCCCTCTGGAAGACAAGCAAGCATGTGCCATCAAGCAAAGTGGGGCACCTCTTCACCGTATCAAATTTGAAAACACCGTATCTGCCTTTGAAACACTCCCACAAAAATGTTCGTGATCCCCGAACCAAAATGTGTTGCTCTGCACTTGAAGACAATCAACTCATGCTTTTAGATATGAATGTAGGAATGCATCTATATGTATATGTGGTTAATGTTCAGTTTGTGGTTAGTTTTTTTAACTGGAGGATGTTGGAAGTTGCTGACTTTTGGTAAGCTGCGTGGCTTTTGTTGTAATTGTTGAACGTACACTATAACAATTTAGTTAAATGTACACACTTCATACACGTTTTTTTTTTTTGGTTAAACAGGTGGAAACTTCGCACCTGAAGTGTGAAGTTCTTCATTCATCTACGGTCAAACAGGTGGAAACTTCGCACCTGCATAAGATCCATTGAAATGGGTAGTAATTAACAAGAAATCAACATATACTTGTAAACATTTAATATTCATATCCTTGGCTACTTCTAATCCTGCTATTAAAGCTTCATACTAAACTTCATTATTCGTAGCAGTAAACTCACATCTAATGGCTTGGGATAACATGTCCTCCTGTGGTGATTTTAGTAGAATTCCTAATCCTACACCTCTTAGATTGGACGCACCATCAGTATCAGTATGTAGTGTCCAAAATTCTGAGCGCTCACTTAGTTGTACTTCTAGATCAGCTTCTTCTTGTATATCGCTACTAAAATCAGCCACAAAGTCTCCTAACGCCTGAGACTTTATAGCATTCCTAGGTTTATACACTAAATCATAAGCACTTAGTTTCACAGACCACTTTGCCATTCTACCAGACATCTCAGGTTTTCTAAGGACATTTTTAATAGGATAGTTGGATTTAATATGTATCCTATGTGTTTCAAAGTAGTGTCTAAGTTTAGTTGATGCCATAACTAAAGTTAATATTAATTTTTCTAGATGAGAGTATCTAGTCTCAGCATCTAATAAACTTTTACTAACATAATAGACAGGATACTGCTGACCTTCATGATCTTTAACAAAGATTGTACTTACTGCATTTCCTGACACTGTAAGATATAGAGATAGGGGTTCACCATCTTTAGGCTTCATTAGTAGAGGTGCACTTGAGAGATACTGCTTTAATGCTTGTAGAGCAGCTTCATGTTTTTCTCCCCATTCGAATTTCTTGTTCTTTTTCAGGATATCATAGAATTCTTTACATTTTTCAGAGGATCTTGATATGAATTTGTTTAATGTTGCTACCCTTCCAGTTAATCTTTGAACATTCTTTCATGTTGGATGGGGATTTGAGATCTAGAATAGCTCTGATCTGCTCCGGGCTTGCCTCTGTTCCTCTTTTGGTTATCATATATCCCAAGAACTTTCCTGCCACCACTCCAAAGTGGCATTTTGCAGGATTCAGTTTCATGTTATACTGGTCCAGGATATTGAAGGCACTTTCCAAGTCTTGGAGATGATTCTCAGCTTTTGTAGATTCACCACCATATTGTCGATGTATACTTCCATAGTATCCCCCAATTTATCCTTGAACATCATGTTGACTAGCCTCTGATATGTTGCACCTGCATTTTTCAAACCAAATGACATAGCAGTATAACAATATATACCTGTAGGTGTCATAAATGCTGTATCCTCATGGTCAGATGGTTCTATTTGGATTTGTTGAAATCCTGAGGATGCATCCATGAAAGTTAGCATTTCGTGTCCAGCAGTTGCATCTATCATGGAGTCAATGTGAGGTAGTGGAAATGTGTAACAACACAGACTCTCCATTTCCCATTCTTCTTCTGCACTACCACTACATTTGCTAACAACTTTGGGAATTTAACCTCCCTTATCCTCTTCGATTTTAACATCTTTTCCACCTCTTCTTGGATGATAGCATTCCTTTCAGGAGCGAACTTTCTTCTTTTTTGTTGAACCGGCCTGAAAGATTTATCAATTCCAAGTTTATGGGTTATAATATCCTTTGATATACCTGTCATATCCTCATGCTTCCAGGAAAATGTTGACATCCTGCATTTTAAAAAGTTAATAAGTTGTTTCTCAATATCCTCAGGGATATTGACTCCTACAAGCACTGAGATATCTGGATTATATTCATCAAGGATGACTTTCTTAAAACCCTGTTCGGAAGCTTCCATAATATCCTGTGCTTGTATCTTTGATTGCTATCCTTCTCAGGATTTTGCTGATGCCTTTATCGAGGAAGAGTAACACTCTTTTGCTTCTTGCTGGTCACTTTCAACCTTAACCACTCCCCAAGGAGTAGGTATCTTTATACATTGGTGGTAAGTGGAGGATACGACTTTCATGTCATGAATCCAAGGCCTGCCTAATATTATGTTGTAGCAGGATAATGAATCCATAACACAGAAGCGTTGTAACGAGTTCATCTCTTCAACATAGACATGTAGCTTGATTTCCCCAATAGTGTTCTTCGTTTCCCCACCGAATCCTACGAGTACAGTGGATTTTGAAGTAATCTCAGTTTCCGGGATATTCATCCTCTTCAAAGTCTCCAACTGGATGATATTGACTGAGCTCCCATTATCTACCAGTATCCTGCAGACAAAATGGTTAGCAACATATAAAGTAATTACCAACCCATCATGATGGGGATCATGGATGTTATCCCGATCATCATTTTTGAAAGTTATCACTTTATCATCCGTGAGCATTGTCATTCTAGTTGGCTTATCTCCCCTTTCTGCTTTAGCCTCTTTAGCATGTCTTTTGGCCACAGAGTAAGAAGTTCCACATATGTCGGATCCTCCGAAGTTGAAGTTGATTATCTTTGCATCCGGTGTGGCAGAGGTGTAGCTCTTTCAGGATTCCTATCAGTATCCTGAGTCTTGTTCTTTTTTCTGCCAAGAAGTTCCTTTAGGTAAACTTTACTTAGTAAGTAGCTGATCTCTTTTCTCAAGGATATACAATCCTCTGTCATGTGCCCAAAATATTCATGAAAGGCACACCACTTTGATTTGTCCTTCCAATCAGCAATTTTCGGATTCTTTTTCGGCCATCTTGCTTTGTCCCCCAATCCCTGCATAACATACATTAGTTCAGGAACAGTTACTAAAAAACAGTATTCTGAAAGTTTAGGATATTCTTCTTCATTCTCATCCTCAATAGCATTAATTATTTTGTTGTCGTTCTTAGCATATGTTGATGTGTGTGATCTTGAAAGAGTTGAAATGCTGCAATAGTGACTTTGCCTGCTCGAGGTAGAGTGCCATGACGTCACCCTTCGCATCATATTGATCGTTGATTTGGCCTGCCACCAACAATGAGTCTACATGCGCTTCAAGATTTTTCAATCCCATCTTGATTATGCGAGGAAAGCTTCGTATTCGGCTTCATTGTTTAGACTCTTGAATTCCAGGCAGATGGTATATGTGAGCTCATGTTTATTAGGACTTACTAACCTCAGCCCTGCTCCTACACCGTCTTCATTGGACGCGTCGTCCATGTACTATAACCATGGTTCCTCTGAAGACTGTTTGTCGGCTTTCTCCATCGCCTTGCATTCACGATCTTTATCATCTGGTACCTCTTTGAGGAAATCTGCTAACACTTTCCCTTTAATCGCCGGTCTAGGCCTGAAAACTATGCTATGTCCACCCAGCTCGATGGCCCATTTTTCTAATCTTCTAGAAATTTCGGGCCTTGCTATGATGTTGCCGATATTGTAGTTTGTCAGGACATGGATGACGTGACCTGAAAAATATCTACGTAGCCGCCTTGAAGCATGGATAAGAACTAGGACTAGCTTCTCCATCATTGAATACCTCATTTCTGGGTCGTTCAAGGTGCGGCTGACGTAAAATACAGGTGTCTGTACACCCTGCCGGTCGGCCAATAAGACTGCTCCTACCGCCTTTTCAGAAGCTGATATATACATGACTAACGGTTCATCTTTTGTTGGAGCTGTACGAGTTGGAAGACGCATTAAACATTCCTTCATTTCTTTGAATGCGACTTCTGCTTCTGGAGTCCACAGAAATTTGTTCTTCTTGACGCAATTTCGTAAAGTCTTGATGAACGGGAATGACTTTGCATCATGATTGGCGAGGAAGCGGTTTAGCGCGGCTAACCGTCCTGCCAGGACTTGTATTTCTTTAATCGTTGATGGGGAAGGCATACGCTCAATGGCTTGCACTTTTTCAGGGTTCACTTTAAACCCATCTTTTGTGACAATGAAACCCAAAAACTTCCCTTCCTCCATTCCGAAAGAACATTTAGCCAGATTTAGCTTGATGTTGAGACCGCGGAGTGTATCGAAGGTTTTTTCTGCAACATTTGGGTAGCGTTTGGTATGAAGGAATGGAAGGTGGAATGGAATGGATCATTCTGATGGAATGAAAATAAATATGTTTGGTTATCATGTGGTAATGGAATGGAGCATTCCAAGGGAATGTAACTCCTTCCTAATACAATAATTTCCATTCCTTGGTATGTAGGTGTTTTTTTTACATTCCCTCAAGGAATGGAAAGAAATATGTTGTTGTTGTTATTATTATTATTATTATTATTATTATTTTTATTATTATTATTATTATTATTATTATTATTATTATTATTATACTTATACTTTTATTTGTATTATATTTGTATTTTTATTTATTAATATTCATACTAATATTAATATATATGAAAAATCTATTACTAATTTTTATCATTAATATATTATTATTATTATTATTATTATTATTATTATTATTATTATTATTATTATTATTATTAAGTCAATTATATTTTTGTCGTTTTTAATACGGTCGTGTTTCGTTAATTCATCTTTTTTTGTTTATCAAATTGTACAAAGTAATAATTCATTCTATTCACATATGAGTAACCAAACATCACAAGGGAATGGAATGATCCATTTCATTCCGTTGTCCATTCCATTACCTCGTCCATTCCATTCTCTCATCTATTCCATTACCCCATACCAAACAGACCCTTGGTCTTCCTCCCTGCTCATGATGACTAGGTCATCCATGTACACTTCGATATGTTTGCCAATATCATCCCCGAATGTCTCATTCATCAGCCTCTGGTATGTGGCTCCTGCATTGCGTAGACCAAACGACATCTTTGTGTAGCAATATAAACCCATTGGCGCGTGGAATGCTGTCTTGTCTTCATCTTGTATTGCCATCTGGACTTGGTGATACCCTTTATAACAATCCAGAAAGAATTTCCACCAAAAAGATGCTAAAGAATTAATTTTCTCGTCGATCTCTGGTAGCGAATAACAATCCCTTGGACATGCCTTGTTGAGATCCTTATAATCGACACACATTCGCCATTGCCTTTTGGTACCATTACTGGGCTTGAGACCCAGGTCTGGTAGCACACTTCTCTTATGATCCCTGCGTTAAGCAGTTCTGTCACCTGCTATTTCATGGCTTCATGCTTTTCTGGGCCCAGGTTGCGCTTCTTCTGCATAACTGGTTTGGCGTTTTTGGAGACGTTCAGCCGGTGCTCTGTAACATGCCGTGGAACACCAACCATATCGGTTGGTGTCCAGGAAAAAATGTCTATGTTCCTGAACAATAACTGTTTAAGGAACGTGCGGGTGGTTTCAAAAATCGTTGCACCTAGTGTGACTGTCTGTGCTGGATATTTTCTGTTCAAGACCCACTTTTCTGCCTCTACGCGCGGGGTTGGCTTGCTTATTTTTAATGGACGCGCATCGTCGGTCATGAGCACCTCTTTGCTTGCATAAATGATGGCTACCCAAGTTTCTGTTGGGAAACCAACCACTGAATGAGGTCCTGAGCAGATCATGCTAAAATCACTCTGGGATTCCCTTCCCAAAAGGATGTTGTGTCGAGAGTTTGCTGGCAGGACCATGAACATGACTTCTTCTATTCGAGAATTTCTCCTATCAGACAGTAGCACTGGGAAAGATATCTGGCCCAAAGAAAAGACAACCTCGTTACAGAATTCGCTAAGGGGATAATCGACCGGCTCTAGACGTGCCTTATCCTCCAGGTGCAGTTGATTGAAGTATTGCTCGTAAATGATATCTGTTGTGCTTTTGGAATTAATGAAGATGTAATCAATTTGATAATGCCCAAATATGCCCAAGATTACAATAGGTCTTCTTTCTCGTGGTCCCCCTAACAACAGGGAAAACTACTTGCTTCTCGCACCATGAATCATCCTGAACACGCTTGTTGTAATTATTTTTTGGTCTTCTTGGGCCGCCTTGCACCATGTGCGTCTCTAACTTCCGGAGTTTCTTGTTATCTGGCCCTTCATCTCGCCTTTGTGTTTGGCGCGTGTCTCTTTTGCCGTTCTTGACCAAGTGTGTAAGTTTGCCACTTTTCAGGGCTCGCTCTATCTCTTGCCTCAAACTAATACAATCATCTGTCAGGTGTTTGGTATCTTTATGATACTCGCAAAAAAGGTTTGGGTCTTGCCCCCTTTTGTTGCGCATCTGTAGAGGAGTCTTAAACTAGTGATTCTCGATGGATAAAACCTTGGAATGAGTCTTGGTGATTGGTGTCCATTGTTTCTCTATGTTTTCTTTTTTGACTTCCTTTCGATAACGATCTGATTGATGGTCACGCGTGCGTCTTCCACCGGTGGGCTTCTCTCGCTATAGCCAGACGACTTCCATGGTGGGCCTCGCCCTTTTTTGTTGCGCCTGTCATTGACGTGCTTGATATAGTTATGTTGAGGGCTTTCGCGGCTTTCTATATCCTCATTCACCGTCCTCTGAAGTGAAGCCTCTTCATCCTAATTCTCTTCATTCTCATTTTCATCATTCTCATCCTCATCATTGATGTGCATGGCGTTTTGCACATCAGGGTGGAGCCCAACATAATCATAATGATCATCGTGCCCTAAACCATCATCATCAACCTCATCATCATCGTTATCAACATGCTCATCAACATTGTCAACATCATCTTCATCTTCATCTTCATTCTCAACATCATCACCATCAGCTTCTTCATCAACAATAACTTGCATTTTTTTTCGTTTTCTTGGGTGTGGCTTCCTTAGCCTTTTTAACTGTTTTCTTTTTTACTTCTTTGCCAACATGGCGTTTTGCCAGTGCACCCTCAAACAAGTCAAGAGTTTTTGTTGTAACCTATTCAATTGGGTATCCTTCTTTTCGGTCCAATTTTTATCTATTGCAAGCATCGTTCACCAAGGCAAGCTGTAACAAAATAGATTTTCAAATGATACATGTTTTGGCATTTAGTAACAAATCTATCAAATGATACATGTTTTGGCGTTTAATAACACACAAACGATATATGTTATATAGGGGAGTTTTATTCTTACCGCAAGTATGGTCAAGGGCCATGTGTAATGCTTTGTTGGAGAACATGCGGTTTTGGCGTTTTTCAAGCAGTGGATGATATAACCACACCAGTTCATTTGGTTTATTTGAACGTTTGGTTTAACGTTGTGCAAGAACTGTCTGTTGTCGACCGCATTATCACTTGCATGCCTAATTATAGTGAAGAATGCTACAAGGAAATTTAGGAAGAAGTTTCTCCCGAAGCTATGCATCACAGACAAAATGTCTTCAAAGTAGAGCTTCACACTTAGTCTGTCAATCCAGTCAAACCCTTCGAACTGTGCTGTCCACTCAGCCACTACGTGGTCTTTAGTTGTTGGCCTTTTTTTCATCTGCACGGGCACCCTTCCATTCGGTATACCCGTTAAAGGGTTTATCAATTCTTCATTCATATGCACGGTGTTGTTGCCAACATTTAGGTTGTTTGTCTTTTCATTGTAATTTTCAACCAACCAGTACCCAACCGCTTGGCCTTTTCTCTCTCTAGGGGTATTTTAGTGATAGGTTCTATAGGAACTGGACGATCTTATTTGGTCAAATACCTAGCGAAAAACTCGGTTTTACTCTTGACAAAACCCCAGCCCCACTGAACTCATAATATGGTTCTTCCTCAACCTCAACATCCTGACTTAAGGCCTTCCTCTTATTGGCGTTCTGGGCTTTGCCTATATGCACATTTATTCTCACTCTCAACCTCTCCTCGCCTATAAAACATGATTAATATTCATGGAGTTTTATTTTATGGCATTTAATAACATACATGATACATGTTTTTCATAAGTCAATCATAGATCATACATGTCGTTGAACAAGACAATAACAGATGACACATGGCATTTATAACACAAATCATACATGTTTTGGCGTTTAGTAATAAATCTATCAAATGATACATGTTTTGGCATTTTATAACACCCGAATGATATATGTTTTTCAATAAGACAATCACAGATGATACATTGCGTTTAATAACACAAATGATATATGTGAAATTTCGTTCTCATACATTTTACAATATTAAACAAACGATACAAATTTTGGCGTTTAGTAGCAAAGTATCAAAGTGTATTACAATATCATAAAAAGTAACAATCTGTACCATGTTCTCTTGTTGTCTTCTTTCATTGCTCGTTGGGTTTTGGCGTTTTTGAGCAGATGAACCTTCCCTTTCCACACTCAAAGAAACTGCAAATTATTGTTAAAATTAGAACATCCAAAACATCATAAAGTAGCACAATGTAAATCGAAGTTAACTCACTATTATTTTTACCTCTGGATCTGGTTTGATCTTTCGACACCATAATATTTGTTGTTTCACGTTTTCTAGGGTTTTCGCATTTTTCGTATGAGAGGAGGTTTCTCTGGGGGAAGTATATATGTTTCGGTCATGTTTGATGTGTTTTTGTAGATGTACATTTACCTCTTTGCCCTTCTTGAAGTGCGTACACTTTAAAAAGTTTATGTTATTTACGAAAACGCCACAGTGCAATCTCAGCCATAAATTGTTTTGATCTGACAATCCATAAATGTTCTCACATTTCTCACTGTTTTCCCTAAATCCTGACCATATATATATATAGGCCAGTTAACATACAAAATGGCTTAACATACATTGCGTACGCGATTGTATTTTCAACGTGCGATTTAATTCTTCAACATACGATTTGTAAAATATAAATATAACATGCGAATATATATATATATATATATATATATATATATATATATATATATATATATATATATATATATATAGGGGAAGGTTCATTTGAGAAGAAATTTAATGTGAGAAGAAAAAGAAGAAATGACATAATGGTAAAACATTAAATAGTTTATAACTCCTCCCATTAATTATGTTATCTATCATTAATAAAGAAAAAAAAACAAAAATTATCCTACACATTTCAAAAATTATCTTACATATATCTTACACTTATCGGAATTTACCCTACGCATATCTAAATGTTTCATACACATTTCAAAATTTATCCTACATATGTCGAAAATTGTCTTTCACCATAAATTATTTTATTTTGAAAAGAGTATAATTAAAAATGAGTTACAAGTTTAATTAATTAGCTAATTAACTACAATTTCAAATTTACCCATATGCCCTTTTCAATAACATTAAATACACATATTAAATGAAGCATTTCTATTGGTTTAAAACTTGTTCTTTTTATTCTTACAAAAAAATTCTTCTCATTTGAACCTCCCAATATATATATATATGTATATATATGTATGTGTATATA
This sequence comes from Helianthus annuus, assembly GCF_002127325.2. NCBI lineage: Eukaryota > Viridiplantae > Streptophyta > Magnoliopsida > Asterales > Asteraceae > Helianthus > Helianthus annuus. The sequence goes on along the minus strand of NC_035440.2, from coordinate 66,352,214 downwards.
TATATATATATATATATATATATATATATATATATAGGGTAAGGTTCATGCGAGAACCACCTTTATTGCGAGAACCGCAAGAACCAATGTGAACACAACCTAAAATAGCTAAAAAAACCTAAAAAAACCTAACCCCCACCCCCCCCCCCAAAAAAAACCTAACCCCCTCACCCCACCCCCCAAAAAACCTAAACCCCCCTCTCCCACCCCCCCAAAAAACCTAAACCCCCCTCCCCCACCCCCAAAAAACCTAAACCCCCCAAGCTAAAATGCTAAAAACTAAACCCCCAAAAAACCTAAAAAAATAAAAAAAAAACATACAAATTTTTTAAAAAAAAATTTGGCTACTAAAAGTAGTGATTTTTTATAAAAAATATTAAAAAAATATTTTTGTGTGTTTTTTAGCTATTTTTAGGTATTTTTGGTTGTGTTCAAATTGGTTCTCGCAATAAAGGGTGGTTCCTAACGGATATTTGTTCTATATATATATATATATATATATATATATATATATATATATATATATATATATATATATATATATATATATATATATATATATATATATATATATATTATAATATATTCAACATGCGATTGTAAAAAAAATACAGCATGCAATTTCTAAAATATAAACATGCGATTTCATTAAAACCTTCATTCACTTTAATATATATCATGCGACTTCATACATATACACACATGCGATTTCCAGTTTTTTATCACTCCAGTGCTTCGAGTACTACGGACCCTCTGCCATCCATTGCAGCAGAGCCCTTTCATGAGCGGGGGAGGGCAATCCTTTGCGGGATTGGATTTTTTTCTTTTTGGAAATGCCATAAAGCGCGAACCAAGCTGGCTAGCTTCGACGTTCCATCGAGTTAGCTAGTTAATATTCGGGGTTCTACTAATACATCGTATAGCGGGTCCAGGCTTGAAGTTATATAACATGCAATTTTGTCTCGCATAATGTATGTTAAGGCCAATTGTACTATACACTTTTATATATATATATACACACACACACACACACACACACACACACACACACACACACACACACATATAGGAATTGGTTCAAATGAAAACCATCCCCAGTTGTGAGAACTCCTCTCCACTAATCAGATTATGCCACCTACACACCATTATTTTATAATATAAAGGGTATTTTGTTATTCATTCTCACTGTAAAATCTCTCTCTCTCTCTCTCTCTATATATATATATCTTTAAAGTCACAGACTTTTTATCACATCATCTCATCTCTCCCTCTCTTAAAAATTTAAATCCCTCATCTCATCTCCCTCTCTTAAAATTGTTCACCACCATCATCTTCAAGAAATCACTGTCTCCTCCGCCACCGTCACCGGAGATCACACTCCGACCACCACCTCCATCACTCGCACCCTCTGTCTCATCCACCACCATGACCCCCTCACCAAAATCAAAACGAGTGTCTCCTCCGCCACCGTCACCGGAGATCACACTCCGACCACCACCCCCATCACTCGCACTCTCCTTCTTATCCACCACCACGACCCCCTCACCAAAATCAAAACCCAAACACAAACCAAAATTATGCTCACCAGAAGCGTGGTTTCAGGGGGTTTCGACGTTTAGGGGGTTACAACTGATGTTTTGGGGGTTTCGACGTTTTGGGGATTTCGAAGTTTTGGGGGTTTCGACGTTTTGGGGGTTTCGACGGTGATACGACGACGTTTTTTGGAGGCGGTGAATGATGGGTGAAGGGGTGGTTGTTGTGGTGGGTTAGGGGCGGCGGTATGACACCTGTGCCTCTGCAATTGATGTGTATATTTTGCACATATCAATTCATGTTCGATTTCAAGCTTTAAATCGCTTTCTGGAAGGTTATACGCGCACTGATGCGTAAATATAACCAGTTTAATGCAATGAACACTCCGGAATAGTGAAATAGGCTTAACATACCTTAAATAACCTTTACATAACTTAGAAATAAGTTTGGAGGGTTTGGTGTGGCGAAATCAAGTTTATTCGCTTACAAGGACTAATTTCGACAAACTACGAAAGTATGCCGATTTGTACTGTAACGAACATTCCGGAACTTGATCATAAGTTAAATATGCCCTAAATATCCTTTACATAGCTTAGAAATAGGCTTTGAGATTTTTTATGCGCAAAAATAAACTTTCTTGATCAATAGGGACTAAAAGCGTCAAAAAGTGCACAAGTTTGCATTTTCGCGCATATCTTACGTTCTGAATATATCCGGACATCCAAATATTTATGTAATCATTAAAATATTTTATTTTAGTGATTGGCATGATAAAATTCCATTCGTCGCTTAATTTGGATTGTTTTTGCGTTCGTTACGACTTCCGTCGTAATTAACCGAACAACGCAACCGTACGACCAAACGAATCGACATCCGAGTTTTTTTTGAGCATATTTTAAGTTCCCTATACTTTAACATCATTTTAGAGCTTTTAAATGGGGTTAACGGGGCTTAAAAGCGCCAAAAATCAAGTTTTACAAGTGCAGGGACCATTTTTGAAATTTCTGACCAGATTCAATGAACCTAGTCCAATTTTGAAGTGTTGATGGTTTTAATGGCTGGTTTTGGATGCTATGGGCTCAAATTTGTTGGTTTTAAACATTCCCATGGTTTTGAAAACCATGAGCCCAAGTGGAGGGCCAAGATCAAAGCACGAAATGCGAGGAACGATCCTAACGGTTTACCGAATCCTATATAAACCCATGCCTTCACTTCATTTCAACTCACACTTTGGTTCAATCAACTCTAAGTTGAAGCTATTACTTCATACCTGAGTTTTTTGAATCAAAACTTCCTAGCTTGGACCCTTTGTAAGTCTCTTTCGTGCTTTTTATGCGTTTTTAGCACGAAAGTCAAACATTGTTTGACTTTCTGCTTTGACCACGAGTTGGTCAACACGAAGTTCGTTGAACTTCGCAACGTGAGCGTAATCAAAATGGTCATAGTCCCTTGTGACTATACCTACTGATTACCACGTTGATTAGGTGTAGTGACGAGTCGTAGTTTCGGTCAAAATACGTATTCTTGTGTATTTTGCAACCAAACTACTTTTGGGTATCAAGACCCTTTGTCTTGATATCAAACTTGTTTTCAAACTTCGTTAAACATGTTCTAACATGTTTAACTCGTCACTTTAGGTTTAGTGCTTATATAGGGTCGTAGAATAAGCGGTCTAAACAACCGCTTAGACTTTCGAACCCGACCCGTTTGGTCGATCATTAGGATCCGACCAAGCATATTATGTGACCATAGTTGCATATGGAATAACCTTCCGAGGTTATACCTTATGGTCACTTCGTTTAAGTAGTTATATGATAGGCAGTTTATATGCCTTAGGTAAATGACCAGAATGCCCTTTTTACGCATAAATTCATTTTAAGCATATGTAACCTAAATTTTGACATCTAAACTGATTAGGTAACATTATTAGACATGTTAAGCCATATATTACTTGTCATAGGACTAGTTAGGCGGTCCGAACGTGTTTTACGTGAACGACGCGTTAAAGTAGTGTAAGCTACCTAAACGGGTCGTAATGGGTCGTAAGCACTTAGGATAGGTTTCCTTTTAGAAAGTAGGCTTTGTTAAACCATATTACATGAGTTCCTATACTCATTTGGTTTACGAAACCTCATTCTATCCGATCTTCTGATTTATGTCCGGTTTATTTACATAGTTACGTATATTAGGTGCCGTTTGATTATGTGATCCCTCTAGCTTTGCTTGGTTGTTGTTCAAGACTTCTAAGCACCCTCAAGTGAGTACATAGTCCCTTCTTTTACTATTTTTCAAACGTTTTGGGGTGAAACACATGTGCCTACTTGCTACTTTCATGCTTTCCATGTTTTCATATCATATACTTGCTATGTTCATTAGTACACTATTAGTACATAATTTCATTATGTTTTGCTATGTATGTTCACTTAACATGCTAGCCCATTGTTTTACATTTTGAACTGTTCGAACCATTTGTAACCATTTGATGTATGTGAACCATTGGTAATCATTTGATATATGCGAACCATTTGTAACCATTTGATATATGTGAACCATTTATAACTGTCTGAACCGTTGGGTTAGGGAAGTGATTAGGTAATGGGGCGGGTGTAATGTGTTAAAAGCATGTTGGATACGCCGCTGGTACTTCCTATATATAAGTGCTTTTAACACATTATATATCGTTGCGTTATCTAGATCACTTGGGTAAACGATTTTGAGACGATGTCACACAATGATGTTTTCTGAATAATATAAACCATACGAGTTTTGTTATCAAGTTTCTACGATATATTTTATAATTTGATTTCATAAAACAAATGTTTTGGAGTTAAGAATCATGGCTACGAGATTGTATAAATCATATCCAACTTGACTTGAGTTGGTTAATTATGTCGCAATACTATACTTTTCAAAACAAGGTTTTTAAATAAGTATTGCAACATGTAAAACGAGCCATGAATCTGACACTCACATAAAACCTATGTACTCGCCGGCATTTTTATGCTGACGTATTTTCACATGTGTTTCAGGTACCATAGTTGATGATGTTTGATGATGATACTTGTGTACGCTCACATAGGAATGGACAAGGCCTTAGTGACTTAACAACAATGAAAGTTTATTTGTTCCTGTTTTGTTTCTAATTCCAATTTAATGTAATACATTTAATTCAATAAAATGAAACTGTTTAATCCATGGTTGTGAAACAATGATTCTGTTACAACACTCCCCGACGTTTCCGCCACGTTTTGTTGTTTTACGTGGTCGGGGTGTGATAGAAAAGTTGGTATCAGAGCCAATGGTTATTGGGAATTAGGTTATTAGTAATGCTTTGACCTATACTATAACCTTCCTAGGACCCTAACGCGAGTTTACTTGCGTTTAGTCATAAAACATCACCGTTGCCTATCTTTAGGCAGCAACCACAATAAGAACACAAAATTCAAATCTGCTTTGAAAACTAATCATCTGTTCTAGGATGATTTATTATAAGGTTTCGAACCTTCAAAGTTTTCAAACTCTCGTCAAAGTTTAGGACTACATAATGTGAACATGTGCAAACTGGAAGGGTGGGTGCCTGTACCCTGAGCTTTCTATCTAAGGCTAGAGTGTTCGTACAAATCCGCAATATCGGACCAGTCACTTTTACCTGGGAACTCTTGGGGTGAGTGTCCACTTATAGGCGAGCATGTCTTTGCGATACATTATGAGGACCTATTTGCTTTGATTCAGCCTTTGTGTGTCGTTTGTTTGCTTCGTGGTTCAAACAACTGACCATCACCCATGATTTTGGTCGGTAATTGTAACATCCTATTCTTACCCAATCCCATTTCATTTGTTTTCTCTCTTGTTTCCCCTTTTTAGAATGTCTCCACAACGCGAAAATCAGGTACCTATTGAAGAGCTGGCAGCTGTCATTACGTAGCAAATGACTGCTGCAATCCCGAACATCGTTGCTCAATGTAACCAAGCTCTCAACAACAATAATGCCCCCTACAACTTCAAGACGTTCAACTCGGCTAAGCCATCAAAGTTTTCTGGGTCTCAAGGAGCTACTACACTTCTGCAATGGTTCGAGAGTTTAGAGAGCACCTTCAGGCATGTTCAATGCCCAAATGAGCGAATGGTAGAATTCGCATCTAGTGTCTTTGAGAAACGAGCTTTGACATGGTGGAATGGTGTGATAAGAGATAGGGGTGCCGATGTGGCACTGGCTCAAATGTGGGAAGAGCTTCGAGCTCTGATGATGAAGGAATTTTGTCCTCGTCACGAGATCAGGGCCTTGGAAAGGGAATTCGACGATCTTAAGCAAGATAGCTGTGAGCATCGAGCCTACACGGATTGTTATGAGGAGTTAAGTTTGTTATGCCCGAATATGGTTACGCCTTTGGATAAGGCAATCAAAAAGTACATTGATGGCCTCCCTGACCCAGTACAAGACATTGTGACTGGTAGTAACCCCACTACAGTTAGGCAGGCCATTGAGCTATCTGCTACCTTGACTGAATCTCAAATCAGGAAAGGTAAACTTTTCCGAAAAGGTGATAAGAAACCAATCGAGGAATCGAAACCCAAAGATGAACAGACTGGATCCTCCAAGAAGTCAAAGAAGCGAAAAGCTTCCCAGAACTTCGCCATGGTTGCTCACAATGATCAAGCTGCCCCCGACCAACCAGCTCAACCCCCTGCTAGGAAGCCATACAACGGAACTGCACCCTTGTGCAACCAATTTAACCTTCATCATCATGCTAGTGTGAAGTGCCGCAAATGCCAAATTTGTGGACTTATAGGTCATACAACAAGAGTTTGCCGAGCTACAGTTGCACCAAATCAAGCTGACAACAATCCTGCTCAAGCTCGTTTTCCACCAGGTTCTTGCTACAACTGTGGCGAGATGGGTCATTTCCGAAGAAATTGCCCAAAGCTTGCTAATGCAAATCCGGCACAGGGATGAGCATCTGACCGGCTAGAAGACAACACCCTTTAGAAATAATCACGTCTTATGTATTATTTTCTTTTGTTGTTGTCAAGGTCCATGAAATAGTTGTTATCGTTGTTTATAAATAAATCTTTTATTTACATTGCAATATATTTATGTGGTTGCATGTATAAACAACATATCCCCTACAATACCGACAATCAAGGAATTGTATTCCTTGAAGAGCAGACTACCCCCAAAATTCTTCCATTTTATGATCTCTTGCGTTTTCCACAAAAATCCTAAATACCCGTTTCTTCCAAGAAAACGAAGTACAAGGCTCCAGTTACAACTCTGGACGAATACCCAAAGTACCACTATAAATCCTTAATAGGGTACCTAAGGGTATTTCCGTAAATCCTAAAATTGTTGTGTTCCTTAATTCGAATGTTACGTTTCTTTGAAAACAAAATCGAATTTTTGGAAGATCATCCTATCTTTTCAGATAGATTCTTGAGGACATTGAAGTCCATCGGCTGGTTTCCTGGTGTACCTTGAATATCCATGTTCAATCGACAACAAGTTAATAACAAATCAATAATCAAGTTAAACAATTATGTGCTTATGTGCTTATGTGTTCCCTTTTATGTTTTTATGTGATCCAAAGTTTTGTTATCCAAATCCTCGTAGAATCTTCCATATTTTCGTATAAGGGATTCATAGTAGGACATCCAAAGGTACTACCTTAAATCCTTAATGGGCTTCTACGTAATAGTTAAGACCCTTGGATTATAAAGTACTACTCCATAATTAGACCTCTTGAGTGGTCTAGTTAAACAAATTGATCCAAAAATCCAGTTAGGAATATCATGTGATGATATAGCTGAAAAGACTCCTTGGCGGTCTAATTAAAGAGATCATTTGTCGATCTAATTAAAAAGGACCCTACGGTAGTCTAGTCACACTCATCACAGGTTTGATTTTCTTCCCCTTCACATTACAAAACGAACTGTGCAGACTGTGCATGGAATTACGTAATTATGGATGCATACATAATTATGGAATTCAGTGCACAGAAACCACAACAAGTTTTGTCATGTGTCTAGAGTTGACTCAATTCATTTCCATTTCTGAAGAATACCCATTGAGGAAAATGATTCATTCCGTTCATTTTCGTTTCTGAAGAATATCCATCGAGGGAAATGAATATCCTTGATTCTTCCTTCATTTCCATTTCTGAAGAATACCCGTTGAGGAAAATGACTCATTCCGTTCATTTTCGTTTCTAAAGAATATCCATCGAGGGAAATGAATATCCTTGATTCTTCCTTCATTTCCATTTCTGAAGAATACCCATTGAGGAAAATGACTCATTCCGTTCATTTTCGTTTCTGAAGAACATCCATCGAGGGAAATGAATATCCTTGATTCTTCCTTCATTTCCATTTCTGAAGAATACCTGTCACACCCCCAAAATCCACCTGCGGAGTATCACCGCTTGGGAGCGTGACTGACCAGGATCAAGCCACCAATCATATTGAACATGCAATTAATATCAAGTAAAATAAAAGTAAACCATCCATTCAACACGAAAGGTGTTCAAACAAAACCATAGTTTCAAAATGTAGCGGAAGCATAGTAAATAATCCAGTAGTAGTTAACAATTTTAAGTGTCATAATAGTTCAACAGGAAAGCCACGATCTTTGTCCACAACGACCCGCTTCTCCAGTGCAAGCTCCCAGTACCTAACGATCTGCAAGGCATGTAACAGAATAATCAACAAACTAGTTGAGCGAGTTCACAGAAAGTAAATGCGTAATAGTAAGTTTGTTTGTAACAGGTGGCTCTACTGGGCCGATTGTATGTTCTATTGGTGGTGGTGTTCCACGTTGTATAACCACTAGACTACTCGTAACTATAGGTATCCTTCACAACCGAGGATAGTGATCAATATAAGTAAAGTATCCTGCACATCCGAGGATAGTGATCAGTGTATGTATCCTTCACAACCGAGGATAGTGATCAGTATAGGTATCCTTCACATCCGAGGATAGTGATCAGTATAAGTATCCTTCACATCCGAGGATAGTAATGTGGTAGTCCAGTCATAGTGTCAGTAGCATATCTATTCAAACTTATCCTTTCAATCCCATTCCCAACACCCCGGGAATCCCATGCCTTGGTAAGAGTGTGAACTCACCTTGGTTTGCTCGGTATGCTAGGTTATGCACTCACAAGTAATTAATCACGTCCTATTGTATGCACGTATAACAGATCAGTTCATGTTCACAATGATACGCATGCAATTTAATGTTCACACAACAGTCAGATTGCATATCGGCACAACACGTATTATTTCACACTTAATCATCAACTATCATTCGATTCACATTACCCATCCTTCGATGCATTGCTCATCCTTCGGTCTAACAATTATCACAACTATCACAATTATGTTTCGACACGTCTTTCGATACACAGTTATCATCTCATGATTCATGGTTGTCTTTCGACACACAGATTATGTTTCGGTCCACACACTATCTTTCGGTCAATGCTATCCTTCGGTCAACACTACTATCTTTCGGTCAACACAATATCTTTCGGTCAACACAATATCTTTCGGTCAACACAATATCTTTCGGTCAACTATCAATTCCTAACAGTTTCAGTACGTCATCGATCAAACAGGCAGATTTCAATTGTTTCACAAGAACCCTAATCGAACCATACATGAACACAACCTATTTACATTCAATCAGGTTAACTTTAAAACACGACAAGTTCATAACTAATCAAGATCAATACTCGAACCCATGGCGTAACAATCCGATTAACATAAATATTCTCCAAAACATACATACCAACCGATTACAATATGAACAATTCGATTAACATATATATCCGGTTAACATACAAACAACATATTGCAATACTAACATACATATCCGGTTATCATAGCCGATCCACAAAACATTATCATTGAACATCATCAAAACAGATCCGATTAACATACTAACAATATATTGCAAGACAATTTATTACTCATGAAATCAAAGCATCATAAACAACATCACACACTAACCGGAAATCTGGATTACGGAATGAAATCCTTCGAACAGAGAGTAGGTCTGCTATATGCCGTCACACACACACAAGGGAACTAGGGTTTTCAAAACTAACCGTCGACTTACATGCATTCACGTATATAAACGTATCACAGGAATGGGCCAAGCCCATTAGAAAGACTGGGCCGAAAGATGTCGAAGGATAGAATCCTTGGTCGAAGGATATGTTTCGTGGTCCTTCGAACCGAAAGTTGATCCTTCGAATCGAAGGTTATCTTTCGTGGTCCTTCGAATCCTTCGAACTGTATGCCATGTTTCGTGATCTAGACTAAGTGTTTTAATAATAATTCTAATATTAATTTCTACCACAGCAAGTAATCACATATAGGCAAAAAGACAATACGTTTCATTAAAACACAACGCGTACAATTTCAAGTCCACAATCCAAACAACTAAACAGTCAAAGTCAACGCGCATTTAATGCGAAAGTGAAAGTCAGAAACTCGAGTTGTCACATTATCCCCAACTTAAAAGAAATTTCGTCCCGAAATTTGGTACGCACTTACTGAGGAAGCTGGGTAAGTTACATCGTTCACTGGTTTTCCTGGGGTGTCACATCATCCCCCCGTTGATTTGGAATTTCGTCCCGAAATTCAGTAGTAGTAGCTTCAGCCTCAGAAGTGGATGCATTGGTTTCGAATAGCTGGGGGTACTTTTCTTTCATCTGGTCTTCGCGTTCCCAGGTATACTCTGGGCCACGCTGGGAGTTCCAACGAACTCGAACAAGAGGGATTCTCTTGTGTTTGAGGACCTTAACATCCCGGTCCGTGATTTCAACTGGTTCCTCGACGAACTGCAACCGCTCATCGATAGTGAGTTCCTTAAAAGGAACTATCAGGGTCTCATCTGATAGGCATTTCTTCAGATTCGACACGTGAAATACATTGTGAACTGCACCGAGTTCAGCTGGTAGGTTTAATCTGTAGGCTACTTTGCCAATCTTTTCTAAGATTTCAAATGGTCCGACGTACCGCGGATTCAGTTTGCCTCGTTTACCAAATCGAACCACACCCTTCCAGGGTGAAACTTTCAATAAAACCCGGTCCCCGACCTCAAATTCCAATGGTTTTCTACGCTTGTCCGCGTAGGCTTTCTGACGGTCGCGCGCTGCCGCCATGCGTTGTCGTATCTGTGCTATCTTTTCTGTGGCGTCCACAACAATCTCTGGACCCGTAATTTGACTATCCCCCACCTCTGCCCAACAGAGAGGTGACCGGCATTTACGTCCGTACAATGCCTCAAATGGAGCGGCTTGAATGCTGGTGTGGTAACTGTTATTGTATGAAAACTCCACTAAAGGGAGGTGCTTTTCCCAGCCGTTGCCGAAATCGATGATACACGCTCGAAGCATGTCTTCTAGAGTTTGGATAGTTCGCTCAGACTGCCCATCCGTCTGAGGATGATATGCTGTGCTCATGTCTAATCGTGAGCCGAAGGATTTGTGCATCGCTTGCCAAAGCTCTGACGTGAATCGTGCATCGCGATCCGAAATAATAGAGGTGGGCACTCCGTGCCTCGAAACAACTTCTTTCAAGTAAATGTCTGCTAAAGTAGAAAACTTATCCGTTTCTTTGATAGCCAAGAAGTGAGCAGACTTTGTGAGTCGATCAACGATCACCCAAATAGTGTCATTCCCACGCTGGGATCTAGGTAAGCCCGTAACGAAATCCATGGAAATTTCTTCCCATTTCCACTGTGGTATCTTAGGCTGCTGAAGTAGACCAGCTGGTTTCTGATATTCAACCTTGACTCTCGCACAGGTTAAGCATTTTCCAACGTACGTAGCGATGTGAGCCTTCATACTAGGCCACCAATAAGTAGTGCTGATGTCGTGGTACATTTTATCCGACCCTGGATGTACCGAATAGCGAGACTTGTGAGCTTCATCCATTACAAGTTCGCGTAAACCGCCATAAAGTGGGACCCAAATACGCCCCGTTACATAGTAAGCGCCGTCTTCCTTTTGTTCCATGCGTTGCCTTGAGCCGCGTAAGGCTTCAGCTTTGACGTTTTCGGGTTTCAGTGCTTCTAACTGAGCAGCTCGTATCTGTGCAGGAAGACTGGACTGAATAGTAAGCTGTAGCGCTCGCACGCGCTTAGGTAGAGTGTCTTTCCGACTGAGGGCATCAGCCACAACATTGGCCTTGCCTGGATGATACTTGATGGCGCATTCATAGTCGTTTAGAAGTTCAACCCATCTCCGTTGACGCATATTCAAATCCTTTTGCTTAAGAATATGCTCGAGACTCCTGTGATCGGTGTAAATCGTGCACCTGGTACCGTACAGGTAGTGTCGCCATATCTTAAGCGCGAAAACAACAGCTCCCAGCTCTAAATCGTGCGTCGTGTAGTTCCGTTCATGAACCTTGAGTTGCCGCGAAGCGTAGGCAATAACTTTATCCCGCTGCATCAATACACAACCAAGCCCCTGTATCGATGCGTCACAATAAACCACGAAGTCATCCGTGCCCTCTGGCAATGAGAGAATAGGTGCGCTGCAAAGCCTATCCTTTAAGTACTGAAAAGCGGTCTCTTGCGTATTACCCCATCTGTAAACGACACCTTTCTGTGTTAGCATAGTAAGTGGTTGCGCGATCTTTGAGAAGTCTTTAATAAATCGCCTGTAGTAACCCGCCAAACCCAAGAATTGGCGTATTTCTGTCGGTGTACGTGGTGCTGGCCAGTTTCTGATCGAATCAACCTTGGACGGATCGACATGAATCCCATCCTTGTTCACCACATGGCCTAAGAAGTGGACTTCACGAAGCCAGAAGTCGCATTTTGAAAACTTTACGTACAGTTGCTCCTTTCGAAGAAGTTCCAAGATAAGACGTAAGTGCTGCTCGTGTTCCTCCTGACTCTTGGAGTAAATCAAAATGTCGTCGATGAAAACGATAACAAACTTATCAAGATAAGGTTTGCACACCCTGTTCATAAGATCCATGAAGACTGCAGGCGCGTTCGTAAGCCCGAATGGCATGACAAGAAACTCGTAATGACCGTAGCGAGTTCTGAAAGCGGTTTTGGAGACGTCCTCATCCCGGACTCTCAGCTGATGATACCCTGACCTTAAATCAATCTTGGAATAGTAACATGACCCTTGCAACTGGTCGAATAGGTCATCTATGCGCGGAAGAGGATAACGGTTCTTCACCGTCACCTTATTGAGTTCGCGGTAGTCGATGCACATCCTGAACGTACCGTCTTTCTTCTTCACAAATAACACTGGAGCTCCCCAAGGCGAAGAGCTTGGACGAATAAAGCCCTTTTCCAAGAGCTCTTGTAGCTGCTTCGACAGTTCTTCCAATTCGGTTGGAGCTAAACGATACGGTGCGCGGGCTATTGGTGCTGCTCCAGGAGCTAACTCAATCTGAAACTCGACTTGACGATGAGGAGGTAAACCAGGCAAATCTTCAGGAAACACTTGAGGAAAATCACGCACAACTGGTATATCCTCCAGCTTCTTTTCCTTTGCTGATGCGTCAGTGACAAGTGCCAGAATGGCAGTATGTCCCTTTCGTAAACATTTCTGCGCCTTTAAGAATGAGATGATGCCAACCACAGCACCACTCTTGTCACCTTGTACTTCGAGAGGTTCTTGACTGGAGCGAGGAATACGAATAACTTTTTCTTTGCATAAGATCTCCGCGTGATGTTGGGATAACCAATCCATACCGATGACGACGTCGAAACTACCCAAAACTATGGGTATGAGATCAATCGAGAAAGTCTGACCCGCTAGAACAATACTACAACCCTTGACTACCTGCGCGGCTTCTACACTTTTACCATTGGCTAGTTCTACGACGTGTTTGGTGTCTAGGGGTGTTGGTGTACGTTTTAATAATTTACTCATTTTCAAGGACATATAACTTGTATCAGCACCCGAATCAAATAAGACAGTAACATAAATATCGTCGAGAAGAAACTTACCCATAACTACATTGGGATCATTCACTGCGTCACCCCGACCTAGCACAAAAGCACGACCCCGAGCTTCGTTGCCATTGTTGTTGTTTCCCCCGTTATTGTTGTTATTGTTCCCGTTGCCCTGATTGTTGTTGTGATTGTTGTTGTTCTGGTTCCTGTTCAACTGAGGGCAATGCCTTTTGAAGTGACCCTCTGCACCGCAATGAAAACACCCTTTGTTACCCTGCTGCTGATTCTGCTGTGTTTGAGGTTGCTGCTGATTCTGGTTTGCGGGTCGAGCGCTTCTACAATCTTTGGCCTCATGACCCATCTTGAGGCATCTTTGACAACGTACCTTATTACACTGGCCACTGTGATGTTTGTTGCAGGTGTTACACTTTGGAAGGTTTCCTCGATACCCTCCCTGTCTGTGGCTGCCTGAGGAGTGCTGACTGGGACTCTGGTAACTGTCTGTCTTTCGCTGTTGAGCTTGCGACTGCACTGAAGCTGATCCCTTGCTAGAATCCCCATCCCATTTTCTCTTACTTTCACTGGGAGTAGCAAGTGTAGTAGAAGCAGTAGCGGTAGCAGTAGCACTGATACGCTTAGGCAGTTTATTCTGATCCACTGCCTGATCGGTGATGCGATGAGCGAGACGCTGGATTTCCTGGATGTTGTTGAGGTTAGCCGAGGTAACGTGGCTCTGTATTTCTGGTACCAAACCTTTGAGATACAACTCAATACGCTTGTATGGAGGGTCCACCATAGTTGGACATAACACAGCCAACTCATTTGATCTCTTGGTGTAAGCTTCGATTTCCGAACCAACCATTTTCAAGTTATACAACTCGTCCTCCAACTTGTGAATGTCTTCTCTAGTGCAGTATTCCCTCTTGATCAGTTCTTTGAAATCATTCCAGGGTGTGGCGTTAGCAGCTGCCAACCCTAAGATCTGCACTTGTGCGTTCCACCAAGTGAGCGCAATCCCTTCAAGTGTGCCAGTGGCGAACTTCACCCTGCGAGCCTCAGGGCATTCACACATTTCGAAAACCGACTCGAGCTTTTCAAACCAGTGGAGGAGTCCAACTGCTCCCTCCGTGCCACTGAACGAACTAGGACGACATTCCATGAAATTCTTGAAGGTGCACCCAGGTTGTTGCTGAGCGGGTTGACCTATTGTGTACGAATAGGGCAAAGTTAAGTACGAGAATTAATGTAGGATCTAAAGATCCTAGTGTCTATACTGCAGGGTATACTACCTGCTTGGGCGGCTGCAACTGCCGCAGCAACGAGAGCCTCTAGCTGGGCTTGAGTCATGGTAATTCGTGCGGCCATTGATCTTCACATCAAAGGCAACATAAGTGAGAAAGATTCGCGAATAGTGCGATGACAGAAGAGTGTAAGCACATAAGTATTCTCATGCAATGACAAGTTGTGAGCAAGGTAATGTAAGCATACTACGAGCAAAGTTCTATGCAAATTCTAGCAATGTAGGCAATAAACATAAACCTTATTACCTAGGAAGTTGAGTCTTGCACGTGGAGCGAAGAGTCGTTGTGGATCGTTGAGAGCACTGTTCTGGTTATAGTCTGGTTTTAATAAAAACGTTTTCCCATATTAAAACCAAGTTCTCTATAACCAATGGCTCTGATACCAATCTGTCACACCCCCAAAATCCACCTGCGGAGTATCACCGCTTGGGAGCGTGACTGACCAGGATCAAGCCACCAATCATATTGAACATGCAATTAATATCAAGTAAAATAAAAGTAAACCATCCATTCAACACGAAAGGTGTTCAAACAAAACCATAGTTTCAAAATGTAGCGGAAGCATAGTAAATAATCCAGTAGTAGTTAACAATTTTAAGTGTCATAATAGTTCAACAGGAAAGCCACGATCTTTGTCCACAACGACCCGCTTCTCCAGTGCAAGCTCCCAGTACCTAACGATCTGCAAGGCATGTAACAGAATAATCAACAAACTAGTTGAGCGAGTTCACAGAAAGTAAATGCGTAATAGTAAGTTTGTTTGTAACAGGTGGCTCTACTGGGCCGATTGTATGTTCTATTGGTGGTGGTGTTCCACGTTGTATAACCACTAGACTACTCGTAACTATAGGTATCCTTCACAACCGAGGATAGTGATCAATATAAGTAAAGTATCCTGCACATCCGAGGATAGTGATCAGTGTATGTATCCTTCACAACCGAGGATAGTGATCAGTATAGGTATCCTTCACATCCGAGGATAGTGATCAGTATAAGTATCCTTCACATCCGAGGATAGTAATGTGGTAGTCCAGTCATAGTGTCAGTAGCATATCTATTCAAACTTATCCTTTCAATCCCATTCCCAACACCCCGGGAATCCCATGCCTTGGTAAGAGTGTGAACTCACCTTGGTTTGCTCGGTATGCTAGGTTATGCACTCACAAGTAATTAATCACGTCCTATTGTATGCACGTATAACAGATCAGTTCATGTTCACAATGATACGCATGCAATTTAATGTTCACACAACAGTCAGATTGCATATCGGCACAACACGTATTATTTCACACTTAATCATCAACTATCATTCGATTCACATTACCCATCCTTCGATGCATTGCTCATCCTTCGGTCTAACAATTATCACAACTATCACAATTATGTTTCGACACGTCTTTCGATACACAGTTATCATCTCATGATTCATGGTTGTCTTTCGACACACAGATTATGTTTCGGTCCACACACTATCTTTCGGTCAATGCTATCCTTCGGTCAACACTACTATCTTTCGGTCAACACAATATCTTTCGGTCAACACAATATCTTTCGGTCAACACAATATCTTTCGGTCAACTATCAATTCCTAACAGTTTCAGTACGTCATCGATCAAACAGGCAGATTTCAATTGTTTCACAAGAACCCTAATCGAACCATACATGAACACAACCTATTTACATTCAATCAGGTTAACTTTAAAACACGACAAGTTCATAACTAATCAAGATCAATACTCGAACCCATGGCGTAACAATCCGATTAACATAAATATTCTCCAAAACATACATACCAACCGATTACAATATGAACAATTCGATTAACATATATATCCGGTTAACATACAAACAACATATTGCAATACTAACATACATATCCGGTTATCATAGCCGATCCACAAAACATTATCATTGAACATCATCAAAACAGATCCGATTAACATACTAACAATATATTGCAAGACAATTTATTACTCATGAAATCAAAGCATCATAAACAACATCACACACTAACCGGAAATCTGGATTACGGAATGAAATCCTTCGAACAGAGAGTAGGTCTGCTATATGCCGTCACACACACACAAGGGAACTAGGGTTTTCGAAACTAACCGTCGACTTACATGCATTCACGTATATAAACGTATCACAGGAATGGGCCAAGCCCATTAGAAAGACTGGGCCGAAAGATGTCGAAGGATAGAATCCTTGGTCGAAGGATATGTTTCGTGGTCCTTCGAACCGAAAGTTGATCCTTCGAATCGAAGGTTATCTTTCGTGGTCCTTCGAATCCTTCGAACTGTATGCCATGTTTCGTGATCTAGACTAAGTGTTTTAATAATAATTCTAATATTAATTTCTACCACAGCAAGTAATCACATATAGGCAAAAAGACAATACGTTTCATTAAAACACAACGCGTACAATTTCAAGTCCACAATCCAAACAACTAAACAGTCAAAGTCAACGCGCATTTAATGCGAAAGTGAAAGTCAGAAACTCGAGTTGTCACAATACCCATTGAGGAAAATGACTCATTCCGTTCATTTCCGTATCTGAAGAATATCCATCGAGGGAAATGAATATCCTTGATTCTTCCTTCATTTCCATTTCTGAAGAATACCCATTGAGGAAAATGACTCATTCCGTTCATTTTCGTTTCTGAAGAACATCCATCGAGGGAAATGAATATCCTTGATTCTTCCTTCATTTCCATTTCTGAAGAATACCCATTGTGTCACACCCCGACCACGTAGGACAACAAACCGTGGCGGAAACGTCGGGGAGTGTTGTAACAGAAGCCATTGTTTCATAACCATGGATACAAAAAGTGTTTCGTTTTTATTGATAACATTAAATATTAATATTGTCTTATCACATAACAAACAAGTTTCTTATTGACTATCATAGTTATTATGTCACTAAGGCCTTGTCCAGATCCTACGTGACGCATGCATCCTAGAAATCAAGCATCAACACCTGAAACATATGTAAAAACTTAGTCAGGAAAGAAATGCTGGCGAGTACATAGGTTTTATAAGAGTATCGGAATCATGGCTCGTTTATATATTGCAGTACTTTATTAGACTACAAGAGTCAAAATACAAACCTTATTTTGAAAAATGTATTGCAACATAGTTAACCAACTCAAATCAAGTTGATTATAGTTTATAAAATCTCGTAGCCATGCTTCTTAACCCAAAAAACATTTGTTTTAGAAAACCAACTTGTAAAACATCTTGTAAAAACTCGTTAAAAACTCGTATGGTTTATATTATTTCGAAAACCTCGTTTGTGTGATATCGTTCCAAAATCGTTTACCCAAGTGAACTAAATAACGCCACGGTATGTAATATGTTGAAAACACTTATATATAGGAAGTACCAGCGGCGTATCCACCATGTTTTCACCATATCACACCCGTCCCGTTATCTAAACACTAACCAAAAACCAATCGTTTACCCAAATAGTTTAACTTGTTAAAATCGTTTTCCAATTCGTTTCCAAATCGTTAACTCGTTCAAATCGTTTAAATCGTCCTCGTTTTAATTGTGAAAAAAACTATTTATGGTCGTCTCATTAACAACATTCAAACCTTCGTGACTCGATCACCTCGCTTCTCGCTTCTCGAGTTAACAAACCACCAAAGGGTAAGTTAACAAACATCAGATTCAGTCGCTACCCACAACCCCCACACATAACCATGGATGTAGTAAAGTAACGAGATTTGTCAGATCCTATGGTACCATAACCTAATACTGGTCGGCTTGATCAATGCTAATGAATGTCATTCGTTATGTAACCACAACCAACAAGTTTGTTCACTTTATCGAAATCGTTCTTAGTTTAGTAAAAATCGTTTTAATCGTTTTTGAAATCATCGTTTAAACTTTGATAACATTTCGTACATATGAATCACCCCAAAACATTTAAAAACAGTAAAATAGGGGAACTATGTACTCACATGGAGTGCAAAGTATCCTCAATCAATAGAACTTCAACAAACTCGAGCAAACCATAGAAATCAAATAGCACCTAGTAATCGAATCACTAGTCAAACAATAGACACCTAAATCGGAAGATCGGATAGAATGAGGCATTGTAAAACAATTGAGTGTTGGAACTCATGTGATATGGTTTAACAAAGCCTACATCCTAAATCGGAACCTAACCTAAGTGCTTTCGACCCATTGCGACCCATTAGGGTAGCTTACGCTACTTTACCGCATCGTGCGCGCAAAAGCGCGTTCAAGACGTCTAACTAGTCCTATGACAAGTATTATATGCCCATACATGTTTAATTATGTTACATAATCAGTTACGTGTCAAAAGTTTAGGTTACATATGCTTAAATACCAATTATGTATGAAAAGGGTATTTTGGTAATTTACCAAGGGCATATAAACTACCTATCATGCGACTAATTAAACCTAGGTGACCATAAGGCATAACCTCGGAAGGTTATTCCTTATGCTACTATGGTCACTAAACATGTTTGGTCGGATCCTAACGATCGACCAAACGGGTCGTGTTCGAAAGTCGAAGCGGGTGTTTAGTCCGCTTGACTTACGACTCTACACAAGCACTAAACTAAAAAGTGACGAGCTAACAAGAAACGTACCGTTCACCAGAATGGTACCATTAAGGGTTTACCAGTAGCAACTTCGACAGATAAGGGTTTCCTCAATTTAGTTCTAGGTATCGCAAGCAAAGGTTCAAAAGATAACGAAACAAAACTTCGATCGGCACCAGAATCAAAAAGAATAGATGCAGGTCGATTGTTAACAAGAAACGTACCGTTCACCAGAATGGTACCATTAACAACGAGGTGGTTAGCTCGAGCCTCGTTTGCATTCTGATTGAATGCTCCTCCATGAGCGGGATCGACAATTGGAAAAACACAAGAGGCATCGATAAAACACAAGAGAGGCTATCATTTGCTCGTTGCCTTGAACAAACAAACGACACGCAAAGACTAAGCAATGCAAATGGGTCAAAAATAATGTATCGCGAAGACATGCTCGCCTATAAGTGGGTCAAAAATAATCAATCATCCTAGAACAGATGATTAGTTTTCAAAGCGGATTCGAATTTTGTGTTCACGTTGTGGTCATCACCTAAGGATAGGTGACAGTATTGTTTTAAAAATCTAAACGCAGAGAAACATGCGTTAGGGTCCTAAAAGTTATAGTCTAGGTCAAAGCATTACTAATAACCTAATTCCCTATAACCATTGGCTCTGATACCAACTTCTTCTGTCACACCCCGGCCACGTAGGACAACAAACCGTGGCGGAAACGTCAGGGAGTGTTGTAACAGAAGCCATTGTTTCATAACCATGGATACAAAAAGTTTTTCGTTTTATTGATAACATTAAATATTAATATTGTCTTATCACATAATAAACAAGTTTCTTATTGACTATCATAGTTATTATGTCACTAAGGCCTTGTCCAGATCCTACGTGACGCATGCATCCTAGAAATCAAGCATCAACACCTGAAACATATGTAAAAACTTAGTCAGGAAAGAAATGCTGGCGAGTACATAGGTTTTATAAGAGTATCGGAATCATGGCTCGTTTATATATTGCAGTACTTTATTAGACTACAAGAGTCAAAATACAAACCTTATTTTGAAAAATGTATTGCAACATAGTTAACCAACTCAAATCAAGTGGATTATAGTTTATAAAATCTCGTTGCCATGCTTCTTAACCCCAAAAACATTTGTTTTAGAAAACCAACTTGTAAAACATCTTGTAAAAACTCGTTAAAAACTCGTATGGTTTATATTATTTCAAAAACCTCGTTTGTGTGATATCGTTCCAAAATCGTTTACCCAAGTGAACTAAATAACGCCACGGTATGTAATATGTTGAAAACACTTATATATAGGAAGTACCAGCGGCGTATCCACCATGTTTTCACCATATCACACCCGTCCCGTTATCTAAACACTAACCAAAAACCAATCGTTTACCCAAATAGTTTAACTTGTTAAAATCGTTTTCCAATTCGTTTCCAAATCGTTAACTCCTTCAAATCGTTTAAATCGTCCTCGTTTTAATTGTGAAAAAACTATTTATGGTCGTCTCATTAACAACATTCAAACCTTCGTGACTCGATCACCTCGCTTCTCGCTTCTCGAGTTAACAAACCACCAAAGAGTAAGTGAACAAACATCAGATTCAGTCGCTACCCACAACCCCCACACATAACCATGGGTGTAGTAAAGTAACGGGATTTGTCAGATCCTATGGTACCATAACCTAATACTGGTCGGCTTGATCAATGCTAATGAATGTCATTCGTTATGTAACCATAACCAATAAGTTTGTTCACTTTATCGAAATCGTTCTTAGTTTAGTAAAAATCGTTTTAATCGTTTTTGAAATCATCGTTTAAACTTTGAAAACATTTCGTACATATGAATCACCCCAAAACATTTAAAAACAGTAAAATAGGGGAACTATGTACTCACATGGAGTGCAAAGTATCCTCAATCAATAGAACTTCAACAAACTCGAGCAAACCATAGAAATCAAATAGCACCTAGTAATCGAATCACTAGTCAAACAATAGACACCTAAATCGGAAGATCGGATAGAATGAGGCATTGTAAAACAATTGAGTGTTGGAACTCATGTGATATGGTTTAACAAAGCCTACATCCTAAATCGGAACCTAACCTAAGTGCTTTCGACCCATTGCGACCCATTAGGGTAGCTTACGCTACTTTACCGCATCGTGCGCGCAAAAGCGCGTTCAAGACGTCTAACTAGTCCTATGACAAGTATTATACGCCCATACATGTTTAATTATGTTACATAATCAGTTACGTGTCAAAAGTTTAGGTTACATATGCTTAAATACCAATTATGTATGAAAAGGGTATTTTGGTAATTTACCAAGGGCATATAAACTACCTATCATGCGACTAATTAAACCTAGGTGACCATAAGGCATAACCTCGGAAGGTTATTCCTTATGCTACTATGGTCACTAAACATGTTTGGTCGGATCCTAACGATCGACCAAACGGGTCGTGTTCGAAAGTCGAAGCGGGTGTTTAGTCCGCTTGACTTACGACTCTACACAAGCACTAAACTAAAAAGTGACGAGCTAAACATGTTAAAACATGCTTAACTAAATTAGAAAACAAGTTTGGTATCAAAACAAACGGTTTTGATACCTAAGAGTAGTTTGGTTACAAAATACGCAAGAAAACGCATTTTGGCCGAAACTACGACTCGTCGCTGAGCCTAGATAACATGGTAATCAGTAGGTATAGTCACTAGGGACTATAACCATCGTGATTACGCTCACGTTATGAAGTTCAAACGAACTTCGCATTGACCATAAACTGGTCAAAGCAGAAAGTCAAACACAGTTTGACTTTAACGATAAAAACGAATGAAAAGAACGAAAGAACACTTACAGAAGGTCCCCGCAAGATTTGATTCCGATTTTTCTCTCAGGTAGGAAGCATATACTTCCACTTAGAGAGCATAAATCAGATTTCAAATTGTGGGTTTTGAAGTGAAATGGATGGGGTATATATAGGATTTCTAGAACCGTTAAGATCGTTCCTCGAAAACTGAGCTTTGATCTAGACCTTACATGTGTGCCCATGGTTTTCGAAAACCATGGGAGCCCCTAATATGGACTATGTTCATAGAATACCAGCCCATGGTTTTGCAAAACCATGGGTGAAAACCATCACACTTCAAAATGGACTAGGTTAATTGAATCTGCCAGAAATTTCAAAAATGGTCCCTGCACTTGTAAAACTTGATTTTTTTGGCACTTTTAATGATTTCATAAATTTTTTTTGGAAGTCCGGATATATTCAGAACGTAAGATATGCGCGAAAATGCAAACTTATGCACTTTTTGACGCTTTTTGTCC
Organism: Helianthus annuus; assembly: GCF_002127325.2. NCBI lineage: Eukaryota > Viridiplantae > Streptophyta > Magnoliopsida > Asterales > Asteraceae > Helianthus > Helianthus annuus. The sequence goes on along the minus strand of NC_035440.2, from coordinate 66,329,544 downwards.
CTATTGATCAAATAAGTTTATTTTAGCATACCGAACCCCTCAAAGCCTATTTCTAAGCTATGTAAAGGTTATTTAGGGTATGTTTAACTTATGATCAAGTTCCGGAATGTTCGTTACTACACAAATCGGTATAGTTTCGCAGTTTGACACAAATAGTCCCTGCGATCGAAGAAACTTGATTTCAACACACCAAACCATCCAGAACTTATTTCTAAGTTATGTGGAGGTTATTTAAGGTATGTTAAGCCTATGTCACTATTCCGGAGTGTTTGTTGTATTAAACTGGTTATATTTACGCATCGGTGCGCATGTAACCTTCCAGAAAGCGATTTAGAGCTTGAAATCGGAATCGAATCGAATTGAAAACTTACCAAACATAAATACACACATAATAACACAAAAACATATATAATAACACCAAAGCACATTGTTTTATTAATAATCAACATTGTTTCATATTGAACCACGACTACTGAACACAGTTGTCACACATTGGGGAAAATGACTCATTCCGTTCATTTTCGTTTCTGAAGAATACCCATCAAGGGAAATGAATATCCTTGACTTTTCCTTCATTTCCATTTCTGAAGAATACCCATTGAGGAAAATGACTCATTCCGTTCATTTTCGTTTCTGAAGAATACCCATCGAGGGAAATGAATATCCTTGACTTTTCCTTCATTTCCATTTTAAAGAATACCCATTGAGGAAAATGACTCATTCCGTTCATTTTCGTTTTCTGAAGAATGTCCGTTGAGAGAAATAACAGGATTATGCCTTGCATATCTTTGATGGGTTATTCTACGCAAATAGATAAAAACCCTAGCTTCCATGCAAGGCAATTATTTATCACAGCGTCACAGACAGACTTCTACGAATAAATTTCGGGACGAAATTTCCTAAAGTAGGGGAGACTATGACACCTGTGCCTCTGCAACCATCAAACAAATACCAAATTTATGAAATATTGTGTTTCACACTTGGGATTTGTAAAAATATGTGTATCGTTTGCACATATCAATTCATGTTCGATTTTAAGCTTTAAATCGCTTTCTGGAAAGTTATACGCGCACTGATGCGTAAATATAACCAGTTTAATGCAACGAACACTCTGGAATAGTGAAATAGGCTTAACATATCTTAAATAAACTTTACATAACATAGAAATAAGTTTTGGAGGGTTTGGTGTGGCGAAATCAAGTTTATTCGCTTACAAGGACTAATTTCGACAAACTGCGAAAGTATGCCGATTTGTACTGCAACAAACATTCCGGAACTTGATCATAAGTTAAATATGCCCTAAATATCCTTTACATAGCTTAGAAATAGGCTTTGAGATGTTTTGTGCGCAAAAATTAACTTTCTTGATCAATAGGGACTAAAAGCGTCAAAAAGTGCACAAGTTTGCATTTTCGCGCATATCTAACGTTCTGAATATATCCGGACATCAAAAAATTTATGTAATCATTAAAATATTTTATTTTTGTGATTGGCGTGATAAAATTCCATTTGTCGCTTAATTTGGATCGTTTTTGCGTTCGTTACGACTTCCGTCGTAATTAACCGAACAACGCAACCGTACGACCAAACGAACCAAAATCCGAGTTGTTTTTGAGCATATTTTAAGTTCCCAATACTTTAACATCATTTTAGAGCTTTTAAATGGGGTTAACGGGGTTTAAAAGCGCAAAAAATCAAGTTTTACAAGTGCAGGGACCATTTTTGAAATTTCTGACCAGATTCAATGAACCTAGTCCAATTTTGAAGTGTTGATGGTTTTAATGGCTGGTTTTGGATGCTATGGGCTCAAATTTGTTGGTTTTAAACATTCCCGTGGTTTTGAAAACCATGAGCCCAAGTGGAGGGCCAAGATCAAAGCACGAAATGCGAGGAACGATTCTAACGGTTTACTGAATCCTATATAAACCTATGCCTTCACTTCATTTCAACTCACACTTTGGTTCAATCAGCTCTAAGTTGAAGCTATTACTTCATACCTGATTTGTTTGAATCAAAACTTCCAAGCTTGGACCCTTTGTAAGTCTCTTTCGTTGTTTTTATGCGTTTTTAGCACGAAAGTCAAACAGTGTTTGACTTTCTGCTTTGACCACGAGTTGGTCAACACGAAGTCCGTTGAACTTCGCAACGTGAGCATAATCACGATGGTCATAGTCCCTTGTGACTATACCTACTGATTACCACATTGATTAGGTGTAGTGACGAGTCGTAGTTTCGGTCAAAATACGTATTCTTGCGTATTTTGCAACCAAACTACTTTTGGGTATCAAGACCCTTTGTCTTGATATCAAACTTGTTTTCAAACTTCGTTAAACATGTTCTAACATGTTTAACTCGTCACTTTAGGTTTAGTGCTTATATAGGGTCGTAGAATAAGCGGTCTAAACAACCGCTTAGACTTTCGAACCCGACCCGTTTGGTCGATCATTAGGATCCGACCAAGCATATTATGTGACCATAGTTGCACAGGGAATAACCTTCCGAGGTTATACCTTATGGTCACTTCGTTTAAGTAGTTATATGATAGGTAGTTTATATGCCTTAGGTAAATGACCAGAATGCCCTTTTTACGCATAAATTCATTTTAAGCATATGTAACCTAAATTTTGACATCTAAACTGATTAGGTAACATTATTAGACATGTTAAGGCATATATTACTTGTCATAGGACTAGTTAGGCGGTCCGAACGTGTTTTACGCGAACGACGCGTTAAAGTAGCGTAAGCTACCTAGACGGGTCGTAAGCACTTAGGATAGGTTTCCTTTTAGAAAGTAGGCTTTGTTAAACCATATTACATGAGTTCCTAAACTCATTTGTTTTACAAAACCTCATTCTATCTGATCTTCCGATTTAGGTCCGGTTTATTTACATAGTTACCTATATTAGGTGTCGTTTGATTATGTGATCCCTCTAGCTTTGCTTGATTGTTGTTCAAGACTTCTAAGCACCCTCAAGTGAGTACATAGTCCCCTCTTTTACTATTTTTCAAACATTTTGGGGTGAAACACATGTGCCTACTTGCTACTTTCATGCTTTCCATGTTTTCATATCATATACTTGCTATGTTCATTAGTACACTATTAGTACATAATTTCATCATGTTTTGCTATGTATGTTCACTTAACATGCTAGCCCATTGTTTTACATTTTGAACTGTTCGAACCATTTGTAACCATTTGATCTATGTGAACCATTATAATCCTTTGATATATGCGAACCATTTGTAACCATTTGATATATGTGAACCATTTGTAACTGTTTCAACCGTTGGGTTAGGGAAGTGATTAGGTAACGGGGCGGGTGTAATGTGTTAAAAGCATGGTGGATACGCCGCTGGTACTTCCTATATATAAGTGCTTTTAACACATTATATATCGTTGCGTTATCTAGATCACTTGGGTAAACGATTTTGAAACGATGTCACACAATGATGTTTTCTGAATAATATAAACCATACGAGTTTTGTTAACGAGTTTCTACGATATATTTTACAATTTGATTTCATAAAACAAATGTTTTGGAGTTAAGAATCATGGCTACGAGATTTTATAAATCATATCCAACTTGATTTGAGTTGGTTAATTATGTCGCAATACTATACTTTTCAAAATAAGGTTTTTAAATAAGTATTGCAACATGTAAAACGAGCCATGAATCTGACACTCACATAAAACCTATGTACTCGCCGACATTTTTATGCTGACGTATTTTCACATGTGTTTCAGGTACCATAGTTGATGATGTTTGATGATGATACTTGTGTACGCTCACATAGGAATGGACGAGGCCTTAGTGACTTAACAATAAAGAAAGTTTATTTGTTCCTGTTTTGTTTCCAATTCCAATGTAATGTAATACATTTAATTCAATAAAACGAAACTGTTTAATCCATGGTTGTGAAACAATGATTCTGTTACAACACTCCCCGACGTTTCCGCCACATTTTGTTGTTTTACGTGGCCGGGGTGTGACAGGAGGTGTGTCGAAGGCAGTGACGATGATGGGTAATATGCAGTCACTGTTGATGTCGCGGGGTGGTTTGATGGTGTGTCGAAGGCGGTGACGGTGATGGGTGTTCAAATTGGAGACCAAGCTATCATGATTATGTACCCTTTTTATGGGTTTGGAGGTTGAAAATGTTAGTTTTTTTTTTTTTTTTTTTTTATGTTTTTGCTGTTTTGATTGGAGTTATATGATTTGGTATGGTTTGTGCCCGGTGGCGCCGGTGGTGCGATGGTGCCGATTGGTCACTGAAAAGAGATTGGGTTTTTTTTAATAACATCAATCTTGGTGATTGTTGGTATTTTTTTACTGGTGGTGCCGGTGGTCTTTTTGCGTTTGGCAGTGATAGTACGAAACGTCTTTTTATCCTGTTTTAGGGGTTGATGAATATGTAAATTCAATTATTTTTCTCTATTTTTCTATGTATTTTCATTTCGACACGTCCTTTTTATATCAGTTGAAATTGTAAAAACCCAAACTGGAACGCCCGGACCCGGTTAACCCACCCAACCTGTAGTTTCGTTTTTGTCGTTTTTGGTAAATGTGGTTAACGGTGTGATCAGAATTTGTGTCGAAACTAGTTGAACCAAACCATAAGCACCGGTTACATGTTATATATGCAACCAGAAAATTTAAAGGATACTTGAGATGTATGTGTTCTAGTAGAGGTTTAATCGACATAGTCCGCATTCACATTTGTGGGTCAATGTCATAGTTACAACTTACATTACTGTTTGCATCTCTTGGGTGATAGATTATATGATTTACAGGTGGTGCCGGTGGTCTTTTTGCGTTTGACAGTGATAGTACGTAAAACATTTTTTCCGACAATTGATGATGATGGCGTGGCAAGGATGGCGGAAAGTAGGTTTTTAAACCTGCAACCCCAATTTTGCAGCCATGATTATTGGAAACTTTGAGCCAAACCCCGTTTTTTGATTTTTGTTGTTGGTTTTTATATTTTTTTTTCAGTTGATGATAATAAGTTTCAACTTTTTGAGACAGTTTGTTGAGTCGTGATTTTTGGGTGAGTTCATTTGTTAAGATTCTCAAATTTTGTAAACCTGAAATCATGGTCCCCCGCGCGGGGGGGGGGGGGGGGGGGGGCGTAAAAAGATGCTTGACGTAAAAATTTTTTGTAAAAAAGTTTTGGAAAAAAAATTGTAATAAAGTTTTTGTAAATTTTTTTTGTTTGGCGTAAAAAGTTTTTTTTTAAACCTGTAAAAATGTTTTTTTGCAAAAAATGTTTTTTACAACCATAAAAAAGTTTTTTGTTTAAACATGTAAAAGATTGTTTTTTGTAAAAAAATGTTTTTTTACAACCGTAAAAAAATTTTTGTTTGGTGTAAAAAAGTTTTTTGTTTGGCGTAAAAAAGTTTTTGTTTAAACCCGTAAAAAAGGTTTTAAAACCGGGTCGTAAAAAAGTTTAAACCGGTAAAAAAATGTTTCCAAACCGGGTCGTAAAAAAATGTTCTAAAACCGGGTTGTAAAAAAATTAAACCTGTAAAAAAATTTGTTTTAAAACATTTTTAATAATAAAATCCGATTTTAATGAAATAATTTGATTTTAATTTTTTTAATAAAAAATATGATTTTAATAAAAAACCATTAATGCAACAAGACAAAAAAAAGTAATAAAAAACAATAAATGCAATAAGACAAAAAAAGTAAGTTTACTAAACTACTCTTTTAACATTAAAATATTAAAAACATAATAAGATATAAAGATTTTAAAATGTTTTTTTATTCTCAACCATCCATCACAAAAGATCAATGGTTGATAAGTGGTTCCTGCGGTTCTCGCAACTGGAGGTGGTTGATAGGGTGAGTTCTAGAGTGAACACTAGTGTATTTGTGAACTGAGTGAACAAATCCTGTCCATTGATTTACATTTGTGTATTGATAATCAAGGGCTAGGATTAGTTCGCTAGTGTTCACAATCAAGGGGTTTGTTTACAAATGAACCTAACCATACATATATATATACACACACACATTTATATATACACACTTATTTTTTTAACTTTCTTTTTTACTTTTAAAAATAAAAAAAATTATAAATCAACCATGATATATATACATATATACACACATTGATGAATCTTTATTGGGGATGATAACTTTACCTACAATTTATGACTTTTTTTTTGTAGTGTATAATATTGTTTTTTTAAGAGTCCGATCCCCACTGATTTGGATTTTGAGAGTCCGACCCCCACTGAGTTTTCGTTCACGCCCCGCCACTGTATACACACACACACCATATACACTTTTTCTTTCTATCATTTTCTTTTCTCCACCACTACCGCCATCACAACCACCCCGTCTATCTCGGCACTCGTACCTCATCTCCCCTCATCAACCCATCGTCCTAAACATCAGTACCATCTGTCTCTCCCGTCGTACCAAACATCATCACAACCACCCCGTCTATCTCGGCACTCGTACCTCATCTCCCCTCATCAACCCATCGTCCTAAACATCAGTATCATCTGTCTCTCCCGTCGTACCAAACATCATTAATCTGTTATTATTAATTTTATTTAAAGGTAAAAAAGAAAACTAAAAATAAAATAGGATAAATTACACGTTTTGTCCTTTATCTTTGTACCCTTTTGCAGGCAGTGTCCTTTTCAGCGAGTGTTGACAGGTTTTGCCCTTTATAGGGAATTTTGTTACATGTTTTGACCTTTAACCCTAACCCAGTTAGATTTTTTTGTTAAATCTGATTACCCAAGGGTATTTTAGTCTTTTTACCTCTTTATTTAATATTATTTATTATTATTAGTACAACTCTCTTTTATCTCTCTATATCACACACTCCCCATCTCTCTCTACAGCTCTCTCTATCTCCATCACCTCCCACCTCTTTGCAATTTGGGCTTGATTCTTTCAAAAACTAACGAGCTTTCATTTCTCTATCAAAATCTTCATTTAATACACAACTTATCAGCTTCTTCTCTGTGATCTTTTGTTGCTTTGTCCCACCACGAGTTTCTAAAGAAGACGAAACAAGTGTCGAAAGTGAAATCACGCAGAGCTCCGATTCCTGTGTCGTACTTTCCAGATATGTCGATTCAACTAGAAACCTAGAACCCCCGTCGCCGCACCCAAACGCCATTTCCTTCCAGATCTGTTGATTCCACCAAGCGATTTGTGACAAAGGAGAAATTATTGTGTTGATCGTGAGTTAAAATAAGGAAGAGAAGGAGTAGGGACTTAAGTGGGTGGGGTGGTTGCTGGTGGCGGACGGTGGTTGCCGGTGGGGGGCGGTGGTTGCTGGTGGCGGATGATGGTTGCCGGTGTGAGTATTTACAAAAAAATTCCCTTTTCAGCCATAACTCTTAAGAATCCCCGTTATTTTCGTCGTGATTTTGTGACGGATATCTACATCTTGCGACGTGATTTTGTTGGATAAAGAGATTTTGATTCAGTATGTTAATTCTTGACTACAAAAGTTTAAGTTAGGTTATGTTCTGTACATATTTACAAATTGATCTGTGATTTTTGATGTATTTAGATTAGATTTGTTTCTGTTGCTTCAACTTGAATCAATTGTTTGTAATTTGATTTCAAATTGATCTGTAATTTGATTTCTGTGATTAATTTTGTGGTGGCTGGTGCCGGCAGTCACGGTGGCAGCAGGGTGTTTGGTGGTGGTGGAGAGAAGTTGTGACACCCCAGGAAAACCAGGAAACCAACGCAACATAACTAGCTTCCTCAGTAACCATGTGCTAAATTTCGGGACGAAATTTTCTTAACAAGGGGAGAATGTGACAACCCTCAAAATTACATGTATTCTGTACGATTTATTAATGATAATTAAAGTGCTTGATGACTGTGTGGAATTACTTAACTGCTCTATGATTTCTGTGTTATACTTACATGTGCTTGTTAACATACTAGTAGTGTACAGAAACGTTACTAAATAGTCCGGTATGCTTTCCTGAGTGTTGAAAACTAAAAGTGTTACAAAAACATATATATAGGACACATTACGGATTAATTAAGCACTTTAACAGAACAGTATCAAACCGAACGACCGAACATTACCCGGAACACCAAAATAATGATAGAAGCATTGTTTTAACATTACTGAGCTAGTTATGGTCCCCGAAGATCATAACACCTCATAAAAATATCAACTAACTAGAAACCTAACTAATACTTACAATTTAACCTTAAAGTAACTAACTTGGTTTAAACCTACTCTACATACCCCCCCCCCCTATGTGTGACCGTCCCCAAGGGGACCCACAACTCAAGACTTCTCCAATCTTCCATGATTTCTTCTTAATCTCCAAGGGGAATTGTTATGATCTTGAATTAGGATGTGTAGTGTACTTTAGGGACAAGAGGACCAATGGACAAAGATAATCAGCCTACAAATAACCCTTGAGCTTATCATCTTCTTCATCACAAACACCTCTCTCTCTCTCCCTCTAAGAAAGCTCGGCCGAACACCCCTCTTGCTACATACACCATTTTTGATTTTTGTTCAAGCCTTCCAAGTGTGTCTCAAGGTGTAAGAAGGTGAATAACGAAGCTTGGTGTTCTCGGAAGTTGAAGGACCTTCTCCATTTGCTATTAACCACCACTTTTGCATCTTGTTTCTTCCCTAGCTTCCAAGCTAGTGGTAAGCTCCTCTGATCTTCATTTGCTTCATGTTTTTGGTGGTTAATAGTTATTTTATGATGAAATCTCATGAAATTTAAAAGACATAAATCTTAAGTCTTGAAACATAAACTTAAAGATGATTAAATAAGATGAGCTCTTGATAAAATAAAGTTGTTTTGATTATGTTGTTGATACTTGATGATTACTTGTTAATAAGGATGTTTGTCATAACATAGAACTTGTTAAATCATGATTAAAAACATGAGTTAACAAGTTAGGAGGTGATTAGGGGTTCACAAAAAAGCCAAGCGAACTAGTGATCTTGTAAGATCTAAAACTTGTGAATGGTTTTTCCTAAATAAACCAAGTGTAAGAGACAGTTGTGAGAGATCATGATCCTTACACTATTTTGGAAGTAAAGAAGTATATGGATACTAGTGACACATGAAAATATTGTAAATAAATATTTTTGTAAAATATGTTCACAAGTTGTGAACATCTAAAAATCACAAGAATGAGATTTTAAATAAAGTAGACACACTTTGGAGGGTAACAAAACCCACTAAACACCCCACTAAGTTACTACGCGTTTTTATGAAAAACATAGTTCATGTTGTTATGTAAAAGTGCATTGTTGTTGCACTTGACTAGTGTAATATTGTTTGGTAACTTGTTGTTGATTGACAGAATGACTTCCGAAAAGAAAATGATATGCTAATAAGCATGGATACATCCATTTACAAAGGAGACTCTGGCGAAATTTTCTAAAATTCCAACACTTAGAAAATATTTTCTAAAACAAGTGTCACAAGTATATTTTTAGCTTTGTTTTCAAAATAAACTTCGCCAAAGGTTTTGTTACAAAATACAAAGTATCGGAGGTTGACTTTTACAAGTAAAATGGATAAATATATATTTAGAATATATATTTTATAATAGGACACTTGTGTGGATACTTGTTTATTTTGTGAGATAATTATACTAATTTAAGGGTAAAATAACATGTAACTTAACAAAGTGCGTTGACGTTTAAATTGTGTGATATGTGATAAAAGTAATGGGTAGATAAACCGTACGTGTTGTGGATGAGAAATTGATTGTTATCTGTACCTTATTAGGACGTGCTTGATTTCCTGATTATTAGAGTAACTAGTCTAACCGAGCAAACCGAGGTGAGTTCACACTTTTCTACAAAGCATGATAAATTCCCGGTGGGAATGGGAATGGGTTCAGGAATAGGGATTCCTCGTCCTTTGGGACGCGTTCAGGAATGTGAATTCCTCGTCCTTGGGACGTATTTAGACTTACTGGACTAGAACTCTATCAGCGAAGTCCCTCCCTTTTATATCGACTTAATCGCCGAGGCTATGGCGAGCGGGTCATTAGTTAATAGCGCTATTAGGTTTAACAAACCGCACACCGTGCTAGTTGGACGGGTGTGTACTAATGGACTATGGCACGTCGGTGATGATAGACACCGATGCTAGGGCACAATTAATTTTCATTAGTAGTCGATATGATAAACGAGTCCGGTAGTTTAAATAATGGGGTAGCCCCCACGGCCGGAGTACCGGGCTGGATAGCCAGGAAAGGTGGACATGGGATGGTTAACTAATAAACGTTTTCGAACTATGGGGTAACCCCCACGGCTGGATAGCTGGTTAAGGTTAAACTACGTTTTTGGAAACAACTCTAAAATGGACAACCAACCGTGAACTCACTCAACTTTGTTGTTGACTCGTTGTTACATGCTTTGCTGGTCGCTAGATGCTATGGGGCTTGCACAAGGAGGCGATCGTTGTGGGATGCGAACTGTTATGTCCCGTACTTAATAAATAAACTTTATGAACTTATGAACCTTATGTTTTTGGGTCTTAAACTTATGAACTACGAACTCATGTTTTGGTTTAATGTTTTACGCTTCCGCTGTTTAAATTGAACTTGGTTAACTTCCTTTTGGTCACCGATTGTATTGTGGTTGGTTTTATTTACTTGAATATGTTGTTCAATATGATTGGTGGCTCGATCCTGGTCATGTCACGGCTCCAAGCGGTGATACTCCGCATGTTGGATTTTGGGGGTGTGACAGATTGGTATCAGAGCCATTGGCTTTAGTGAACTTGCTTTTAAAAAGGGAAAAGCTTTTTGATAAAACCAGACTATAACCTGTACAGTGCTCAACGATCCACAACGACGCTTCATTCCACGTGCAAGACTCGACACAATAGGTGGTATGATTTATGTTATATTGTCGGTTAGATAGTTCACACTGTGCATTAATACGTGATAATTGCTATTTGCACCTTGTGTGCTTAATCTCTTCTGTCACTCCACACTTACGCATTTTCGCGACACTTTCCTCACTTACGTTGCTTCATTATGAAGATCATGAACGGACGAGGAGGACGTATCAACCTAACTCAAGCCCAGTTGACGGCTTTCATCAATGAACGAGTTGCTGAGGCACTCACAGCTGTCCCTGCAGGAGGTCAGCATGCTCAGCCTCCTGTGTGTACATTCAAAACATTTATGGATTGCCGACCTAGTACTTTCAGCGGCACAGAGGGAGCTCTAGGTCTTCTTCACTGGTTCGAGAAGCTCGAGTCTGTCTTCGAGATGTGTGAATGCCCTGAAGATCGTAGGGTGAAATATGCTACTGGAACACTCGAAGGTGCTGTGTTAACCTGGTGGAAAGCATAGGTTCAACTGCTTGGGTTGGCGGTTGCTAATGCCACCCCATGGAATGACTTCAAGGAACTGATCAAAGAAGAGTACTGCAGTCGTGACGACATCCACAAGCTGGAGGTGGAATTTTTCAACTTGAAGATGACGGGGTCTGAGATCGAGGCATACATGAAGAGGTCAAACGAGCTGGCCATCTTGTGTCCTACAATGGTGGATCCTCCTATCAAGCGTATTGAGCTGTACCTTAAGGGCTTGGTGCCAGAAATTCAAAGCCACGTAACCTCAGCTAATCTTGGCACCATTCAGCAAATCATCAAGTTGGCTCATCGTCTCACCGATCAGGAAGTTGAGCAGAACAGGCTGCCTAAGCGTATTAGCGCTACTGCTTCTGATGCTCCCAATGATAACAAGCGAAAATGGGATGGAAATTCGGGCAAAGGCTCTACCTCTGTTCAGTATCAGGCCCAGCAGCAAAAGACAGATGAGTAGAGGAGCCCCAGTCAGCAGTCTTCTGGGAATCAAGGTCAGGGTGGGTACAAGGGAAATCACCCCAAATGTAATCGCTATAACTTGCACCACAGCGGGCCATGTAACAAAGGCAACTGTCATCGGTGCAACAAGCTTGGTCACATTGCAAAGGATTGCAGGAGTCAGCGTCCGGCGAATCAGAATCGGCAGCATCAGCAAGCCCCACCATATCAACGCCAGCAGCAGCAACAACAAGGTAACAACAAAGGGTGCTTTCAATGTGGTGCTGAGGGCCATTTCTAGAAGGACTGCCCCCAGCTAAATCAGAACCAGAACAACTACAATCAGGGGAATGGAAACGACAATGGGGGAAACAACAATGGCAATGGGGTAAGGGGTCGTGCGTTCGTGATTGGTCAGGGTGATGCAAGGAACGACCCCAACGTTGTGATGGGTAAGTTTCTTTTGGATGATTTCTTTGTTACTGTTTTGTTTGATTCGGGTGCCGATACTAGCTACGTGTCCTTAAAAGTTAGTCAGATGCTTAAGCGTACTCCAACACTTTTGAACACCAAGCACATCGTAGAGTTAGCGAATGGTAAAAGTTTAGAGGCTACACATGTAGTTAAGGGTTGCAAGCTTGTCCTTGCCGATCAGACCTTTTCCATCGACCTCATTCCTATCGTTCTGGGTAGTTTTGATGTTGTTATTAGGATGGATTGGTTATCTTAACACCAAGCGGAGATTATTTGCAAGGAGAAAATCGTCCGTATCCCTCGTTCTGGTAAAGAACCCCTAGTTATTCGTGCGACAAGGGTGGTGCTGTTGTAGGCATCATCTATTTCCTTAAGGCCCAGAAGTGTTTGCGAAAGGGCCACACCGCTATTCTTGTCCTCGTTTCTGATTCATCCGCGAAAGAAAGGATGATAGAAGACATACCTATTGTACGCGACTTTCCTGAGGTATTCCCTGAGGAATTACCTGGTCTTCCGCCTCATCGCCAAGGTGAGTTTCAAATCGAGCTAGCTCCTGGAGCAGCACCAGTAGCTCGAGCACCATATCGTCTAGCTCCATCAGAACTCGAAGAACTGTCTACGCAACTACAAGAACTCTTGGAAAAGGGTTTCATACATCCTAGCTCTTCGCCATGGGGAGCTCCAGTGTTATTCGTAAAGAAGAAAGACGGTACCTTCAGAATGTGTATTGACTACCGCGAACTTAACAAGGTGACCGTGAAGAATCGTTATCCTCTTCCACGCATTGATGACTTGTTCGACCAGTTGCAAGGGTCGAGTTATTACTCTAAGATTGATTTGAGATCGGGCTACCATCAGCTGAGAGTCTGAGAGGAGGACGTTCCCAAAACAGCGTTCAGAACTCGTTACGGCCATTACGAGTTTCTAGTTATGCCTTTCAGATTAACGAATGCACCTGCAGTCTTCATGGATCTCATGAACCGAGTGTGCAAACCTTACCTGGATAAATTTGTCATTGTCTTCATCAACGACATCCTGATCTATTCAAAGAGTTAGGAGGAACAAGAGCAACATCTGAGGCTTATTCTGGAACTTCTTCGAAAAGAGCAGTTGTATGCCAAGTTTACGAAATGTGACTTCTGGCTTCGCGAAGTCCATTTTCTAGGCCATGTGGTAAACAAGTATGGGATTCATGTTGATCCATCCAAGGTTGACTCGATCAAGAACTGGCCTGCACCCCGGACACCAACAGAAATCCACCAATTCTTGGGTTTGGCAGGGTATTACAGAAGGTTTATCAAGGATTTCTCCAAGATTGCGCAACCTCTCACTTCACTGACTCAGAAGGGTGTCACCTATCGCTGGGGTGATGCACAGGAATCTACGTTTCAGCACTTGAAAGGTAGGCTTTGTAGCGCGCCTATCCTCTCATTGCCTAAAGGCACAAAAGATTTTGTGGTTTATTGTGACGCTTCCATTCAAGGACTTGGTTGCGTGTTGATGCAACGTGACAAGGTCATTGCCTACGCATCACGCCAACTTAAGGTTCACGAAAGGAACTACATTACACACGACCTGGAATTGGGAGCAGTTGTTTTCGCGCTTAAGATTTGGAGACATTACCTGTACGGTACCAAGTGCACCATTTACACTGATCACAGGAGTCTCGAGCATATCTTCAAGCAAAAGGAATTAAACATGCGACAACGCCGATGGGTCGAACTCTTGAATGATTACGAATGTGCGATTAAGTATCATCCGGGCAAAGCCAATGTTGTGGCAACGCCCTCAGCCGAAAGGATACTATACCTAAGCATGTACGTGCATTACAACTTACCATTCAATCCAACCTTCCCGCTCAGATTCGCGATGCTTAGGTTGAAGCATTGAAAGCAGATAACATCAGGGCTGAGTCCTTACGAGGATCGAGGCAGCGGCTAGAACGAAAGGAAAACGATGCCTACTATATTAACGGACGCCTCTGGGTTCCACTTTATGGAGACTTACGCGAGCTTGTGATGGATGAAGCACATACGTCTCGTTATTCAGTATATCCTGGTTCGGATAAGATGTACCACGACCTAAAGACTACATACTGGTGGCCTGGTATGAAAGCCAGCATAGCAACCTACGTCAGTAAATGCTTGACTTGTGCTAGGGTCAAGGTCGAATACCAGAAACCATCAGGTCCACTTCAACAACCAGAGATACCTAAATGGAAATGGGAGCAAATTTCCATGGATTTCGTTACTGGCCTGCCCAGATCTCAACGCAGAAACGATACCATTTGGGTGATCGTGGATCGACTGACCAAGTCTGCACATTTTCTGGCCATCAAGGAAACAGATAAGTTTTCTACTCTAGCAGACATCTACCTAAAAGAAGTGGTATCAAGGCACGGAGTGCCAACCTCCACCATTTCTGATCGTGACGCGCGTTTTACTTTGGAACTGTGGCAAGCCATGCACAAGTCTTTTGGCTCACGTTTAGATATGAGCACCGCTTATCACCCACAGACGGATGTGCAATCTGAACGCACCATCCAGACCCTTGAAGACATGCTTAGGGCATGTGTAATCGATTTTGGTAATGGCTGGGAAAAGCACCTCCCGCTAGTGGAGTTTTCGTATAACAACAGCTACCACACCAGCATCCAGGCCGCTCTGTTTGAGGCATTGTATGGATGGAAGTGCCGATCACCTCTTCGTTGGGCAGAAGTTGGTGACAGTCAAATCACAGGCCCAGAACTCGTAGTAGATACAACCGAGAAGATTGCTCAGATACAAAAACGCATGGCGTCAACTTGTGACCGTCAGAAAAGCTATGCTGATAAGCGAAGGAAACCACTCGAGTTCCAGGTTGGGGATCGAGTGCTACTCAAAGTCTCACCTTGGAAAGGTGTAGTTCGCTTTGGCAAACGAGGCAAGCTCAATCCGCGTTATGTCGGACCGTTCGAAATCATTGAGAAAATTGGCAAGGTGGCCTACAGGTTGAATCTACCTGAAGAAATCAGTGGAGTTCACAATGTTTTCCATGTGTCGAATCTGAAGCTAGCCGGAATAAATCCATTTCTTTTGTCTGTAAGAGAAAAGGCGCTTATTCCATGAAAAAGGAGCGCAGCTTAAAGTGTCTGTCAGATGAGACCCTCATAGTTCCCTTAAAGGAGCTCACTATTGACGACCAGTTGCGATTCGTCGAGGAACCAGTAGAGATTACTGGTCGAGATGTTAAAGTTCTCGAGCGTACCAGAATACCTCTCGTCCGAGTCCGTTGGGATTCCCGTCATGGCCCAGAGTATACCTGGGAACGAGAAGACCAAATGAAACTCAAGTATCCCCAGCTGTTTAAGAAAAGTGCAACCACTACTGAGGCTGAAGCCACTGCAGAATTTCGGGATGAAATTCCAAACCAACGGGGGATGATGTGACACCCAGGAAAACCAGGAAACCAATGCAACATAACTAGCTTCCTCAGTAACCACGTGCTAAATTTCGGGATGAAATTTTCTTAACAGGGGGAGAATGTGACAACCCTCAAAATTACATGTATTCCGTACGATTTATTAATGATAATTAAAGTGCTTGATGACTGTGTGGAATTACTTAACTGCTCTCTGATTTCTGTGTTATACTTACATGTGCTTGTTAACATACTAGTAGTGTACATAAAAGTTACTAAATAGTCTGGTATGCTTTCCTGAGTGTTGAAAATTAAAAGTGTTACAAATATATATATATATATATATATATATATATATATATATATATATATATATATATATATAGGACACATTACGGATTAATTAAGCACTTTAACGGAACAGTATCAAACCGAACGACCGAACATTACCCGGAACACCAAAATAATGATAGAAGCATTGTTTTAACATTACTAAGCTAGTTATGTCTCCGAACATCATAACACCTCATAAAAATATCAACTAACTAGAAACCTAACTAATACTTACAATTTAACCTTAAAGTAACTAACTTGGTTTAAACCTACTCTACATACCCCCCCCCCTATGTGTGACCGTCCCCAAGGGGACACACAACTCAAGACTTCTCCAATCTTCCATGATCTCTTCTTAATCTCCATGGCGAATTGTTATAATCTTGAATTAGGATGTGTAGTGTACTTTAGGGACAAGAGGACCAATGGACAAAGATAATTAGCCTACAAATAACCCTTGAGCTTATCATCTTCTTCATCACAAACACCTCTCTCTCTCTCCCTCTAAGAAAGCTCGGCCAAACACCCCTCTTGCTACATACACCATTTTCGATTTTTGTTCAAGCCTTCCAAGTGTGTCTCAAGGTGTAAGAAGGTGAATAACGAAGCTTGGTGTTCTCAGAAGTTGAAGGAGCTTCTCTATTTGCTATTAACCACCACTTTTGCATATTGTTTCTTCCCTAGCTTCAAAGCTAGTGGTAAGCTCCTTTGATCTTCATTTGCTTCATGTTTTTGGCGGTTAATAGTTATTTTATGATGAAATCTCATGAACTCTAAAAGACATAAATCTTAAGTCTTGAAACATAAACTTAAATATTATGAAATAAGATGAGCTCTTGATAAAATAAAGTTGTTTTGATTATGTTGTTAATACTTGATGATTACTTGTTAATATGGATGTTGGTCATAACATAGAACTTGTTAAATCATGATTAAAAACATGAGTTAACAAGTTAGGAGGTGATTAGGGGTTTACATAAAAGAATCACCTCCATATTTAGACATGAACTTGGTGATAAAATGATTTCTTGTAAAAATAATAAGCCAAACGAACTAGTGATCTTGTAAGATCTAAAACTTGTGAATGGTTTTTCCTAAATAAACCAAGTGTAAGAGACGGTTGTGAGAGATCATGATCCTTACACTATTTTGGAAGTAAAGAAGTATATGGATACTAGTGACACATAAAAATATTGTAAATAAATATTTTTGTAAAATATGTTCACAAGTTGTGAACATCTAAAGATCACAAGAATGAGATTTTAAATAAAGTAGACACACTTTGGAGGGTAACTAAACCCCTAAACACCCCACTAGGTTACTACGCGTTTTTATGAAAAACATAGTTCATGTTGTTATGTAAAAGTGCATTGTTGTTGCACTTGACTAGTGTAATATTGTTTGGTAACTTGTTGTTGATTGACGGAATGACTTCCGAAAAGAAAATGATATGCTAATAAGCATGGATACCTCCATTTACAAAGGAGACTCTGGCGAAATTTTCTAAAATTCCAACACTTAGAAAATATTTTCTAAAACAAGTGTCGCAAGTATATTTTTAGCTTTGTTTTCAAAATAAACTTCGCCAAAGGTTTTGTTACAAAATACAAAGTATCGGAGGTTGACTTTTACAAGTAAAATGGATAAATATATATTTAGAATATATATTTTATAATAGGACACTTGTATGGATACTTGTTTATTTTGTGAGATAATTATACTAATTTAAGGGTAAAATAACATGTAACTTAACAAAGTGCATTGACGTTTAAATTGTGTGATATGTGATAAAAGTAATGGGTAGATAAACCAT
This sequence comes from Helianthus annuus, assembly GCF_002127325.2. Lineage (NCBI taxonomy): Eukaryota > Viridiplantae > Streptophyta > Magnoliopsida > Asterales > Asteraceae > Helianthus > Helianthus annuus. The sequence goes on along the minus strand of NC_035440.2, from coordinate 66,311,731 downwards.
ACGTGTTGTGCATGAGAAATTGATTGTTATCTGTACCTTATTAGGACGTGCTTGATTTCCTGATTATTAGAGTAACTAGTCTAACCGAGCAAACCGAGTTGAGTTCACACTTTTCTACAAAGCATGGTAAATTCCAGGTGGGAATGGGAATGGGTTCAGGAATAGGGATTCCTTGTCCTTTGGGACGCGTTCAGGAATGTGAATTCCTTGTCCTTTGGACGTACTTAGACTTACTGGACTAGAACTCTATCAGCGAAGTCCCTCCCTTTTATATCGACTTAATCGCCGAGGCTATGGCGAGCGGGTCATTAGTTAGTAGCGCTATTAGGTTTAACAAACCGCACACCGTGCCTGTTGGACGGGTGTGTACTAATGGACTATGGCACGTCGGTGATGATAGACACCGACGCTAGGGCACAATTAATTTTCGTTAGTAGTCGATATGATAAACGAGTCCGGTAGTTTAAATAATGGGGTAGCCCCCACGGCCGGAGTGCCGGGCTGGATAGCCAGGAAAGGTGGACATGGGATGGTTAACTAATAAACGTTTTCGAACTATGGGGTAACCCCCACGGCTGGATAGCTGGTTAAGGTTAAACTACGTTTTTGGAAACAACTCTAAAATGGACAACCAACCGTGAACTCACTCAACTTTGTTGTTGACTCGTTGTTACATGCTTTGCTGGTCGCTAGATGCTATGGGGCTTGCACAAGGAGGCGATCGTTGTGGGATGCGAACTGTTATGTCCCGTACTTAATAAATATACTTTATGAAGTTATGAACCTTATGTTTTTGGGTCTTAAACTTATGAACTACGAACTCATGTTTTGGTTTAACGTCTTATGCTTCCGCTGTTTAAATTGAACTTGGTTAGCTTCCTTTTGCTCACCGATTGTATTGTGGTTGGTTTTATTTACTTGAATATGTTGTTCAATATGATTGGTGGTGTGACAACTCGAACTTTAGACTTGCTTGGATGTAACGTTACGTGCTTATGTGACATTTCGAACTAATAAATGTTATGACGTTATGTGCTTTATGTGTGTACATTATGTTTGTATGTTTATCGAACCAAAACCGAACCGCACATCATGACCCGAACCGCACAACACTTAATACGGGTGCACAAGCCCCTTTGGACCACTCCTTGTTCTCGGGTCCATTAGGCAGCCGAGTGGGCTCGGCCCACTCCCCACTCGCAACACAAAACCGAGTTTAGGGGTTTTGTTTTACCACTTTTGCAAATCACAAACACACACACAAACCCTAGAAGCTTTGCTCTCTCTCTCGTTCGTTTGGAACCCGACGGCACCAAGGAACACCCTTGCTCGGATCACACTCTCCTTTTTGTAATCGGTTAGTATGATGTTTTATGCTTGTGCGTTAAGTGATGTTTTGATTACATGCTTAAATCGAACCGATTAGAATTTGCATGATGATGAACTAGGGCCGGTTAGATTATGTGGTTATGTTGATCCTCGAATGGATTGTTATATAATCAGTTTGTAGTTGTGATTAGTTTAGAACCGAATGTATTGATATATAGAAATCGGCTGTTTTGATGATCATGTAATTGGCTTAGATATGAACCGGATATATGTGCGAATGTATGAATTGCATAAGGATCGATGATCTGGTAGTATTACCGAATGAACAAGTAATCGGCTATAGTATGCATCGGGTTAACTTGAATGTTGGTTTGTCGATGAATTGTTGGTTGTGTTCATGCATGTTATAATTAGGGTTCTTATGAAATTGTGTTGCAATTGTTCTGTTTGATCGATATCATGCTATTGATTTGTTGAAAATTATGTAAATTGATCTGGTTACCAAACTGACCAAACTGTTAGCTGAAATCACGGATAAGTCAATGCAGGATTTATGGAAACCGGTTACACACACACGTCACACGGTTGCGACTCAGATTGCGAGTCGAAACCTCGTGGTCACGACTCGAAACCACAACAGCACCAGCCGAGACCACGGTTGCGAGTCCCGTTGCGACTCGTAACCAGACCATGATGAACCGAGACCACCATTGCGACTCGCAACCAGCCGTTGCGACTCGTAATCTCCGGTTACGACTCGAGATCTCCGTTGCGACTCGAGACCATCGTTTACACGCACACTGTTGGGCCTTCACTGTCACGGGCCCAATCCATTGAGCCCAACGACTTGAATGGTGGACTGTTATGCTTTTGGGCCGGGTACTGTTGGACTTAGACAATTGGATCCTCACATGCTATGTCTTATCTGCTTACGTGCGTACATGTTTGCCATGACTATACGTGTTTACTATATACGTGTTATATACGGACCTGACTCGTATAATAACCATGATAGGACGTGGTTGACCATTTACTTGCTACTTATATTCCTTGTGTATCTGCCGAGCAAACCAAGGTGAGTTCACACAGCCAAGGCATGGGATTCCCGGGTTGGAAATTGGGTTGAATATGTTGGATATGGAATGATTACTCGTACTTACGCATATACCAGACTATAGACCATCGTCCTCAGGTTAGTCAGGACACGTTACGTAAAGCCTACGTAACCCAGTACATTTGCCATATGTCTCCCGGGTCGGGAGGACACGTTACGTAAAGCCTACGTAACCCAATACCATCTACTGGCTTCCAGGTCGGAAGGCCACGCTGCGTAAAGCCTACGTAGCCCCCACGCGTACCACTGTCCTCGGGGAAGGGCACGTCACGTAAAGCCTACGTGGCCCTGTACGATTTCCTGTTCTCGGTAAAGAAGAACACATGGTCGGAAGTTAGTCTAGTAAGTACCGTTAATGAGAAGCCCTCATTAGCCAAGTTAAATATGGGAAGCCCCCACCAGTATTATGAACACTAGTATGGGAAGCCCCCACTAGCTACACTTATGCATTATGTTATGAACTTACTTCCTGTGAACTCGCTCAACTAGTTTGTTGATTATTTGCTGCATGCCTTGCAGGACCTTAGGTACATTATGGAGCTTGCACAGGGAGGAGCAGGTCGTTGTGGGATGTGGATCATGAACTTTATTCTGAACTTATAATTATTTTGAGATACATTACTATGCTTCCGCTATTTAAACAATGTTTGGTTTTGGAACATCAATCATGTCACGATGGTTTACATTATTTACTTTTATATTAAATGCTATGTTTGATATGATTGATGGCTTGATCCTGGTCAGTCACGCTCCCAGGCGGTGGTACTCCGCGGGTGGATTTTGGGGGTGTGACAGATTGGTATCAGAGCCATTGGTTATAGAGAACTTGGTTTTAATATGGGAAAACGTTTTTATTAAAACCGGACTATAACCAGAACAGTGCTCTCAACGGTCCACAACGACGCTTCGCTCCACGTGCAGGACTCGACATCCTAGGTAATAAGGTTTATGTTTATTGCCTGTTTGCTAGAACTGCTTAGAACTTTGCTCGCATTACGCTTAGATACACATGCTTTGATTTCATGAGAACACCTATATGCCTACGCTTTTCTGTCATCGCCCTACTCGCGAACCATTCTTACGTATGCTACTTGTTACTATGAAGATCATGTCTGGACGAATCAACATGACACAAGCCCAGCTAGAGGCTCTCGTTCAAGCTCAAGTTGCTGCGGCAGTTGCAGCAGCTCAAGCAGGTAGTATATCCTGCAGTATAGGCACACACTAGGATCTTTAGATCCTACATTAACACTCGTATTTAACTTCGTCCTACTCGTACACAATAGGTCAACACGCGCAGCAGCCTGTCTGCACGTTCAAGAATTTCATGGACTGTCGTCCAAACTCTTTCAGCGGCACAGAAGGAGCAGTTGGACTCCTCCACTGGTTCGAGAAGCTAGAATCAGTATTCGAGATGTGCGAGTGCCCTGAGGCTCGCAAGGTCAAGTTTGCTACTGGCACTTTGGAAGGGATAGCACTGACTTGGTGGAACGCCCAAGTTCAGATCTTAGGGTTGGCAGCTGCTAACGCCACCCCATGGAACGACTTTAAGGAACTCATCAAGCGTGAGTATTGCACGCGGGAAGATATTCACAAGCTGGAAGACGAACTGTACAATCTGAAAATGGTTGGATCGGAAATCGAAGCGTATACCAAACGGTCGAACGAGCTGGCCGTTCTGTGTCCAACTATGGTGGACCCTCCGTACAAGCGCATTGAGTTGTATCTCAAGGGATTGGCGCCAGAAATTCAGAGCCACGTGACGTCGGCTAACCTCGAAAACATCCAGGAAATTCAGCGTCTCGCTCATCGTATCACCGATCAGGCAGTGGATCAGAATAGACTGCCCAAGCGTGTTAATGCTACTGCTAACGTCACCACCTCAATTACTCCTGCTACATCTGGTGACAGTAAAAGAAAATGGGATGGAGATTCCAGTAAAGGTTCAGCATCTGTTCAGCCACAAGCTCAGCAACAGAAAATCGACCACTATCAGAGTCCCAGTCAGCAATCCTCTGGTGGTCACAGACAGAGAAGATATCAGGGTAGCCAACCTAGGTGCCACAACTGCAACAGGCATCACCACGGCCCGTGTAACAAGGGTCGCTGTCAAAGGTGCCTCAAAATGGGTCACGAGGCCAAAGACTGTAGGAGTCCACGGCCTGCGAATCAGAATCAGCAGCCTCAGCAACCCGCTCCACAGAACCAGCAGCAGCAGCAGCCACCGCGTGGAAACCGGGGATGTTTCCAGTGTGGGGCTGAAGGTCACTTCAAACGCGATTGTCCTCAGTTGAACCAGAACCAGAACCGCAACAACAACAACAACCAGGGCAACGGCAACAACAACGGCGGGAACAACAATAATGGCAACGAGGCAAGAGGTCGAGCTTTCGTTTTGGGAAGAGGAGACGCAGTGAACGATCCCAACGTTGTTATGGGTAAGTTTCTCCTCGACAATATTTACGTTACTGTTTTGTTTGATTCGGGTGCGGATACAAGCTATATGTCTATGAAAATGTGTCAACTGCTAAAACGTGCACCAACACTTTTACCCACCAAACATGTAGTAGAGTTAGCTAACGGTAAAAGTCTAGAAGCCACGCACGTAGTTCAGGGTTGTAATCTTATCCTAGCTGGTCAAGCCTTCTCTATTGATCTCATTCCCATAGTTTTGGGTAGTTTCGACGTCGTGATTGGGATGGATTGGTTATCCCAACACCAGGCAGAAATCTTATGTAGCGAAAAGGTTATTCGCATTCCTCGTTCGGGTCAGGAACCTCTAGAAGTTCAAGGCGACAAGAGTGGTGCAGTGGTTGGCATTATCTCTTTCCTGAAGGCTCAGAAATGCTTACGTAAAGGTCGCACAGCCATTCTGGCTCTTGTTTCAGACGCATCAGCAAAGGAAAAGAAATTGGAGGATATTCCAATTGTACGTGATTACCCTCAGGTGTTTCCTGAAGACTTACCTGGCTTACCGCCTCATCGTCAGGTTGAATTCCAGATAGAACTCGCTCCAGGAGCAGCACCCATAGCTCGCGCACCATATCGTCTAGCTCCATCGGAATTGGAGGAACTGTCAAAGCAACTGCAGGAACTCTTGGAAAAGGGTTTCATTCGTCCAAGCTCTTCGCCTTGGGGAGCTCCAGTACTTTTCGTGAAAAAGAAAGACGGTACGTTCAGGATGTGCATCGACTACCGTGAACTCAACAAGGTGACGGTAAAGAACCGTTATCCTCTTCCACGCATTGACGACTTATTCGACCAGCTGCAAGGGTCGTGCTACTATTCGAAGATAGACTTGAGGTCGGGGTACCATCAGCTGAGAGTCCGGGATGAGGACGTCTCCAAGACAGCTTTCAGAACTCGTTACGGTCACTACGAGTTTCTTGTCATGCCATTCGGGTTAACGAACGCGCCTGCTGTATTTATGGATCTTATGAACAGGGTGTGCAAACCCTATCTCGACAAGTTCGTCATTGTTTTCATTGACGATATCCTGATTTACTCCAAGAGTCAGGAGGATCACGAGCAGCATCTTCGCCTTATTTTGGAACTCCTTCGGAAGGAACAGCTGTACGCAAAGCTTTCTAAATGCGACTTCTGGCTTCGTGAAGTCCACTTCTTAGGCCACGTAGTGAACAAGGATGGGATCCATGTCGATCCATCCAAAATAGATTCGATCAGGAACTGGCCTGCACCGCGTACGCCGACAGAAATACGTCAATTCTTGGGTCTGGCAGGTTACTACAGACGGTTTATTAGAGACTTTTCGAAGATTGCTCAGCCGCTTACGCTACTGACACAGAAGGGTGTTACCTATCGCTGGGGAGAACCTCAGGAGACTGCTTTTCAGCACCTAAAGGATAGACTTTGCAGTGCACCTATCCTCTCTTTGCCAGAGGGCACAGACGACTTCGTGGTTTATTGTGATGCATCCATTCGGGGACTGGGATGTGTGTTAATGCAGCGCGACAAGGTTATCGCTTACGCCTCTCGTCAACTCAAGGTTCATGAACGGAACTACACGACGCACGATTTAGAACTGGGAGCTGTTGTTTTCGCGCTTAAGATATGGCGACACTACCTGTACGGTACCAGGTGCACGATTTACACCGATCACAGGAGTCTCGAGCATATCCTTAAGCAGAAGGATTTGAATATGCGTCAACGACGATGGGTTGAGTTACTTAACGACTACGAATGCGCCATCAAGTATCATCCAGGCAAAGCCAATGTTGTGGCTGATGCCCTCAGTCGGAAAGACACTTTACCTCGGCGCGTGCGAGCGCTACAGCTTACGATTCAGTCTAGCCTTCCAGCACAGATACGAGCTGCTCAGACAGAAGCACCGAAGCCCGAAAACGTCAAGGCTGAAGCCTTACGCGGCTCACGACAGCAAATGGAACAGAAGGCAGACGGCGCTTACTATGTATCGGGCCGGATTTGGGTCCCACTTTATGGCGGTCTACGCGAACTTGTGATGGATGAAGCTCACAAGTCTCGCTACTCGGTACATCCAGGGTCGGATAAAATGTACCACGATATTAGCACTACTTATTGGTGGCCTAGTATGAAGGCCCACATCGCTACGTACGTTGGAAAGTGCTTGACCTGTGCAAGAGTCAAGGTTGAATATCAGAAACCAGCTGGCCTACTTCAGCAGCCTAAGATACCTCAATGGAAATGGGAAGAAATTTCCATGGATTTCGTTACAGGCCTACCTAGATCCCAGCGTGGGAACGATACAATATGGGTCATAGTTGATCGACTCACCAAGTCTGCACACTTCCTGCCGATTAAGGAAACGGATAAGTTCTCCACACTCGCAGACGTCTATCTTAAGGAGGTTGTTTCAAGGCACGGGGTGCCCATATCTATCATTTCGGATCGCGATGCACGATTCACGTCAGAACTATGGCAAGCGATGCATAAATCTTTCGGCTCACGGTTAGACATGAGCACAGCTTATCACCCTCAGACGGACGGGCAGTCTGAGCGTACGATCCAAACTCTCGAAGACATGCTTCGGGCATGCGTCATCGATTTCGGCAACGGCTGGGAAAAGCACCTCCCTTTGGTGGAGTTTTCTTACAATAACAGTTATCACACCAGCATTCAAGCCGCTCCATTCGAGGCATTGTACGGGCGTAAATGCCGGTCACCTCTCTGTTGGGCAGAGGTGGGGGATAGTCAGATTACGGGTCCAGAGATTGTAGTGGACGCCACAGAAAAGATTGCACAGATACGACAACGCATGGCGGCGGCACGCGACCGTCAGAAAGCCTACGCGGACAAGCGTAGAAAGCCATTGGAATTTGAGGTCGGGGACCGGGTTTTATTGAAAGTTTCACCCTGGAAGGTTGTGGTTCGTTTTGGCAAACGGGGTAAACTGAATCCGCGATACGTCGGACCATTCGAAATTATAGAAAAGATTGGCAAGGTAGCCTACAAGTTGAACCTACCAGCTGAACTCGGGGCAGTTCACAATGTCTTTCACGTATCGAACTTAAAGAAGTGCCTATCAGATGAAAACCTCATCATTCCTTTTAAGGAACTCACTATCGACGAGCGGTTGCAGTTCGTCGAAGAACCAGTTGAAATCACGGACCGGGATGTAAAGGTCCTCAAACACAAGAGAATCCCTCTTGTCCGAGTTCGTTGGAACTCCAAACGTGGCCCAGAGTACACCTGGGAACGCGAAGACAGGATGACAGAAAAGTACCCCCATTTATTCGGGAACCAGGCAACCACTACTGAGGCTGAAGCTACTACTTCGGAATTTCGGGACGAAATTCCAGATCAACGGGGGGAGGATGTGACACCCCAGGAAAATCAGTGAACAGTACAGTTTACCTAGCTTCCTCAGTGAGTGCATACCAAATTTCGGGACGAAATTTCCAATTAGTTGGGGATAATGTGACAACTCGAACTTTAGACTTGCTTGGATGTAACGTTACGTGCTTATGTGACATTTCGAACTAATAAATGTTATGACGTTATGTGCTTTATGTGTGTACATTATGTTTGTATGTTTATCGAACCAAAACCGAACCGCACATCATGACCCGAACCGCACAACACTTAATACGGGTGCACAAGCCCCTTTGGACCACTCCTTGTTCTCGGGTCCATTAGGCAGCCGAGTGGGCTCGGCCCACTCCCCACTCGCAACACAAAACCGAGTTTAGGGGTTTTGTTTTACCACTTTTGCAAATCACAAACACACACACAAACCCTAGAAGCTTTGCTCTCTCTCTCGTTCGTTTGGAACCCGACGGCACCAAGGAACACCCTTGCTCGGATCACACTCTCCTTTTTGTAATCGGTTAGTATGATGTTTTATGCTTGTGCGTTAAGTGATGTTTTGATTACATGCTTAAATCGAACCGATTAGAATTTGCATGATGATGAACTAGGGCCGGTTAGATTATGTGGTTATGTTGATCCTCGAATGGATTGTTATATAATCAGTTTGTAGTTGTGATTAGTTTAGAACCGAATGTATTGATATATAGAAATCGGCTGTTTTGATGATCATGTAATTGGCTTAGATATGAACCGGATATATGTGCGAATGTATGAATTGCATAAGGATCGATGATCTGGTAGTATTACCGAATGAACAAGTAATCGGCTATAGTATGCATCGGGTTAACTTGAATGTTGGTTTGTCGATGAATTGTTGGTTGTGTTCATGCATGTTATAATTAGGGTTCTTATGAAATTGTGTTGCAATTGTTCTGTTTGATCGATATCATGCTATTGATTTGTTGAAAATTATGTAAATTGATCTGGTTACCAAACTGACCAAACTGTTAGCTGAAATCACGGATAAGTCAATGCAGGATTTATGGAAACCGGTTACACACACACGTCACACGGTTGCGACTCAGATTGCGAGTCGAAACCTCGTGGTCACGACTCGAAACCACAACAGCACCAGCCGAGACCACGGTTGCGAGTCCCGTTGCGACTCGTAACCAGACCATGATGAACCGAGACCACCATTGCGACTCGCAACCAGCCGTTGCGACTCGTAATCTCCGGTTACGACTCGAGATCTCCGTTGCGACTCGAGACCATCGTTTACACGCACACTGTTGGGCCTTCACTGTCACGGGCCCAATCCATTGAGCCCAACGACTTGAATGGTGGACTGTTATGCTTTTGGGCCGGGTACTGTTGGACTTAGACAATTGGATCCTCACATGCTATGTCTTATCTGCTTACGTGCGTACATGTTTGCCATGACTATACGTGTTTACTATATACGTGTTATATACGGACCTGACTCGTATAATAACCATGATAGGACGTGGTTGACCATTTACTTGCTACTTATATTCCTTGTGTATCTGCCGAGCAAACCAAGGTGAGTTCACACAGCCAAGGCATGGGATTCCCGGGTTGGGAATTGGGTTGAATATGTTGGATATGGAATGATTACTCGTACTTACGCATATACCAGACTATAGACCATCGTCCTCAGGTTAGTCAGGACACGTTACGTAAAGCCTACGTAACCCAGTACATTTGCCATATGTCTCCCGGGTCGGGAGGACACGTTACGTAAAGCCTACGTAACCCAATACCATCTACTGGCTTCCAGGTCGGAAGGCCACGCTGCGTAAAGCCTACGTAGCCCCCACACGTACCACTGTCCTCGGGGAAGGGCACGTCACGTAAAGCCTACGTGGCCCTGTACGATTTCCTGTTCTCGGTAAAGAAGAACACATGGTCGGAAGTTAGTCTAGTAAGTACCGTTAATGAGAAGCCCTCATTAGCCAAGTTAAATATGGGAAGCCCCCACCAGTATTATGAACACTAGTATGGGAAGCCCCCACTAGCTACACTTATGCATTATGTTATGAACTTACTTCCTGTGAACTCGCTCAACTAGTTTGTTGATTATTTGCTGCATGCCTTGCAGGACCTTAGGTACATTATGGAGCTTGCACAGGGAGGAGCAGGTCGTTGTGGGATGTGGATCATGAACTTTATTCTGAACTTATAATTATTTTGAGATACATTACTATGCTTCCGCTATTTAAACAATGTTTGGTTTTGGAACATCAATCATGTCACGATGGTTTACATTATTTACTTTTATATTAAATGCTATGTTTGATATGATTGATGGCTTGATCCTGGTCAGTCACGCTCCCAGGCGGTGGTACTCCGCGGGTGGATTTTGGGGGTGTGACAGGTGGCTCGATCCTGGTCATGTCACGCCTTCAAGCGGTGATACTCCGCATGGTGGATTTTGGGGGTGTGACAGAAGTTATTTACATATTTAGTCCTTTAAGGTGAAATGACAAAAATACCCTCACATGCAAGTCACATGATCAGATTTAACAAAAAAAATCTAACTGGGTTAGGGTTAAAGGATAAATCGTGTAACAAAATTCCCTATAAAGGGAAAAACCTGTCAACATTCGCTGAAAAGGACACCGCCTGCAAAAGGGTACAAAGATAAAGGACAAAACGCGTAATTTTTCCAATAAAATAAGTGTGTAAATAAATAAGTGTGTGTATATGTATATATATTTATTTATAATTGTTTTTGATTTAAAGATAAAAATAAAATTTTTAAAATTAAAAAAAAAATAAATGAGAAAGTGCTAAAATCATCCTTTAGGTTTGAGAATTGCCAAAATCGTCCATAGAAGTTAACGGATACATTTAAACTAAAGCTAGTGATTGCGATGAAAATACAACAAAAATAAAACCTCAAAGACCCAGATAAAAAAAAAGTTTCATTTTGACATTTTAGTGTTGTAACAATTATAAAAAAATAGAAAGTCAACACATCAATAAATTTTGACAATAAATGTTCAATCTAAATTTTCAATATTTTTTTTCAAGAAACTAATATTTATTTCTGTGTGAATGATGGAAACGATTTGCAACAATAACTATAGCAAGTGGCTACGAGTATTTAATTTCCTCTTATGGTGTGTTCGAGTGAGTTTTAATCTTTATGTTTTAAGTTTGAGTCTGTCTGATAGGGGTTTCTCATTGAGTGGTTTAATTGGGGATCTATTGTGCGAGGGAGCTCTCTAGCACAAACCCGATTAAAACAACGTATACTAGACCTCCTGACATTCACGAATAATTCACACCTTAAAAAAAAAAACTATACTTTACACAAGTCTGCGCTGACTTTCAAACCACAATATTGCAACAATAACTATACATTGACTGAAATTTGATACAGCTTATATTCATTAAATTCTCTCAAATTTGTATTTATTTATAGGCCGGAGACTCGGCAAATTTCACCATTTAAAAAAGTAATAAGAAGCATCAATTACCATTTCTTTTCCTCTCTCAAATGTTATCTCGTATGGATATTCTAAGGTTGTTTCTCGGGTCCATTTTGGTGATCGGTGTTAGCGGGACACCGCCTAACGTAAATCAACCCCGATCATTTTTCGTGTTTGGTGACTCTCTAGTCGATAATGGCAACAACAATTTCTTGGTCACTTATGCACGGGCCGACATGCCGCCTTATGGCATCGACACTCCGTCACATCGGCCAAGCGGCCGCTTCTCCAATGGTCTTAACATCCCCGACATCATTAGTTTCGTGTCTTCCTCTAATTTATTTTGATGTGTACAGATATTATTTTATATCATGGGGGAGGATTGCGTACAAGAGGGATTTCACGTACGAAGTGTATGTGGAAATCGTGATATTAGATTCCTAAAGATGAAGGGTTACAATTTCATCGGTGGCATTTTCATAAATAAAGAGAGATTAATATTGAAAATAAATAACAAAAGGGTATTTCCGTCATTCAACCAAATACCCTATTGATTTTCAAACGGCTATAACATTTTCATATGATAATATTGTTTTTAAAAAAATTACACCGTATTAACAAAGATTCCATTCTCTTTAATTTGAATAGGGTATTGCTATAATTTTGTTAATTTAAAAAAAAAATTATTTTACAAAGCTACGTGGTTACGTGAATACGTGATTTCATAAGCCTACGTAATTACGTAACATTCATTATATTCAGTTCGTAATTACGTAATATGCATTTTATTCGTGAAACAAAGGTAACGTTATGTGATTTTTGTATACTGTTACATGATTTTGTATAAGGTTACGTGATTATGTATTTTCTGCTATGTGGTAAAAAAATGAAAAATACCCTTTCCCTCCTTAAATAAAAAGGACACGCGTCAGGCTCAGAATCTCACATACCCTTCGCACGCCTTTTGTCTCTTGTACTTGATCCAATGCCTTTATTGATCTTAAATGTTTTATTTATGGTACATCATATATGTGATAATTGAGTGTTATATCAGGTGAGCATTTGGGATCCGAACCCGTTTTACCGTACTTGAGTCCAGATATGACGAATGAAAAGCTTCTAAATGGCGCAAACTTTGCCTCAGCAGGAATAGGAATACTCAATGATACTGGAGTTCAGTTTGTAAGTTTATCTCATTTCTATACCTATATAGGATTTTAGTAGATATATAGAATTTTCAGTTACAATTAACAGAATTAGACTACAAATCAAACCAAAATTATTAATCGTATTTGATGAAAGGTGTTTTTATGATTTACGAAATTAATATGTATACTCCAAACTAATATTAATATCTAACAATTAAGTTAAAAACTTATTTATTACACAGATTAAATAAATTCTTTTTTAAAATTTATTTTAATTAACATATTATATATTTCTCAAAGATTTTACAAGAAATTAAAGAATATGACTTATGGTTTAATCTTTATTATTTAATAAGATAGAGAAATGAAAAATCAAAATTTAAACTTCACAAGATATTAAAAACTGGCATTCAGTATTTAATAAGAAAGTGATACAGGAAAATCGACTTCTAGGTGGTTTACAAAACTAGCACATGTCTGTATCACCATCCTAATGTTCTTTCAATTATTATTGTCAATTTTTTTCTTCTCATTTCACATTATACTAGAAATTCTCCTATAACACCTAGAGGGATGATATAGGGGCGTTACCAAACACCATTTTTGATAACGTCCCTTAGACTGTGGGGTATGAGGCGGGGGTTGGGGCATGAGTTGGCTGAAAACGCCAAGCCACCACCCCGGGTGGGCTTGGGTTTAGGCGTGGCCCAAGGGGCGGGAGTTTAAAGCCGGGCGTGGGGCGGGCTAACGATCCTATGTGGCCGGCTCCTATTCGCTTGTTGGCCAGGTCATAGCGGGGCATTTAAAATTTAAAATCTAACCATTTGGCCAAGCCAAGCGGTTCACCCCAACCCATCAGTCAACATCGCTATATATATAACCCCAACCCCACCGGCTACCTCAACCCAAACAATCTTGTTGGCTGTCCACCGCTACCCCAACTAAAAACACTTGATCGAACCCGCTACCCCAACCCAAACACACTTGATCGATGACCTCTTGGACACACGAAGAAGAGCTAGCTCTTGTCACGAGCGTGGTTGACGCAATGAAGGGCCGACAACCCGGTGAAATGCGTTACTGGCCGACAGCTTTTGCTAGCTACCGGCATAACGTGGGAAACGATCGGCACAACTTAAACGCGTGCCAACATAAATGGCGCGAGCTACGGCCGAAGCTTGATCGTTTCAAAGCCTACTACGAAGCCGTTCCGAGCGGTGAGATAAGCCGCGAAGACCGGGTGGCGGTGGCGAATATTGAGTTTCGGGGCAAGGAACGAAAGCCGTTCGACAAGCTCGCTCTTTTTGAAATTTACCTAACGCTCTAGGGTTTTTTTTGTAATCTTTTTTTAGGTTTTTTTTTGTATTTTTTAGAACTTTGTAATTTTTAGGAATTTAATAAAATTTTAGGCTTTTTTTTAAATGTGGTGTGTATTTTTTATAATTTTTTTTATTTTAATAAACTTCCAAGCCACGCGGGCTAGCCATACCCCACGGACACGTCACTCACGGGGGGGGGGGGGGGGGGGGGGGGCTCGAACTCCACGTGTCAACTCATGCCCCCAACCCCCGCCCCACCATACCCCACGGTCTTAATGTCTTTTCAATTATTATTTCCAATTTTTTTCTTCTCATTTGACATTATACCAGAAATGCTCCTCCCTATCCATACCCCTATAACGCCTAGAGGGATGGTGTTGGGGGAGTTACCAAATCCCTTCACACCCCTATAACGGTCACTACGCATGGTCTAACAATTAAACTAAATCCATTAATGTCCTAAACACTTAATTTACCATTACAAATATTACTTAAATTTATGAGTGAATTGCCAAAATGGTCCCGAGTTTTGGTCACTTTTGTCACTTCAATCCAAATATGAAACTTTTTGTATCTAGGTCTTCGAGGTTTCATTTTTGTTGTCATTTCCATCCAACTGGCAAACTGGGTTATAAATTTCTGCCTTTTTTGTCGTTTTCCTCATTTGATGTTCCTAATGGAGTTCAGGCATAAATTGACGACTATACCCTCCATTTAAATGAGGAAAACGACAAAAAGGAGATGTTAACAGAAATTTCTAACCCAATTTGGTAATTGGATAGAAATGACAACAAAAATTAAACCTCAGAAAACCAGATACAAAAGGCTTCATTTTTGGACAAAAATAACTTAAACTCAGGGACCATTTTGATGTTTACTTGAAATTTATTAACGTGGAGAAATAACTAATGCGAAATGAGCCTTTACTTATTTGTGTGAAAGAAAACCTAATTAGTTTCTGTAATGTTACATGGAGTCATGGGTAAGGGTAAGGGGGCAAAACATTACACAATTCAACCTTTGTTATCCACAAAATAAAATACCATGTAACCGCTACAAATAAAATATTATGTAGTTAAACCAAAGAAACCATCAAACACCTGGTAGAAACATAATTTTTGAGTAAATTGCAAAAATCGTCCCTGAGGTTTGGGTATGTTTGCCAATTTCATCCAAAACAACTTTTTTTTTACCATATTATCCTTCACTTTTGTGATTTTTTGTCATTTTCATCCGAACGTCTAACTTTTTTGCCAAAATCGTCCCTGAGATTTGGGATTTTTTACCATTTTCATCCAAATATTTGACAGAAAAAATAAAGCAAAATAGCCTTTTGGATGAAAATGGCAAAAAATCTCAAAAGTGAATGACTATTTAGTAAAAAAAGTTGTTTTAGATGAAACTGACAAACATACCTAAACCTCAGGGACGATTTCGGCAATTTACTCGTAATTTTTTTTATATGTCAATATGATACTCATATTAAAGATTAAAAAAACGCTTGTTATCATGGTGTTTTTTTTAAAACCAATTAGTATAAAAAAAGTTATCGATGTTTAAAAAGATTGGAAGAAGTTGCACTCGAGTTTTTGAATTTAAAACGCGCCGAAATTACGTTTATACTCCTATGCCATTAATCAATCATTAGAGGTAGAACACAATTTATAAAAAAATGTCATTAATCAATCTTATCCATTCAAAATTACAATCTAATGGTTTATAAGGCTTCTTAGAAAAAAAAAAAACCATTTGTAGACTAAACAAGCTTATGTTTAGGCTCGGGCTCTTGGGCTCGAGTTCGTTTAAGCTCGGTTCCTTTTGAGTTTATTTTTTGAACCGATCTCGAGTAGTTCGGCTCGTTTACACCCGTAGGTTTAAACCTTGAACAATTAAAAAAGTTGTCATACATTGATTTAGTGTTTGATATAAATAACAACATATGAAAAAATCACTAGGACATTTGAGTAGAATCCATTTGATCTTGCAATCTTGATGATGTAGTGATGCAACCCCAAGTGGCATCTAGCTCTTCACAAGCTTGGCCTAGAGTACAATACTCTTCTATGCAAACTTCCTTTATCAAACATATGTTTATTAAGTTAAAGATTTTAGGAAATTCATTTTAAGAAGATTGAGTTAAACCATAGTTTCCAACCCTCTTTACATTCTTACAAAAAGTTGCATTTGGGCTTTTTGATTGTGAATGTGGTATCATAATCTGATATGTAACAACATAAATAATGGATTGTGCGCAGGCAAGCGTACTTCGGATGTCTGTACAGTTAGCGTACTTCAGAGAGTATCAAGAAAGAATAAGTGGTTTAATAGGTGCATCTCAAGCTAAAGAGCTTGTAAACAAAGCTCTGGTCCTTGTTTCAGTTGGTGGTAACGATTTTGTGAACAACTATTACTTGACTCCTTTCTCTGCAAGGCGACGCCAATTTGCTCTTCCTAATTATGTCACCCTCCTCATATCAGAGTATCGCAAGATTATGATGGTAAGATTTAATCATTTAAAATCATTTTATTTATCGTGTTCACCGAAGTCATACACTAACTCTGAAGCTATACATGTATTTACTAGTCTATACGTGTATTTATCGTTAGGATATTCTAGCCTGTATTTATCGTTGACTACGAGTGAATACAATACTTGTGAATATGGTGGATACAATTATTCACTACAGGGTACACTATTTATAAAACCATAGGATTGTCATATATGAATCGGCGAATACGTTATTCATTAAGGCACAACGCAATAAGTTATCTCTAAATATTAAATGATTTTAACATCTTATATCAACCATAGCCATTAACCACTCATATTTAAAATAGTTATACTATAATAATCATAATCAGTCTTAGTTGTAAACGTTTAACATGATATTGAGAACTTGTTAGAGATATGTGTCTCAAATGGACAAACCTACCCTGATCCGTTGGGTGGATGAGACGTGAGGATTGTGTTAGGTTGGTGGGTTGGAATGTTCAACTAGATCATTACCCATATTTTTATTCGCGTAAAAAACAACCCTAACCTGCACACACTTAAAATCGTGTAACGTGGACACGATTGATTACCATTTATCTAAACTTGTAAGATAGGTTGGCGGGTAACAACCAAGTTGTAAACATGTTATCAATCGAGTTGGTGAGTTGTAAAAATATGGGTTGAACTAGTCATACGCAGGTTAGAGGGTCGGCATGCTTAATTAAAGTCATACACACGTTAGAGGGTCGGCATGCTTAATTAAACAGGTTGGTCTCTCAATCTGCTTAATTATTATTTTTTTAAACGGCTTTTTTTTAACGACGCCTGCTTAATTAAATGGCCGTTTTTTTAAATAGGTTGGATATGTTAATCCAAAACATGATTATTTTTAGTTTTGTATCATGCTTTGAGTCGTCTTGGAAAATGTCACCACTAGGTGTGTCTACTTACCCATGCCTAGAGGTTTAATGATATGGTGTCTGCTCCCTCACAAAAGTGATGTGAGTTTAAATCAGTGCAAATGCAAAATATAAGGTGTACTTCAAATTAAGCAACCATAACAATATGACAAATTCGCCAAATATGTACACATATATAAATTATATATTGATTTAGTGTGCTAAACAATATTGTTGGAGGCTTAGAACGTTATTAATAACGATGCAGACATTGTATGAAAGTGGAGTTAGAAGGGCAATTCTGTTGGGTTCTGGACCACTGGGTTGTGCACCAGCAGAGATAGCCTTGCACAGTTCAAATGGTCAATGTGCTACCGAGCTTCAGGCTGCAGCTGATTTGTTTGAACCACAACTCGTTAAACTGGTTCAAGAGGTTAATGCTCAATTGGGTGATCATGTTTTCATCGCAGCCAATACCAAACTGATGCATCATAATATCATCACAGATCCTCAAGCATTCGGTAAGAACATACCATCATCTAAACTTATCTTTAAGTTTTAACACACGTTTTGACTGTTTTAAGCGATTTTGCAGGATTTGAAAACTCAAACACAGCATGTTGTGGGCAAGGACCATTCAATGGGGTGGGTTTATGCACCCCATGGTCGTCGTTGTGTGAGAACAGAGACAAGTTTGTGTTTTGGGACGCCTTCCATCCGACGGAAAGAGCGAGTCGATATATTGTAGAACAGATGATTAATGGTGCAGATGAGTACATGAAACCCATGAACATAAGCACCATCATGTACCTAGACTCCAACATGTAACATGTTGGGTTGAAGCTCATATGCATTTTCTTATTGTTATAAATAACTACAAGTTATGAGTTTTAATCTTATTTCATGTCCGAACAATTAATCTGGATATGCTTTTAATTTATTCTAACAAGAGAAGTGAGTAACGCTTTGTTTTGGGTTTAAAGTAATATTTCCATCAATATCAACTAGAAGAGAAATGAAAATATATATCAAAGACTACAATATAACTTTATTTATTAGGCACATGTATTATTAGTAAATATATAAGTAGGATTTCCCCACCGCGCTTTGCGACGGAGAATTCACATACGAACCAATCGGTAAAAACCAGTATGAAACTATAAAATATGAATGTGTAAAACAACAAAAAAACAACATAAAATGTAACAAATACAGGAAAAAATGGTGACATGGTACCAGTACCTATGATGTGGTGTTGCAACCCCATGTTCCGAACTCCGAAGATTACCAACTCGCAATAGGCATCATCGCAACTCAAGTTGTAGCCGTCAGGGTTCGTTGAACAGGAAGTTATGTTTTAATATTAACTATTATAGCGGCAGGGGCCGACCTGATTTAAAAAAAAAAATAAACGGGAACATATTTAGTTTTTGTCAAAAAATAAATAATTTTTTTGTGGGTATCGGGTTGGTTTGTTTTCAAAATAATTTATATCTCGTATTTAGTTTTTGTAAACAAAACTAACAAAAGAGAAAAATAAAGTTATTTGATTAAAGGCGTATATTATTTATAGGAGTAATGGTTTGCCAAAGTAACATGTTTAGTCTCTAACTTTTGGAAATTACACCCGTGCTCCCTGGCGTTTGACAAGTTGTTACTCGGATAGTCCCTAGATTGGATGACCGTTAGTTTGTTTCGTTAACTCCATGTAAAATGACAAAATTGCCCTTATTAAAAAACACTTAAAACAAAATTATAGTTAATCAATTATTTGTGGGACCCACCCCCATCTCCTCTTCAATCTTCATTCCAGTTACCTTCCCTCCACCTCTCTGCCCACCTACAACCTCTCCGGCAACCTCTAGGGACTATCCGGATAACAACTTGTCAAATCAAATGGAGCACAGATGTAATTTTCAAAAGTTAGGGACTAAACATGTTATTTTGATGAACCACATGGACTATCAGTGCATTTTACTCTATTTATAATGTAAAAGGTTAAACTAAAATTAAATAACAACAAACAAACAAACCTACTATAACTACTACATTGTAGTTTATGATGTAATTTAATATCTACGTAAAAATGGATATCATTAAAAATGGAATTGATAAAGTTTAATAGCAGAACAAAAAAAGTAAAAAAAAAAAAGTTTGTGGCAAAAAACAAAATAAAAAAAGTCCCACGTAGTTAACATGATGTTGTTTAATATATATTAGGAACTTTCCATCGCGCGTTGTGACGGGGAATCCGCGTACAAACTAAATGAGTAAAGACCGGTAGTATAAAGCTACAAAATATAAATGTGTAAAACAACCAAACACTAAATAAAATGTAAGAAATATAAGAAAACCATATGAATGCAAATAAAATATCCGTCCATTGCAACGCTACATTACGTCGTATATTAAACTCGAGGAAAACCATGAGAATGTATATACAAAACATTTGTGTCGAAATGTAGGTAAAAACACATGTGACGGTATATTCGGAAATAACGAAAAGTTACATCATAAATTAAACTCGAGTAAAACCGTGACCTATCCAAATTTATTACAATTAATAAATAAATTGAATAGAAAATAAGATAAAACTATAATTATTCTAAATATCATAAAAAATATATGGAAAATATAATAGATAATTTGTTTAACATATTTAATATATAATAAAAAGTATTTGACTATAAAATTATGAATTATTTATATTTTTTATTTGGTTTATAAAAGTAAAGTAAAATAAAATACGTCTAGATTTCATGTGGCTAAAGTATTAATAGAAGAAATTTTGATGATCAAATTACAAAAGAGAAAAAACTTTATTATAGGTAACATGATATAGTTTAATATTTTATATATTAAAATTAGAAGCAAATGAATAATAATTTTAATATTATAATAATATATAATTTTTTAAATATTTTTATTATTTTAATAATAATAGTTATTTTATTTACTTTTTAACTTTAGTCATTTTTTTAATATCACGGGTTGGGATAAGGTTGGTGTCAACCGGTATCGAGCCAGTACTGGTATTGAAAATACCGTTACAGTCCTGTTCTAGTTAACAAAATTACATGACGAAATTGCCCTTCTAGTTAACAAAATTACATATGAAATGATCAAATTGCCCTTCTAGTTAATAGAAAAAATAAATGGAGTTAACTCAGTGGACTAAAATGACAATGTTTGAAACTATTTGGACTAAAATGACAACGTTTCAAACCCTTTTGACTAAACTGGTAAAATGGCCAAACCACAGGTACTAAAATGGCACTTAACTCTAATTTTTAATTTACTCAACGTTATATTATATTATAACTAAGAAACTAACCATCGAGGCAACTTCTATAACATGTACGTTTGTGTCTCGATTACTTGTACGTTATCTTTCACAACTCGGTTTTAAGTAAAAAATTATGTGTAATCGTAGATAAAATAAGTACGTCGCAAAGGAAAACTCCGAATTTTATAAAATATATTAAAAGCGATAAGCGACTAATAGATTACCACATTATAAATTATTAACATTTTGTTGCTTTATGTTGTTGTACCCTATGCATGGAGAGTTTTTCAAAAAAATATTGATTTTTCACTTTTAACCCAAAGGTTTTTATCTTTACATTTTACCCTCTTTGATTTTTTTTTACGTTTAACCCAAATCTTTTCATCTTTTGCAATTTAACATTAACTCTTTTTTATTTTCAACTTTAGTCCATTTTACTTTTATCTTTCGCAAGTTTTTCATTTCGTTCTAAATTTGCAAGTCAACACGCCACAACATGCGTGTGAGGTTCAACGATTTTACGTATGTTTTTTCACTCGGTGTTATTTTTTCCTTTATTTATGTATTTTATTTTTATGAGCTCTTCTGATGTTGATGGTGGCTGGCAGTGGTGTGGTATTGGTGCTACTGGCACGATTTCACGAACGAATTTAACCTATTAATTTTTTTACTAATAATTTGTTTTGAGTTTATCCTATACCTCCTTTACTTAGAAAAACAATTTTTTACGTGCATATTTTTTATGTACATGTCGGTATTATTCGGTTTGCTCTACGTTTGGACGTAAACTTTTTCTGTAAATGAGTCAGGTCAAATATAATACGTTTTGGTTTAAAAAGACTATTTTTACGTGCATATTTTTATGTACATTTTGGTATAAATTTGAGTTAGTGTATGTTTTAACATAATTTTTTTTGGAAACGAGTCAGATCAAATATAATATGTCTTCATGAATGTTCGTAAAATTTGTTTCGAATAGAGTGGAGCCAAATTGTGGTTTCTTTTTGTCCTTTTTTTCAAAAGCTCTAATTAATCTCTTTTATTTATACATGTCAACTTTTCCGTTATATGCGTTACGTTTTCTATGTATGAGTCGGCTCACATATAATACGTTATAACTGTACAGTATAAATTTGATTTACTTTATGTTTTGATCCAATCGCAATGCTTATATAGGTTAGATTAAGTTCAATCGGATACGGCGTAACACACATTTTCATATGGTTAACACATGACATAACGTTTGGACTAATCCATTCGATGTTTGCGACGTATCCACGTCGTAACACGCACGAGTCTTATTGCTAGTTATGTTTAAATGAATTTATAACAATAAAGTATCATAATGATAAAATAATAAAAAAAAATATAACAATATGTTCACGGACTTGCAATTTTAGTAATGCATATTTATAAGCTTTGTCAAACATCACATATAACCGGTCCTTGTGAAATGTAACAACTTATCCTTTGTTAGAATCGACAGACATAAGGGTGCTTAGATTCATGGGTTTCATGTACTTGGTGCCGTTGAATAACTCCTTCACGATCAGCCGATTCGCCCTCTCAGTCGGGTGGTAGCCATCCCAATACACATACTTGGCCCTA
This sequence comes from Helianthus annuus, assembly GCF_002127325.2. NCBI lineage: Eukaryota > Viridiplantae > Streptophyta > Magnoliopsida > Asterales > Asteraceae > Helianthus > Helianthus annuus. Next base: position 66,289,268 of record NC_035440.2, on the reverse strand, counting down.
TCGGGGCACAAGTGTGACAATGCATTGCAAAGTCCCATCCCGTTATATGGTCCTTGCCCACAACATGCTTTGTTAGTCACCTCAAATCCTGCTCGACCCATTTAACACCCTGATTACTTCGTTTCTACATTTATATTTTATTTAAAGAAAAGATATAGAAACCATGTAAGAGGATTACCGAAAGCTTTAGGTTTGGTGATGAAATCATAAAATATATGATGCGCTTGGGCGGAAATAAAAACATTACTACCCAATCTCTTATTCAACGAACCGATCATTGCTGTCACTTGTGGATTAAACAGGCGCGCAGCTCGTTGCAGCTCGGTCACACATTCTCCTTTCCGGCTATGCAACGCGATTACCGATGGTGCACAACCCAATGGTCCGGTGGCAGTCACGAGTACTTTTCGAGCTCCCAATGTATAAAGCCTCTACATATGATGTAACAAAATTCAAAGATAAATAAAACAGAGACAATTACAGACTAATAGCAGGTAGACGGGCAACAAGCTGCGCCGCTACATAAAATATATAGTTTCTGAAATGTATAGTTGAGTGTTAAATATTAAAAACTATGATAGTGGCGAATTCTTACCATTAAAATGTTTTGGTACTCGTTGGTGAGTAACCTGACAAAGGCGGGGAGTTTATATTGCACAGATCGTAAGGAGTGTCGCACCAAGTAATAATTGTTCACAAAATCGTTGCCTCCACAAGTTACCATAACGAGTGCCTCGTTAACGAGCTTTTTGGTTTTCTGGCTACCGACGATAGCAGCAACACGTTTTTGGTATTCTTCAAAGAACATTAGTTGGTGTGGCATTCGAATTATGTTCACCTATGAAAATTGAAATAAGATCGAGTTAAAGTGCTATATGACGGACACAATGCATGTATGACACCAAATAACTTTTATTGATACATATATTTTTATTATTTGTAATTTTGTAATCTGCAGTTTTTATTAATAAATAGTTTTCAATGGATGAATTAATGAATGTAAGGTAGCACACTTAGTAGAGGCATATGACTCTTACAGGGAGGTTTTAGGTTCAAACCTAAATACTTAGAATTATTGTGTAAGACTATAGGGTGTGGAGGAGGCTTGGGTTAGGGGCATTACTCGACACGTGGCGATTGTGGGCTCCAACAGACCACCCCAAAAAAATTGGGGTGTGGAAGCGGCATGTTTTAGCGGCGTTGGTGGTCCATGTTGGTTTTTTTATATTTTTTTATATACTTGAGATTTATAAAATAAAACACAAACTTATATTAATTTAAAAAAAAGTTGCATAACTTCCTAAAAGTAAAAAAAAAAAAAAAAAAACTACTTATTAAATCCTAAAAATTAAAAAAAAAACTACTTATTAAATCCTAAAAAATAAAAAAAAAGTAGTTAATAATTCCTAAAAAAAAATACAGAGTTCGATAAATGTTAAAGTGGGAAACCCACTTAAATTCCGAAATCTCGTCGTGCCTCCACTCGATCTTCGCGATCTCCATTCGATTGTCGTGGCTCAGGTCCCTCGCAGGGACACGGTCGAAACAAATTTTAAACCGATCCAGCTTCGGTTTTAGTTCACGCCACTTGTGTTGGTAGACGTTTTAATTGTGACGAGCATTCCCAACGTGTTGTTGGTATTGCTGGAACGCTAGTCCCCAATACACGGTTTGACCGCATTGTAACGTACGTTGTGCATTGACGATCGATGTGACAAGTGCGATCTCTTCCTCCTCCTCCTCCTCCTCCTCCGTCCAATGCACCATGTTCGGTTTTTTGATGTTGGTTTGGTTGAAAAAGATTTGTTGTTTAGTGTGAGATTGGTTGAAGAAGATTTGTAAATAATTGTGGAAAAAATAAAGTTTGAGATGAGTATTTATAGGTAAAAATTTGTAAGTTTTTTTAAAAATTTGATTTTTTACATTGAAACTGTCATGCCCAACGGCTATGGCTAACGAGTACCCCAAACGGTCCAATTTCAACAACCAATCCTAGCTAGCCAGCTCACACCCCCTCCCCGCCCAACGCCGGGCTTCAAAGCCACGCTAGCGGGACAATGCCGTGGCCAACGCTGGCACGGTGTAGGTTAGCCAGCGTTGTCTGACATCCCCCGCCCCATAAAACGCCCCACTCCCCAGAGTCTAAAGGGGATAATATTAGTTGTTGAAAAAAATTACGAATTAATACCGATCTATTCTAGGAATTATGATTAAATGTAATGTACCAACTTTTATTAATACCGTCTATTCTGGGAATCATGGATTAAATTTTTATTATTCTTATTTAGAAATAACTTTTTCTTATGGAAGAAGCTGATATAGATTATTCTTATTTAGAAATAACTTTTTCTTATGGAAGAAGCTGATATAGGAACAGTTAATCACATGTATATAGTTTCCGAAAAATAGTCAAGATTTTATAATTTAATTTAGCATAGTTATATATGTGTGTTATAGACTGAAACAATCGTATGGTTTAAGTCTCTAAGATTTGTCCTACATCGGTATATGAGTAGTAAATATGAGGTTTATAGACCAAATAGGACAAATCTACTTTGCAACAGGGTCTTCAAGAGCCAACGTCTTCGTTGGCTACTAGTGGTTTCCTCCACGCAACCACTTCGTGAAAAATATTTAGATTTCACAACTGTTTTATTTAAATTGCCTACTTAATTTATTTTTAAATTTATCTAGGGTCGTACATTTACTAGTTTGAGTTTAATAAATAATGAAGTTATAGCAACTTACGAATTGGATTCCAGTGTCATTAAGAATTCCAATCCCTGCAGAAGCAAAGTTGGCACCTTTAAGGAGATTTTTACCGTACATTTCCGGATCTAAGTATGGTAATAACGGATCCATCCCGAGTTGTTCGCCTGAAAAGAAAATTGTGCAAGGTGCAGTTTATGGTGTATTTATTTTAGAAAATCAGGAAAATGACTGGTTAAGAAAAAAAAAAAAAAAAAGACATCCATGGTATGTTTGTCATTAATAAATTTCCTAGGCAAAGTCATTCAGAAAAGCTAAATACTTGTTGAAATTCAATGAAACTATAAGTACACAAATAAACATATATAGATTTGATTACAAGAATAGTTGAGGGGTCAACCTATAAGATCTGGCATGGTTCTACCATTACAGAAACGGCCTGTAGGACGATGAGAGAGATAATCGATCCCATAAGGAGGTGAATCGGCTCTTGCGCTTGTAATCAAGAAATTATTGTTTCCATTGTCGACCAACGAGTCGCCAAATACAAAGAACGCAGGGGGACTATTTTTAGTTTTTGAACCATCGATGGGGCTTGTTCCAGCCTGCCACACAAGATTTAAGTAAAAGAACACGAAAATGATAGTAAGTGATAGTGAAGATAACATCTTTATGTATGTGAAGGTATTATTGGGAAGCAAGTGATATATAATTAGCTAAAGGCACCAAGGGGTATTTAACAGGATGAGCAAAATGGACTTGGTACCGGTATTGGGAACCGAGATTGGTACCGAATTTATCGAACCTGGTACCTTTTCGGTACCGATTCAGTACCGACTTTTGACATTTTTGGTACCGGTTCGGTACCGGTATTTCAGGGCCGGCCCTGGAGGTGGGCGGGAAGGACCACCGGCCAGGGCCCGTGATTTCGTAGGGCACATAAATTTAAAAAAAAAGCTGATATTATATATGTAATTTTTTTAATAGAGTATAGCCAAACAAATACTAACATAACATAGGCCCACTTACAAAAATATTATTTTATTAGTTAGTTCATTTGATTATGTTAGTGAGCCCAATACCCAAATGCATTGTTTATCGAATGCTATATTTTTGTCAACGGTTCACGGTTGTATGAAAAAATTAGTTTAAATTATTTATTTCGTTAAGACCCGAGGGCACGTTTTTCCAAGCTCGAACATGGTACAGGAATTCTCAGGGTCGGCCCTGCGGTATTTACCGGTTTTTACCCTCAAATACCGGTACCGTACCGGCACCGAACCGTACCGTACCGGGTATATTCGGTACCGGAACCGGTACCCACTTTTGAGGATTTTTGGTACAGGTACTTTCGGTTCCGGTAACGATTCGATACCGGTCGGTACCGAGCTCATCCCTACTCCCTAATATTTAATATTTATACTTCAAGGTTAGAGTGGAATTTGTGTGGCTTAGAGTTGACTTCGAGGAAGCATATCCTTTGACGTCATTCGTTATGAATTTATTAGAGCATTCGCGTGCCCTACAAACAAAGTGTGTGAGCGGGTTTTGGTTATATTATAAGCAATAGTTGTTAGTATTTTTGAGTGGTTGTGAGTGGACAAGCGAGAGAGAAAATATATGGGAATGTTACTGTTTATCTGTAAATATATGGCAAAAAAATATAGAAAAAAAATTAATGATAAAGGTATAAAAAATATTATTTAATTAAAAATGAGAGAAAAATTAGTTGTTTTTAGTACAAATATATGAATATGGATAAGGAATTAATTACGAATTCTCTTAGGGTCTGTTTGGTATGGGGTAATGGAATAGAGGAGAGAATGGAATGGAAGAGGTAATGGAATGGACAACGGAATAAAATGGATCATTCCATTCCATTGTGATGTTTGGTTACTCATATGTGAATAGAATGAATTATTACTTTGTACAATTTGATAAACAAAAAAAGATGAAGTAACGAAACACAACTGTATTAAAAACGACAAAAATATAATTGACTCAATAATAATAATAATAATAATAATAATAATAATAATAATAATAATAATAATAATAATAATAATAATAATAATATATTAATGATAAAAAATTAGTAATAGATTTTTCATATATATTAATATTAGTATGAATATTAATAAATATAAATATAAATACAAATACAAATAAAAGTATAAGTATAATAATAATAATAATAACAACATATTTCTTTCCATTCCTTGAGGGAATGGAAAAAAAACACCTACATACCAAGGAATGAAAATTATTATATTTGGAAGGAGTTACATTCCCTTGGAATGCTCCATTCCATTACCACATGATAACCAAACATGTTTATTTTCATTCCATCAGAATGTTTCATTCCATTCCACCTTCCATTCCTTCATACCAAACGCTACCTTAAAGTGTGTAAATTGATTTTTAGTTTTTTTTTGAACAACAAGTTTAGATAACTAAAAGACTATTAGAGTATCATTGTGCCACCCGCGGAATCACTCGATCATATGAATCCTCACTAGGCAATAATGCCTATACACCAATTCAGGAGGAAACACAATAAATCTAGGAAAAACCACCTTGTAGGAATCAAACTCAGGACTTAATGGTCCTTAAGCCTTTTCTAGGGGTGTGCAAAAAAAATCGAATCCAAAACCGAATCCGAAGTATCCGAAATTCCAAGATTCCGAATCCGAATTATTTCTTCAGACGACCAAAGTAACATGATTTCTTCAGTCATTTTTTAGGTTTTGTATTTCAAAACATCAAATGGTTTTTAATTTGATTCTAACTTTATCTTCAGATCTGTTCTTAACCATTTTCTGATTTTTTTTGAACCATTTTTGGATTTGTTGTTGAATATATGTATTGGTTTGTTGAATAAACAATAGATTCTTGAACACATGAACCGATTTATTGAATAAACACTGGATTGTTGAATTTCTGAACAAATTTGTCGAATTTTCGGATATCCGGTTTTAAACACTTCTAGCCTTATCTCACCCCTAAGATACCACTAGGCTATAATGTCACGGGCAATTGAATTTCAGTAATCTAAAGCATTTCCAACCCATTATCTCATAATTATTCATATTATAATTTGATTTTTTATTAATGGTAAATGTTACTGCTGTAATACTTTACATCAATCCTTAAATACTTCCTTTGCCCAAATTTGAATAACCTCTCCTCTAAAAAGTAAATGTCCCTACTAATAACTAGCCTCACAATAGCTCATATTGTAATTTGATAATGACAACTTTCATTTGATTGTAGCTCAGGCCAATCCCCAGGTAATGGAGAAGTAACACCTGCCACTAAGGCTTGGTGGTATGGGGAACGTCCCCTAGATCGTCCCATCCCAAACACCATCCCCCTCCCCCCGTCCTTGTCGTCTCCTTCGAGTAGGAGACGTTGGAGACGAAGCACTAAAAGACAAAAAAGTTTGTCTTTCCCATGCATTTGACCGTTCAAAAAAATAACAATAAATAAATTTTCAATTTCAAATATACAAACCGCTATTTTTCTAAAATATACCAAAATTTATATATATTCACCACTTTTCACCCACTACAACCTCATCTCTCTCTCTAATTTTTTAAAACCTTCTTCCCTTTTTATAAAACATTATTCTACCATGGATCCCTTCAACCCGAACAACCCGAACGTCCCCACAACCCGAACAACCCCAATAACCCGAACCCCCCAAACAACCCGAATGTATTTTCGGTGCCGGGGTACTATCCCACGATGGAACCGAACCCATTCGGTCAATTTTCCGCAAACGCTTTTGCCGCTTTCCAAAAGTCACGGAACGTTTTTGCGAACACGCAACAAAGTCTAGCCATACAATACTTGATGATGCGTAATCCTTTTAATATCCAACTCGTGCAACCCGTTTAACCCGAACAACCATCGCAACCCATTTGAACCGAACCCGACGAAGATGTTGTTGAAGTTGTTCCCGAGACCCAACCGCAAACAAACAAGAGAAAAAAAAGGCAAGCAAGTTGCAGGTGAGCAAAGCCAACCGTCCAAACCGAAGCCGAAACAATGGACGCGACTCGAGGAAGAAGCCTTAGTGAAGGCTTATATAGGCTCGTCCACACACCCCATTAAAGGTACGTGAAAATAAGGCAAGCAAGTTACGATTGGCTGATGATAAGGTTCGGCTCAAAGAGTGGGGATATATTGACGATGGATGTTGATAGTTATCTCGAACCAAAACGCTCAACTTTAAAAAAATTGCAAGAAGACATCATCAAGAAGCATCAAAGTGGATGATTTTTATAAGTTTATGTTTTTTAAGTTATTAGGATTTTTTAAGTTTATATTTTTTTTAAGTTTATGTATTGTTTTTTAATATTAATGAAAGTATTTTCCTAGTTTATTTGTTAAAGTTAAAAAAGTGAAAGATTTAAAAAAAAAATAATAATAAACTAGTGGGGTAGGATCATCCTCCCATTTCTATTGTTTTTGTGGGATGAACCATCCTCAAGAGGACTATGATATGGCGCCTAGGTGGCGGATCTTCCTCCAAGGGAGGATGGTCACCATACCATGTAGCCTAATGAACTATTGAGTGAATATAAAGTGAAAAATATAAGTGTTATTTGTCACACCTCAACCGATGGCGGAAACATCGGGGTGAGGCACTAAGCGAAAAGATTGTCCAAGAGATTCCATAACAACTACGATTACTAATTATTTAAGCATTACGTCCCATACCGTAACATAAAAAGTAACACAGTTATTACAGACAAGTAGTTCTCAAAGACATATAGAAAACTGTTCCGACAACTCATAAATTAATTGTTTTGTTTCTAGACTCCCCTAACTTGATTCCACAAAAGCTAGCATAGCACTGTATCCTAAACACCTGTCACATACGTTAAAATAGAGGTCAATACACATAGTGTAAAGGTGAGCATACAAGTTTAATAGTAAAGTAGATAGCGAAAGCGATTTACGCATAACCAACATGTAACATGTTGAAAAGTGAAGCTAGCAGGTTATCGACAATGAAATATGCACAGACATGACTGCGAGTTGTAGAATGCGCAAACACAGATCACCACTGTGACACGTGAAGTAATACCCTTAACAACCCCTGTCCACGACAGGTGCTGAGTCCAAACTATAGTACTATCGTTGCTAAGGTGTCAGGCAACAATCACTGTATAAACATAACATACAAGCATTCATCGAGTAACACGTATAACATGTAGTAACGGTCAGCATATAAAAGTGTTTGCGTTGTGTGTTGTTAGTGATTCGAAATAGGTAACGTATGTAACACCCAAAATTGCGTAAAGCAAAAAGGGTTCGAGTATACTTACAGATTGTGTTAAATTAATAACACAGCCTTGGATTGGATTGAAAGGAGCGTTGGAAAGTTAGCTTGATTACAGAATGATAGCATAGGCGATGAACAGTGCGTTGAACAGCGTGTCGGTGAACTAAGTGACGAAGGGTCATCCGATCGGATGACCTTCCAGACGGATGGCCATTCGGTCGGAGGGTGATCCGTTTGGGATGGATGTGTTTGTGTATGATGTGACTTTGAAGTTTTCGTTGTAGCATTTTAAAATGATAGAAGTATCTCTCCTTTCAGGTCGTCCGGTCATCCGGCCGAATGGTCGTTCAATCGGATGGCAATCCGTTCCAAGTGAGATGTTTCAAAGACTTGGTCCTCCTGAGAGAATAGTCATTCGATCGGATGGTCATCTGATCGGATGACTATTCGTTGGAAACTGTTATCTTTTGAAGTTTGAAATTTTGTTTAAGTGTTGGAAACCACAAGTCGTCCAATCGGATCGTCGTTCGATCGGATGGCTATCCGATAGGACGACAATCCGTTTGGTAACTTGTTCGTTTTGTAACTTGTAAAATTTGTTAAGTTTAGAAAGTTTGCGGTTTGACCGAGACGGTATGACAACGTGTCAAACAACGGAAATCCCTCCAAGTCCAAGTCATCCGATCGGATGTGAATCACCCCGTCCGATCAGTTAACTGTTCTTGACGGTTGTTCATGTTCAACCCTTTAAGTCGGTTATCTCTTCGATAGACATCAGTTCTCAAACCGGCACTTCACTAGGGAATGAGTAGGAGGCCTGAATGAGCTCAGATTCTATCGGTTTTGAGTAGAAAGCTAGGAGTTTTGAAGAAAAGTGGAAAGCAGTTGGAAAATGTTTAGATTGTGACGAAGTCAATGTTTAAACATGTTGAAATGTCACACCCTAACCGATGGCGGAATCATCGGGGCGCGGCACTAGACGAATCAGATTGCTCAAGAGAATCCATAACAACTACATTGCGACAGTATTTTATGCGTTCATTATCCCATACTAATAAACAATTACAATCACATAAGCTGTCACGAATTTTATGTTCTCCCAATACAAATCCGACAACCTAGATTTTAGGTGTGTTTGTAGACTTCCTAGCTTGATTTGATGTAGACTGCGACTATGTGACAACTCGTATTTTGAACCCTTGTTTGTATTACGTGTTAACTGTATGAACTATATGTGATTATGTGAACTTTGTTGAATAAGTGAAGGTTATGCTATGTTTATATGGTTGCATGATCCAACTACACAAACCCAATCGGCCCATGTATGTTAGGCCGACTCGAGACCAAGAGGCAACCCAATGATGGGTCCGGCCCATTTCATGTATACGCATAACACTAGGGTAATTAGTAACCTCCTCTCATTTGTTGCAAAAACAAACAAGTTATACCAAAACCCTAGAACTCCTTCTCTCTCTCTCTCGTTTCCTCTTGAAGCCGGCGACAACACCACCTGGACTCGAGACCTCACGGGTTTCATCCCTAAGCCGGTTAGTGTTTTAAGTGTCTGATTGTTATATGATTTCATGCTTGATGATGTTTCTTGCATGATAATCTAGGGCTATTGTTACATGATTGATTGTGTTCTTGCTAATCGGCTCATGTGCATATTGACTATGAATACATATGAAATCGGCTGCATGTATGATTGGCAATATGATAATTGGTCCGAATATATGCTTGTTAAAACCGGCTGTGATATTATGATTTCGGGTTAGGATGGCATGATTAGTCTAGAATCCGGTTACATGATAGATAGATGTTGCGGTTTATGTTTCGTATGATTATAATGATTAGCTGATGATGATAATATGAAACTGTGAATATTGTTGATTGATCTGATTCGAAACTGCCTAACTTGTTAGCTGAAATTACGGAATGATTGTTACTAATAATTCAGGAAATCTGTTACACTTTGTCCCGACACGGATTGCGAGTCGAGAACCCTTAGTCTCGACTCGAGACCACCTTACAACACAAACAGCACAAACCGAGACCACGGTTGCGGGTCCGGTTGCGACTCGAGACCATGTAGTCTCGACCTGACCATAACAACTCGAGACCTCCTTTGTTGCGACTCGAGACTTCGGAAACCAGTACCACTTGAGACCGACTTGTCTCGACTCGAAATCGTTAGTCTCGACTCGAGACCGCGAACACTCGAACACTGTTGGACTTTCACTGTTACGAGCCCAACTGATTGGACCGGATACTTGGACTTGTTACGTGATTGCTATCGAACTGCTATGAATACTTGTGCATGCTATGTTATACTTGTGTACAATACGTGTAGAACCTACGTACTATACTTGAATACGAACCTGACTTGTATGATAACCATGCTAGGGCGTGGTTGATCACCATATAGCTTGATTTACTTTCTGTGTATCTGCCGAGCAAACCAAGGTGAGTTCACACAGCCAAGGCATGGGATTCCCGGGTTGGGAATGGGTTGGAAGGATTGAAATGGATAATTACTCGTACTCACATTATTGCTAGACTATATACCATCGTCCTCAGGTTAGTCAGGACACTTACGTAAAACCTACGTAAATTAGTATCTACCACTGTCTCCCGGGTCGGGAGGACACTTACGTAAAACCTACGTAAACTCATACCTATTACTGTCTTCCGGGTCGGAAGGACACTTACGTAAAACCTACGTAAACCCCACGCGTACCACTGTCCTCGGGGAAGGGCACTCACGTAAAAACTACGTGACCTTGTACGTATTCCTGTTCTCGGGTCAAGAAGAACACATATGGTTGCAAATAGTCTAGTAAGTATAAATATGGGAAGCCCCCACTAGAAATAAGTGTATTCATGGGAAACCCCCACTATTAGTACATACATACATGGGAAGCCCCCACTAAATGAACATACGTTTTGCTATCACGAACTTACTTTCTGTGAACTCGCTCAACTAGTTGTTGACTCTCTGCTGCATGCCTTGCAGGACCTTAGGTACTTATGGAGCTTGCACAGGGAGGAGCAGGTCGTTGTGGGACATGGATCGTGGATGCCATGTTAACATTTAATCTTTGAACTTATGATCTACATTGGATTTACATACTTATGCTTCCGCTACTCAAATTATGTTTTGTTAAACACCAATTATATTGTGATGGTTTTTTTTATTACTTTTAATATTTAAATGCTATGTTCAATATGATTGGTGGCTTGATCCTGGTCATGTCACGCCTCCAAGCGGTGGTACTCCGCGGGTGGATTTCGGGGGTGTGACAGATTGGTATCAGAGCCATTGGTTATAGAGAACTTGGTTTTAATATGGAAAAAAAACGTTTTTATTAAAACCAGACTATAACCAGGACAGTGCTCTCAACGATCCACAACGACGCTTCGCTCCACGTGCAAGACTCAACATTCTAGGTAATATGGTTTATGTTTATATTGCCTACTTACTGGATTACATAGAACTTTGCTCGTAGTATGCTTAGATACACATGACCCTATTACATGAGAATGCCTATGTGCTTACACTCTTCTGACATCGCACTACTCGCGAACCATTCTCACTTATGCTACTTTTACTATGAAGATCATGTCTGGACGCGTTAACATGACTCAAGCCCAGTTGACGGCTCTCATTAACGAACAAGTTGCTGCGGCACTTGCAGCCGCACAAGCAGGAGGTATATCCTGTAGTTATAACTCACACTAGGATCTTTAGGTCCTACACTCCTAAACCAACTCTTGTGTTTAACCTTGTCCTATTCGCACACAATAGGTCAACACGCACCGCAACCAGTTTGCACTTTCAAGAACTTCATGGACTGTCGTCCAAGTACATTCAGTGGCACGGAAGGAGCAGTGGGACTACTCCATTGGTTCGAAAAGCTCGAGTCAGTATTCGAGATGTGTGAATGCCCTGAGGCTCGCAGGGTCAAGTACGCCACTGGCACGTTACAAGGAATTGCGCTAACTTGGTGGAACGCGCAAGTTCAGATTTTAGGGTTGGCAGCTGCTAACGCCACCCCTTGGAACGATTTTAAGGAACTGATCAAGCGAGAATACTGCACGCGTGATGACATCCACAAGTTGGAGGTGGAGCTTTATCATTTGAAAATGACGGGGTCAGAAATTGAAGCTTACACGAAACGGTCAAACGAACTGGCTATCTTGTGTCCAACTATGGTGGACCCTCCAATCAAGCGCATTGAGTTGTATCTCAAGGGGTTAGCGCCAGAAATCCGGAGCCATGTGACATCGGCTAATCTTGATAATATCCAGGACATTCAGCGACTCGCTCATCGCCTCACTGATCAGGCAGTGGATCAGGACAAGCTACCGAAACGTATCAGCGCTACTACTGCTACCACATCAGCCGCTACTCCTGCTACCCCCAGTGACAACAAAAGAAAGTGGGAAGGGGATTCTAGCAAAGGTTCAGCAACAGTTCAGTCTCAGGCTCAGCAGCAGAAGACTGACCACTACCAGAGTCCCAGTCAGCAGTTTTCTGGTAGTCGTGGGCAGAGAAGGTATCAAGGAAATCTCCCAAAGTGCCACAACTGTAACAGGCACCACAGTGGCCAGTGCAACAAGGGTCGTTGCCAAAGGTGTCTCAAGATGGGCCACGAGGCCAAAGACTGTAGGAGCCCATGGCCTGCGAATCAGAACCAGCAACCGCAACTACCAGCCCCACAAAACCAGCAACAACAGCAACAGCGAGGCAACAGGGGATGCTTCCAGTGTGGTGCTGAAGGTCATTTCAAACGTGATTGCCCCCAGTTAAACCAGAACCAGAATCGCAACAACAACAACAATCAGGGCAATGGTAATAACGGTGGGAACAATAATGGCAATGAAGCTAGGGGTCGAGCTTTCGTGCTGGGTCAGGGTGACGCAAGGAACGATCCTAACGTAGTTATGGGTAAGTTTCTTCTTGACGACTTTTACGTTACTGTTTTGTTTGATTCGGGTGCGGATACAAGTTATATGTCTTTGCAAGTTAGCCAAATGTTAAAATGTACACCCACACTTCTGAACACTAAGCATGTCGTAGAATTAGCTAATGGTAAGAGTCTAGAGCCCACGCACATAGTTCAGGGTTGTAATCTTATCCTCGCGGGTCAGACTTTCTCGATCGACCCCATTCCCATAGTTTTGGGTAGTTTCGACATCGTCATTGGTATGGACTGGCTATCTCAACATCACGTAGAGATATTGTGCAAAGAGAAGATTGTTCGTATCCCTCGTTCTGGCAGGGAACCTCTCGAAGTTCAGGGCGACAAGAGTGGTGCCGTGGTTGGCATCATCTCCTTCCTGAAGGCTCAGAAATGTTTACGAAAGGGGCACACTGCCATTTTAGCACTAGTTACTGATGCATCAACGAAAGAGAAAAGAATAGAGGACATTCCAATAGTTCGCGACTTTCCTCAAGTGTTTCCAGAGGAATTACCTAGTCTACCGCCTCATCGCCAGGTCGAGTTTCGAATCGAGCTCGCTCCAGGAGCAGCACCCATAGCACGTGCACCGTATCGATTAGCTCCATCAGAGTTGGAAGAACTCTCTACGCAACTACAAGAGCTCTTGAATAAGGGCTTTATTCGACCTAGCTCTTCGCCTTGGGGAGCTCCAGTACTATTTGTGAAGAAGAAGGACGGTACCTTTAGGATGTGCACAGACTACCGTGAACTGAACAAGGTGACGGTGAAGAACCGTTATCCTCTTCCGCGTATTGACGACTTATTCGACCAGTTGCAAGGGTCGAGCTACTACTCCAAGATAGACTTGAGGTCAGGTTACCATCAGCTGAGAGTCCGGGATGAGGACGTCTCCAAAACAGCATTCAGAACTCGCTACGGCCATTACGAGTTTCTAGTCATGCCAGTTGGGCTAACGAACGCACCGGCAGTCTTTATGGACCTTATGAAGAGGGTGTGCAAACGCTACTTAGACAAGTTTGTGATTGTATTCATTGACGACATTCTGATCTACTCCAAGAGTCAGGAGGAACATGAACAACACTTACGGCTTATCTTGGAACTTCTTCGGTCAGAACAGCTATACGCCAAGCTTTCGAAATGTGACTTCTGGCTTCGTGAAGTCCACTTTCTAGGCCACGTGGTAAACGAAAATGGGATCCATGTCGATCCATCCAAGGTTGATTCGATCAGGAACTGGCCTGCACCGCGTACACCAACAGAAATACGCCAATTCTTGTGTTTGGCGGGGTATTACAGGCGATTCATCAAGGATTTCTCAAAGATTGCTCAGCCGCTTACACTACTGACACAGAAGGGTGTCACCTACCGTTGGGGAGATTCCCAGGAAACCGCTTTTCAGCACTTAAAGGATAGACTTTGCAGTGCACCTATCCTCACATTGCCAGAGGGCACGGACGATTTCGTGGTTTATTGTGATGCATCCATTCAGGGTCATGGATGTGTATTAATGCAGCGCGACAAGGTCATTGCTTACGCTTCGCGCCAACTCAAGGTTCACGAACGGAACTACACGACGCACGATTTAGAGCTGGGAGCTGTTGTTTTCGCGCTTAAGATATGGCGACACTACCTGTACGGTACCAAGTGCACTATTTACACCGATCACAGGAGTCTCGAGCATATCCTTAAGCAAAAGGATTTGAACATGCGACAACGAAGATGGGTTGAACTACTTAACGACTACGAATGCGCCATCAAGTACCATCCAGGCAAAGCCAATGTTGTGGCTGACGCTCTCAGTCGAAAAGATACTACACCCAGGCGTGTACGAGCCTTACAGCTCACTATTCAGTCTAGTCTTCCTGCACAGATACGAGATGCTCAGGTTGAAGCATTGAAACCAGAAAACGTAAGGGCTGAAGCCTTACGTGGCTCAAGGCAACGACTAAAACAGAAAGAAGATGGCGCCTACTATGTAACATGGCGTATTTGGGTCCCACTTTATGGCGACCTGCGTGAGCTAGTGATGAATGAAGCTCACAAATCGCGCTACTCGGTACATCCAGGGTCGGATAAAATGTACCACGACATCAGAACTACTTACTTGTGGCCAAGCATGAAGGCCCACATCGCCACCTATGTCAGCAAGTGCTTGACCTGTGCAAGAGTCAAGGCAGTGATGTGTGTAAAATGCAACATATAAATCACATCAATTAAGGCATAAAACTAACCCTTTTTAAGTACTAATGTTGGAAAAAGAGTGTTTTTGTCTTCCTTTGGTATTTTCAGGATGAAATGAGCTCAAAATCACAAAAGAAGCAAAAAGACAACTAATTCTAGCATAAATACAAGAAAAGGAACAAAAGTAGACTGCCCGGACCCTCAACGGCACCTCCCAAGGCAAAGAAGAGAAAACAGAGACTGAACACGCTCCGTGTCCAGCGAACACGGGGGCGTGCCTAGGAAGCAGCAGAAAAGACAAACCAGTAGAAGCTTCCATTGCCCACCACGGGGCCGTGTCCAGCGGGCACGGGGGCGTGGTGAAAGTACAGCAGGCGCATTAATTGTAATTGCAAATTACAATTAATGAAGAGAGAGAATGTCAGACGGGCACGGGGGCGTGTCCAGCGGACACGGGGCCGTGCCCAGCCTTCTGTTCAGCCTATAAATAGGGGTGTTTGGCTTCATTCCATCTCATCCCTTGGCACACCACCTCTCTCACACCTCATCCACCACCCACCACCACCATAATACCATCATCCACCACCATCATCCATTGTCCATCGTAGAGTGTGTGAGTCGTCTCGGGATCCAAGATTGATCGTAAGAGTTCTTGACAATCAAGGCCATGTTTGCCTAAGTCTCTTACATCACTTGGTGAAGACAAGTGTTTAGTATAATACTTTTTATTTTTAATCTTTTGCACTTTTTATTTGGTTTTGTATTAACGACTTTAATAACTAGTTACTTATGTTGAAGGTGATCTTTCCTTATCGTTTGTCCGTGGTGTCTTGGCGTTATTTTACTGTCTATATAAAATAAAAGATTTTCACCATTCATATCTCCACGGTCTATATGGAGGTATGTTGGCTACCTGGCCGGGGGTTAAGGGAACGGTTTGGTAAGGGTCTTGCCCTTGTTCAGCGTTTAGAGGTCCTGCTTGGGACCTGGGTCAAATTTAGTAGGATCTCCTTCAATGCCCATAGGTATTGGATGGCGGGGATCCAAACTCTTTGACCCCCTCATAAGTTAACTACTAGTAATACTATAACCCGGCTATTTAGGACTGTATCCCTGCTGACTCAGACTACTTAGCCGAGGGTAATGTCACCGCCGAAAGTGGGGCCTACCACAATTTGCATTAATAACTTAATTCATTATCTTTCAATAATCCAACCCTTTAGGATTGTATCCTTGCTGACTCAAACTACTGGGTTGAGGGTAACGTCGCCTTCAAAAGAGGGGCCTACTACAATAACTAAGATAATCTCTTAAACAAGTGCAAAAGTGCGAAAATAATCAAAGGTTATACTAATACACGTGTCGGATCCAAGTGATTCATCTTGTCTATCTGTTTTTATTTTATTTTATTTTTCAGCATTTAGTTAGTTTTTATTTTTCTTAGTTTAAAACATTTTTCTCACTTTTTGATTTGATTAGACGTTGAGGATAAACCGGTATTAAAAGCTCTGGTGTCCTTGGACGACCTCGGTATCTTACCAACACTATACTACGTCCACGATGGGTGCACTTGCCCATATGTGTGTTTAGTGTTAGTGAATATCGTGTTTTATAAATTTAAAACTTGGCTAAAAGTGTAAAAAGGGCTTAAATACTCATCTAAAATATAACACACTTCACGCACATCAAGTTTTTGGCGCCGCTGCCGGGGACACAAAGATTTTAAGAAAGCTTAAAATCGACGGCCTAATCAGTTTTTCAAAACTTTTTCAAAACGCGCGCACATTTTTCTGCATTTTAGTTTAGTTTGCATTTACAGTAGCCTGAACACGGGGCCGTGCTCGCTGAACACGCCCCCGTGCTGCATATTTTTAGATAGATACCCAGATACAGAGTCTGAACACGGGGTCGTGCTCACTCAACACGCCCCCGTGCTCAACGTGACCAATAACTTTAATTCAAACGCCCAGATACAGACCCTGAACACGGGGCCGTGTTCGCTCAACACGGGGCCGTGTCCAGCTTCTGTTTCCGTCTTTATTTTTGTTTTCTGGTCCCGAGACTCAGTTGTGGTCTGTTGAGTGATTCTTATGGATCATTACTCAAGAGGCTACAACTACACCTATGATGAGGATGATTATAGGGGTAATTATTGCACTAATTGTCGTAACGCATGCTCGGTTCAATATAATAACTCATATCAACCATCCAATTCATACAACTACTATGAGGAGTCCAGGTATGAGCCATCAACTTCATACACATCCTATGAAGACCAAAGGTATGAACCTCCTCCCTCATACTCATATTTTGATGAACCAAGGTATGAGCCTTCATACTCATACTTTGAAGATTCAAGATATGAGCCACCACCTTCATACTCTTATTATGAGGAACCATGGCGTGAACAACCCACCTCATATGAGTACTATGAAGAACAAGGTTTCGACCCTTATCCATCATATACTTACAATGAAGAACAATGGTGTGAACCATCTACTTCATATGAGTATTATGAGGAGCCAAGGATCGAACAACCGGATTCAAGCTTTGAGGATCCAAATTCTTTTTCTCTCACCGAAATGACCAATAGGATATTAGAACACATTAAAACTATCGAACGTTACATGAAAGAATCTCGCGCAAGGGAAGAGGAATCCCGCGCAAGAGAAGAATTAAAAAATGATAATAACGTAGAGATAGTTGAAAATGTAAAAATGGAAGAACAAGAAAGTGAAAAACCGACACATGAGTTAAACAACGAGAGAGGTGAGGTCGATAACGCTAAAATTCAAGAAGAGTCTAATTTTGAAGAAATTAATCTCTTGCCACCTACTTTCGAAAATCATTGTTTAGTAACCCCTCATGCTAAGTTTTTAAAAGAGTTAAACACTAGTGCTAAAATCAAAGAGATAGTGAGTGTTAAGTTAACTAATGATCAAACCTTGCTAATAAAAGAAGATCCTTTTGAAATTAACATTACACCGGTTCCATGTTTCTTTCAAAATTCCTTTATTAGTAATATCACCATTGATAAAGATCTTTGTGTTAACATAATGCCTAACTACATTTTTGAAAAATTAAGTATTAGTGATTTTACTCCACTTCAAATTCCCATTTTTCTATCCGATCGAAAAGTAATGAAATCAATCGGTGTAGTTGAAGATGTTTTGGTTCAAACAAATCAAATGGTAATCCCAACCGACTTTGTCATCCTTGATGAGGCTCCTCTAGTCTTGGGAAAATCTTTTGTAAAAACTCATGAAGCTTTGAAAAACCGGAAATTCAACAATCTACCTCTTCAATTAGAGGCATTCAAAAGGAGTATAGATCTTGAGCGTTCAATGAAGTATCCTTTTGGCAATAATGACCCCCTAATTGAAGATGAAGCTGAACCACCCGATACAACTAACGAAGAAGACCACTTTGTCGAAGAAGAGATAGCCATAGAACAAACCTTTAAGGTTCTTAATCTAGATGAGCCACAAAATAAGGTGTCTTCTAAAGACCCACCCATTGAGCTCAAAGAACTTCCTAAAGGTTTGGAATATGCTTTTCTAGGCAAAGATGGTAGTTTACCTGTAATCATTTCATCTAAATTAGGTAACATAGAAAAAGAAAAATTAATTAGCCTGCTTAAAAAACACAAAAACGCGATCGCTTGGAAGCTTGTAGATATTAAAGGAATAAGCCCTTCCATGTGCACGCACAAAATTTTAATGAATGATGACTACAAAACGGTAATTCAACCACAACGAAGAGTGAACCCCAATGTTCAAGAAGTGGTTAAGAATGAAGTCATCAAACTACTTGACGCCGGACTAATCTACCCTATCTCCGATAGCCCGTGGGTAAGTCCTGTTCAAGTAGTCCCAAAGAAAGGAGGTATGACGGTAATAACTAACGAGAAAATGAATTAATACCAACAAGAACCGTCACAGGATGGAGAGTTTGTATAGATTATAGGCGATTAAATGAAGCAACAAGGAAAGACCACTTTCCTTTACCCTTCATTGATCAAATGTTAGAAAGATTATCCGGTCATAAATTTTATTGTTTCTTAGATGGTTTTTCAGGTTACTTTCAAATACTGATAGCACCAGAAGACCAAGAGAAAACAACTTTTACATGTCCCTACGGAACTTTCGCATATCGACGCATGCCATTCGGTCTATGTAATGCGCCTGCAACATTCCAACGTTGTATGGTCACCATTTTCCATGATATGATCGAAAAGACAATGGAAGTTTTCATGGATGACTTTTCCATCTTTGGAGACTCATATGACCAATGCCTCGATAATCTTGAACGAATGCTATCCCGATGTGAGGAAACTAACCTCGCCCTTAACTGGGAAAAATGCCATTTCATGGTAACAGAGGGAATAGTACTCGGTCATAAAATCTCAAGCGAAGGAATGGAAGTTGATCGAGCAAAAATAGAGACTATTTCTCGATTACCTCCTCCATCCTCCGTAAGAGCAATCAGAAGTTTCCTAGGACATGCCGGATTTTATAGAAGGTTTATCAAAGACTTTTCAAAAATCTCAAGGCCTCTAACAAAATTACTTGAAAAAGATGCACCCTTCATCTTTGACAAGGAATGCAATCAAGCATTTCTAACCCTCAAGGAAATGCTAGTCAACGCACCTATCATGATAGCGCCAGATTGGAAATTTCCTTTCGAAATCATGTGTGATGCGAGTGACTTTGCTGTTGGAGCAGTCTTGGGACAAAGAAAAGAAAAGCATTTCCACCCAATTTATTATGCTAGTAAAACTCTTAATGATGCACAAGAAAATTATACAACTACAGAAAAAGAATTACTAGCAGTGGTATTTGCTTTTGATAAATTTCGTTCTTATCTTGTTCTTTCTAAAACAGTAGTCTATACAGACCATGCAGCCATCAGGTACCTCTTCAAGAAGCAAGACGCAAAACCCCGTTTGATCAGATGGATTCTACTCCTCCAAGAATTCGACATCGAAATCAAGGACAAAAGAGGAGCAGAAAACACCGCTGCAGATCATCTCTCACGCTTAGAAGACCCAGCTTTGGAGACAACCAGAGACGAGCAAATCAACGAGAAATTTCCCAAGGAATCCTTGGAAATGATGGAGAGTAGACAAGAGCCATGGTATGCCGACTACGCTAATTTCCTAGCTAGCGGTATAGTCACCAAAGGATGGCCACATCATCAAAGAAAGAAATTCTTTGCTGATGTAAAGCATTACTTTTGGGAGGACCCCTATCTTTTCAAAATGTGTGCCGACCAACTCATCCGAAGGTGTGTCCATGGTAATGAAGCACGAAGAATTCTCCGTCATTGTCATGAAGGTCCATACGGAGGACATCATGGTGCTGCAAGTACCGCACGAAAGGTATTTGATTCTGGATTCTACTGGCCAACCATATACAAGGATGCACAAAACCTTGTAAAGACATGTGATGCCTGCCAGAGATCAGGTAATATTTCTTCCAAAAACGAAATGCCTCAAAATGGCATTCTCGTCTGTGAAATCTTTGATGTGTGGGGACTCGATTTCATGGGACCATTCCCACCTTCAAAGGGAAACAAATATATACTTGTGGCAGTCGATTACTTGTCTAAATGGGCGGAGGCAGAGGCTCTTCCGAAGAATGATGGAAGAGTAGTGGTGAAATTTTTGAAAAAACTGTTCTCTCGCTTCGGGACACCAAAGGCTTTAATAAGTGATAGAGGTACCCATTTTTGCAATCATCAACTCGAAAAAAATATTAACAAGGTATGGGGTCTATCACCAGGTCTCAACAGCGTATCACCCTCAAACAAATGGGCAAGCCGAAGTGACTAATCGAGGTTTAAAACGAATACTTGAAAAAACCGTAGGAATAAATAAAAAAGAATGGGCCGACAAGTTAGACGACGCTTTATGGGCTTTTCGAACTGCCTATAAAACCACTATAGGCACGACCCCATATAAGCTTGTCTATGGAAAAAGTTGTCACTTGCCAGTAGAAATAGCTCACAAAGCCTACTGGGCAATAAAAAACGTGAACTTAGATTTAGAAAATGCCGGTAAAAATCGATTTTGTCAAATAAATGAATTAGACGAGCTAAGGAATTATGCATATTCTAACTCCGAAATTTATAAAGAAAGAATGAAAAATTTACATGATAAATATATTAAATCTAATGAATTTCGGGTTGGAGATCAAGTTCTATTGTTTAATTCACGACTTCGATTATTTCCTGGTAAGCTAAAATCTAGGTGGTCAGGACCTTTTTCCGTCACCCATGTTTTTCCACACGGTGCAGTAGAAATTAAAACTCGAAATGGGATACCATTTAAAGTCAATGGCCAACGGCTAAAACTCTACCGAGGATCCATTGAGGATGAGGAAGAGGAGATCTCACTTCAAACGGTTAACGAATAAACTCATACCCGACATGTTACAGGTAAGTGTACGTTTCAAAACCGGTAAGTCTTCTAGCCATTTTCGGAAATAGGGGGCATGCACACGAGCACATCATAAAAAAAAAATTTCAAAAACTTTGCCCGGCACGGGGCCGTGTCCGCTGGACACGGGGCCGTGTCGAGGCAACTGTCGGGATAAAACCCTCTTTTTCTATCAGTTACACCATTCCACACGCCCCGTATAGCCGAAAACGCTCTGGTTTGAGGCGATTTTCTGCAGTTTTCCGACGTCACTACCGAATCTAACAACGTCAAGGTATGATTCTATCATCTATAGTAGTTAGATTAGTTACTTGCATGTAGTTAAAACATCAAAAATTGGGGAAAAATCTAGGGTTCTTCATGTTCATCCGGATCGAACTCAAAATTTTTGATGAAATCTGTTAGTAGTAGTTTAGATTAGTATAGTA
Source organism: Helianthus annuus (assembly GCF_002127325.2). Classification (NCBI taxonomy): domain Eukaryota; kingdom Viridiplantae; phylum Streptophyta; class Magnoliopsida; order Asterales; family Asteraceae; genus Helianthus; species Helianthus annuus. The sequence goes on along the minus strand of NC_035440.2, from coordinate 66,267,254 downwards.
GGAAGTAAATAAACATGTATTGTTGATAGATTTGTTCGATTTCCAACTAAAACCCCAAACCCTTGTTCTTGAACCGAAAAACACGAAATTGAAAGGGTAAACGGTTTGTTTTGGGAAAAATGACACTTAGGGTTTCATTTTCGGGGGAAACCGCTACTATTGGGCTAAAAATTTTCAGGTTTTCGAAACCGGGACGAAAAATGGAATTTTTTGGTTAAAGACGCCTGGACACGGGGCCGTGTCCGCTGAACACGGGGTCGTGTCCAGCCCGCTGTTTGCAGTTTCACTCCGAATTTCCTTGTTTCGTACTAACTTTTGATGTATTCCTTTCAGATGTCGAAATTCACGAGGTTTAACGCAAGTGAACTGGACGCTAGGGCACGGTACGAGATTCTACAAACAAGACCGGAAGAATACCCTAGGCGGGCGTGTACCGACTTGCTGACCATGGTGAATCAACTTGACCGCTTCAACAACATTGTGAGGGGTCCACTGGCTGTCGCATTGAACACCCGGCTTCGGTCGGTGCATCAATGCACGATGGAGTTCTACAGCACCTTCATTTTCAACTCGAGATGTGACCCGTTTGATCATGAGGCGGTCACATTCCGATGTGGAGGGACCACGTTCACAACCTCCATGGCACAGTTTGGATCTATCATAGGGCTATATAGTGAAGAGGAAGCGGGGAATGAAGAGAATACTGGGGGATTACGAGACTTGGATGCAACTGAACGCCAAGCCGCATGGGCTCAAATAGGTGAAGGAATCTACAACCCGAGCAGCACCAAAAGCACCAAACTGAGGGACCCGCTTTACCGCTACATTCACAGGCTCCTCACGTACTCGCTGAACCAACGCCACGACAGTAGTGGCGTTGTTGGGTTGAAAGACTTGGTTGTCCTTCACTGCATCCACAACCAGAAGCCTCTCGATGTTCCATACCTCCTACTGCGAAACATGCACCTAAACCGCCTTTCTCATGCTCCTACACCGATCTTCTTCGGGGGATGGGTGTACCGTCTTTTCAAGCATTTCACGAATATCCCAAGGTCCTTTGAAAGGAGTCCATGGTCGGGACGGGTCGATTACCACATTTGCCGAGCCATGAACTTGCTTTATGAGGCGGAAGACGGGACGGTGAGCTTTCAAAGGACACAAGGCTATGCATGGAACCCGCAGGAGGCTCTAGTTCTTCATGCACCACCTCCCCATTTTCAGTACCCACCCCAAGGCGATCCGGGTCAATCCTCCTCTCAAGGAGGCGGTTTTCCTAACTTTCAAAGTTTACATGATCTTTTGCAGGAAAACCTTATGTGCACTAGGAACACCTACAATCTCGCCAGCAACACATACCACCGGGTTGGAGCTATCGAGCGCAACGTTAACGATATACAAGATGATATCGGTAGCATCCGGGAGTACATGGCGAGGCATGGGGGCGGAGGTGATGGTAGTGATGAAGACATGGAGTAGGAGGCTTGAAGGAACAAGGGGCTGGTTGGTGATAAGCCCACAGGTTTAAGTGCCCTTCTCTCTATCAAACAATTCATGGCCTGCGTGCCATTTGTCAAACAATTTACTTTCTCTAACTACTTTTTATCTTTGTTTTTATTTTTACTTTATGCTTGGATGATACTTGACGATGGTAATTTAGGATGGTTTATGCTTGTTTGGTTTGGTATTGAGTGATTAAACAGGTGCAATGCAAGGGTTAGAGTGCTAAACATTAGCACTTGCAGCCCCAAAATGGAGAAACCGGGAGAAAAAACTTGTTTTACAGGCTCACAGACTGTCCACACGGGGACGTGTCCAGCCGACACGCCCCCGTGTTCATCTCCCAGACCTGTTGTTTGATTACTGACCTGCAATTTTTTGCCAGACACGAGGCCGTGTCCAGCCGACACGCCCCCGTGTTCATCTTCTGTAAGTTTTCATTACTGGCAGTTCGCCACGGGCCGTGTCCAAACTGCCAGTAACAAAAATCTTTGCTTTTTAACATACTTTTACACATTCTAATCAACCAAAAACTTTATTTTTGGACACATTGAGGACAATGTGTAATTTAAGTGTGGGGGGGATGCTAAAACCTTGAATTTTGCAAATCCTAAACACAAGCCTTACACAAAACTCTATTGGAACCGCTAAACACCCCAATTTTTTTCAAAAACTTTTTCATATTTTTAATTTACTTGTCTTAGTTTAAGTTGGGAATAACAAGTTCTAAAAAGGTTATATTGTTACAAGTTTACAACCGACAGCGTCGTGATAACAAAGAATCAACATAAGAAAATTATGAAACGGCATAACAAGTCTAGTTAAAAATTCGATTATATATACTTGATCACATTAAAAACCCATTCCCACAAAAGTGAGTTTTGAGCCTTTATTGAGCATAAAAATATACATATTTAGACTAAATGCTCATTTTTCGTTTCTTGTGTGAATAGCCGCTTGGTTCTTACAAATCTAGAACTTGCCACAACAATACATTCCCGGTCCTTACCAACTTAACCCCAAGTAACTAAATGATGGAGGCATTAGGACTAACCATTTTTCTTTCAAAACCATTATTTTTCAATTTTTTTTATCACCTACCCAAAATCCCCATAGATAGCCCCTTTGAGCCTAAACCTTTTCATTTCATTACCCCACAAAAACCCTTTTCACCCACCAAAAACCTTTTTATTTTTCACCCTTTATTTTAGTAACAAGCTCGGTTCTTCGTAAACTCGCCTTTTTATGTGATGAAAAAAAAAATGATGATGAAGTCAAAAACAAACAAAAGCTATATAAAAGCTTGTTTGGAGAAATACTTCAAAATAAAAAGTCGCTAAAGACAAGGTATTTTACGAAAACCGACGCTTTTTACGATTTTTCGCCCTTTTTACTAACCACTAACCCAACCACCCACCTTTAACCCAAGCCTAACCCTTCACCCCAAAAGTCCTCTTGATATTTACAAAGGTAAAAAGTTAAAAAGGAGGAGGATTGATTGCTTGGCAAGCCTATGGAAGGCGTAAGTTCCATGCCGCTCTCGAGTGATTCACTAAAAAAATACACATTCGGCCGAGTGTTGAGTGATCCCCCGTGAGGTATGTGAACTTGTATATAAATGGAATTTTAATAAGGCATGCTATGCCCAAATAAGTAATTTATCTTATGAAACGTTCAAAATAAATCATAACAAATAGGATTGTAAATAAATAAAAATAAAACTTACAAAGACCTTGGATTCCCGACACTCTAGGACAAGCTAAAAACTTTCTCTTCTACCTATTCCATTTGGGAGTGTAAGCCACATTTAAAGAGTTTTGCTTGAGGACAAGCAAAAGTTCAAGTGTGGGGGTATTTGATGTGTGTAAAATGCAACATATAAATCACATCAATTAAGGCATAAAACTAACCCTTTTTAAGTACTAATGTTGGAAAAAGAGTGTTTTTGTCTTCCTTTGGTATTTTCAGGATGAAATGAGCTCAAAATCACAAAAGAAGCAAAAAGACAACTAATTCTAGCATAAATACAAGAAAAGGAACAAAAGTAGACTGCCCGGACCCTCAACGGAACCTCCCAAGGCAAAGAAGAGAAAACAGAGACTGAACACGCCCCGTGTCCAGCGAACACGGGGGCGTGCCCAGGAAGCAGCAGAAAAGACAAACCAGTAGAAGCTTCCATTGCCCACCACGGGGCCGTGTCCAGCGGGCACGGGGGCGTGGTGAAAGTACAGCAGGCGCATTAATTGTAATTGCGAATTACAATTAATGAAGAGAGAGAATGTCAGACGGGCACGGGGGCGTGTCCAGCGGACACGGGGCCGTGCCCAGCCTTCTGTTCAGCATATAAATAGTGGTGCTTGGCTTCATTCCATCTCATCCCTTGGCACACCACCTCTCTCACACCTCATCCACCACCCACCACCACCATAATACCATCATCCACCACCATCATCCATTGTCCATCGTAGAGTGTGTGAGTCGTCTCGGGATCCAAGATTGATCGTAAGAGTTCTTGACAATCAAGGCCATGTTTGCCTAAGTCTCTTACATCACTTGGTGAAGACAAGTGTTTAGTATAATACTTTTTATTTTTAATCTTTTGCACTTTTTATTTGGTTTTGTATTAATGACTTTAATAACTAGTTACTTATGTTGAAGGTGATCTTTCCTTATCGTTTGTCCGTGGTGTCTTGGCGTTATTTTACTGTCTATATAAAATAAAAGATTTTCACCATTCATATCTCCACGGTCTATATGGAGGTATGTTGGCTACCTGGTCGGGGGTTAAGGGAACGGTTTGGTAAGGGTCTTGCCCTTGTTCAGCGTTTAGAGGTCCTGCTTGGGACCTGGGTCAAATTTAGTAGGATCTCCTTCAATGCCCATAGGTATTGGATGGCGGGGATCCAAACTCTTTGACCCCCTCATAAGTTAACTACTATTAATACTATAACCCGGCTATTTAGGACTGTATCCCTGCTGACTCAGACTACTTAGCCGAGGATAACGTCACCGCCGAAAGCGGGGCCTACCACAATTTGCATTAATAACTTAATTCATTATCTTTCAATAATCAGACCCTTTAGGATTGTATCCTTGCTGACTCAAACTACTGGGTTGAGGGTAACGTCGCCTTCAAAAGAGGGGCCTACTACAATAACTAAGATAATCTCTTAAACAAGTGCAAAAGTGAGAAAATAATCAAAGGTTATACTAATACACGTGTCGGATCCAAGTGATTCATCTTGTCTATCTGTTTTTATTTTATTTTATTTTTCAGCATTTAGTTAGTTTTTATTTTTCTTAGTTTAAAACATTTTTCTCACTTTTTGATTTGATTAGACGTTGAGGATAAACCGGTATTAAAAGCTCTTGTGTCCTTGGACGACCTCGGTATCTTACCAACACTATACTACGTCCACGATGGGTGCACTTGCCCATATGTGTGTTTAGTGTTAGTGAATATCGTGTTTTATAAATTTAAAACTTGGCTAAAAGTGTAAAAAGGGCTTAAATACTCATCTAAAATATAACACACTTCACGCACATCAGCAGAGTATCAGAAACCAGCAGGCTTACTTCAGCAACCAAAGATACCACAGTGGAAATGGGAGGAAATTTCCATGGATTTTGTTACAAGCCTACCTAGATCCCAGCGTGGGAACGATACTATTTGGGTGATCGTGGATCGACTCACCAAGTCTGCTCATTTCCTGGCAATCAAAGAAACAGACAAGTTTTCTACACTAGCAGACATATACTTGAAGGAAGTAGTCTCAAGGCACGGGGTGCCCACCTCTATCATTTCGGATCGCGATGCACGATTCACATCAGAACTATGGCAAGCAATGCACAAAGCTTTTGGCTCACAGCTAGACATGAGCACAGCATATCACCCTCAGACGGATGGACAGTCTGAGCGCACGATTCAAACTCTAGAAGACATGCTTCGGGCATGTGTTATCGACTTCGGCAACGGCTGGGAAAAGCATCTCCCTTTAGTGGAGTTTTCATACAATAACAGTTATCACACCAGCATTCAAGCCGCTCCATTCAAGGCATTGTACGGGCGTAAATGCCGGTCACCTCTCTGTTGGGCAGAGGTGGGGGATAGTCAGATCACGGGTCCAGAACTTATAGTGGACACCACGGAAAAGATTGCACAAATACGACAACGCATGGCGGCAGCTCGCGACCGTCAGAAAAGCTATGCGGATAAGCGTAGGAAGCCATTGGAATTTCAGGTCGGGGACCGGGTTTTACTTAAAGTCTCACCCTGGAAGGGTGTGGTTCGTTTTGGCAAACGGGGCAAGCTCAATCCGCGGTATGTCGGACCATTCGAAATCATAGAAAGAATAGGCAAAGTAGCCTACAGACTAAACCTACCAGCTGAACTCGGTGCAGTTCACAATGTTTTTCACGTGTCGAATCTGAAGAAGTGCCTGTCAGATGAGACCCTCATAGTTCCTCTGAAGGAACTCACTATCGACGAACAGTTGCGATTCGTCGAGGAACCTGTAGAAATCATGGATCGGGATGTTAAGGTCCTCAAAAACAAGAGAATCCCTCTTGTCCGAGTTCGTTGGAACTCCAAACGTGGCCCAGAGTACACCTGGGAACGCGAAGACCAGATGACAGAAAAGTACCCCCAGTTATTCGCGAACAGTACAACCACTACTGAGGCTGAAACTACTACTGCGGAATTTCGGGACGAAATTCCAGATCAACAGGGGGAGGATGTGACACCCCAGGAAAACCAGTAAACGATACAACTTACCTAGCTTCCTCAGTGAGTGCGTACCAAATTTCGGGACGAAATTTCTTTTAAGTTGGGGATAATGTGACAACTCGTATTTTGAACCCTTGTTTGTATTACGTGTTAACTGTATGAACTATATGTGATTATGTGAACTTTGTTGAATAAGTGAAGGTTATGCTATGTTTATATGGTTGCATGATCCAACTACACAAACCCAATCGGCCCATGTATGTTTGGCCGACTCGAGACCAAGAGGCAACCCAATGATGGGTCCAGCCCATTTCATGTATACGCATAACACTAGGGTAATTAGTAACCTCCTCTCATTTGTTGCAAAAACAAACAAGTTATACCAAAACCCTAGAACTCCTTCTCTCTCTCTCGTTTCCTCTTGAAGCCGGCGACAACACCACTTGGACTCGAGACCTCACGGGTTTCATCCCTAAGCCGGTTAGTGTTTTAAGTGTCTGATTGTTATATGATTTCATGCTTGATGATGTTTCTTGCATGATAATCTAGGGCTATTGTTACATGATTGATTGTGTTCTTGCTAATCGGCTCATGTGCATATTGACTATGAATACATATGAAATCGGCTGCATGTATGATTGGCAATATGATAATTGGTCCGAATATATGCTTGTTAAACCGGCTGTGATATTATGATTTCGGGTTAGGATGGCATGATTAGTCTAGAATCCGGTTACATGATAGATAGATGTTGCGGTTTATGTTTCGTATGATTATAATGATTAGCTGATGATGATAATATGAAACTGTGAATATTGTTGATTGATCTGATTCGAAACTGCCTAACTTGTTAGCTGAAATTACGGAATGATTGTTACTAATAATTAAGGAAATCTGTTACACTTTGTCCCGACACGGATTGCGAGTCGAGAACCCTTAGTCTCGACTCGAGACCACCTTACAACACAAACAGCACAAACCGAGACCATGGTTGCGGGTCCGGTTGCGACTCGAGACCGTGTAGTCTCGACCTGACCATGACAACTCGAGACCTCCTTTGTTGCGACTCGACACTTCGGAAACCAGTACCACTCGAGACCGACTAGTCTCGACTCGAGACCGCGAACACTCGAACACTGTTGGACTTTCACTGTTACGAGCCCAACTGATTGGACCGGATACTTGGACTTGTTACGTGATTGCTATCGAACTGCTATGAATACTTGTGCATGCTATGTTTATACTTGTGTACAATACGTGTAGAACCTACGTACTATACTTGAATACGAACCTGGCTTGTATGATAACCATGCTAGGACGTGGTTGATCACCATATAGCTTGATTTACTTTCTGTGTATCTTCCGAGCAAACCAAGGTGAGTTCACACAGCCAAGGCATGGGATTCCCGGGTTGGGAATGGGTTGGAAGGATTGAAATGGATAATTACTCGTACTCACATTATTGCTAGACTATATACCATCGTCCTTAGGTTAGTCAGGACACTTACGTAAAACCTACGTAAATTAGTATCTACCACTGTCTCCCGGGTCGGGAGGACACTTACGTAAAACCTACGTAAACTCATACCTACTACTGTCTTCCGGGTCGGAAGGACACTTACGTAAAACCTACGTAAACCCCACGCGTACCACTGTCCTCGGGGAAGGGCACTCACGTAAAACCTACGTGACCTTGTACGTATTCCTGTTCTCGGGTCAAGAAGAACACATGGGAAACCCCCACTATTAGTACATACATACATGGGAAGCCCCCACTAAATGAACATACGTTTTGCTATCACGAACTTACTTTCTGTGAACTCGCTCAACTAGTTGTTGACTCTCTGCTGCATGCCTTGCAGGACCTTAGGTACTTATGGAGCTTGCACAGGGAGGAGCAGGTCGTTGTGGGACATGGATCGTGGATGCCATGTTAACATTTAATCTTTGAACTTATGATCTACATTGGATTTACATACTTATGCTTCCGCTACTCAAATTATGTTTTGTTAAACACCAATTATATTGTGATGGTTTGTTTTGATTACTTTTAATATTTAAATGCTATGTTCAATATGATTGGTGGCTTGATCCTGGTCATGTCACGCCTCCAAGCGGTGGTACTCCGCGGGTGGATTTCGGGGGTGTGACAGACTAAACCTGCAACATACGTTAAAACAACGTCAATACAAAAGTACTGGCGAGTATACAAGTTTTGATAGCAGGGCGTAAATTGATAAAAAGTGCTGCGAATTACCAAATACATAAACGAGATACCTCAACATACATGCATATGAGACAGATACTACCAGCTAAGTCACTCGAGCTGCGATTGCGATTGCTATTCATCCTAACTAGACCCCGTCGGGTTCTATAGTACTATACTAGTTAAGGCGGGACCTTGCGAGTATAAGTCCTAACACAAATGTAACTAGCATCACGTGTAAATATGCATAACAGTTATTCGCAAGTGATAAACAGTTTGATTGAATAATTCGTCTTGATAAATTTGATTTGATAGAAATGTATGTTACACCCAAAATGCGATAAAAAGGGGTTCGAGTATACTCACAGTCGGTGTTCAGCAAGTAAACACAACTTGATTGGATTGAAGGGAGCGCGTCAGAGATTAGCCTGATTACAGATTGATAGCGTAAGCGTCAAACAGTGCGTTAAACGGTGGCGGTGAACCAAGTGTCGGATGGTAATCCGATCGGTTGGCAATCCGATCGGATGGCCAGTCGATCGGGTGGCAATCCGTTCGGATGGTCATCGATCGGATGGCCATTCGATTGGATTGTCACCTCATTTGGCAAGGATGTGTTTGTGTATGATGGTTTGCCTTTTGAAGTTTTCGTTGTAGCATTTTGAAAACAGAGAAGTATCTCTTTCCTTCAGGTCGTGTAAAACCCCGATATTTCCACATATTACCGGTGGGCCCGGCGGGGAGTATCGTGACGTAGTTGATATCATCATTGTCAATATAAACAATATAATAGCACAACAGAAGGCTTGGTGAATAAACTATTACAAACCATAATGTCTGAGTGTCCGAATAAAAGAATATACAGACTTGGTTGTAATAAAATCCACAGGCGGATCATAAATAAAATACAAGAAAACAAAAATAACAGACTTCAGGTATCTAGGAATTTGCAAGATCCTCTTATATGACACCTAGTAGCTCCAGCCTATTTACGAGAGGTACCTGTCAATTAGTCTTTAGAAAATACGTCAGTTTACACTGGTAAATACAATTAACTGACTCTTTTGAAAACATTTATGAAAATTGATTTAAGTGCACAAGGCACAAATCATTTATAACTTGGGACAATTATTTAAGCTAATCTTGTATATAGATTTACATGTTTGTCATACAATTGGGGCCGGTCTGGAAGCCGGTCATGATTAACCGACTCACCACTTATAGAACCCACAAAGGAGTTATCCCCAACATGTGGGTTTATATTTTTAGCATTTGCATCTGTCAGGTGTATGCCTACACCCCGTGCATAAGTCGTGGCCATCTTCAAAGGAAATGAGCCGAGGATATCCAGGACACGGTCGTGTTAACCCCCAATGTTCATGTTATCAAACAAGATAGATTAAAACGGGTTGTGTAAATTTATTAATCACAATCCGATAAAATGATTTCATACCCGACCAAGTGGTATTATTATAATACCATATCCCAAGCCCGTATAAGGGAAAATAAGTTAAAAGTATTTACCTGAGCTAGATATGAGAAGTAACTCAGCCGTATATTCCTAAAGCTTTATGATAATACCTTCTACTGGATGCTACATAATCTGTATAGAAGGTTTAATAACCTATTAGGACACTAACGGGTCTTTATTTAAGTCAAGGACATAGACCGGTTAGCTTGAAAGAAACTTTACGGTTCTAAACGCTAGATTAAGCGGAGACCGGAATAGAATGTGGTTTAGACCCGACAAGTTTGGATACTTGTATGGTATGGGTAAACTAAACACATTCTGGAATTTGAGGATTTAATGATAAGGTTAAACCCGTTTCGGCTATTTTACGTAAACTAGTCACATAAACCGATCCGAACGCATAAATACATAACGGGTAACCAAATGAATTATATACAGGTCTTAATTGTTAATATGCTTAAAATATGTTAATACATTAGTAGCATGTTAACATGTATTTCCAAAAAGTATTTAAAACCAATTTAAGTCCCGTAAAGGCATTTTGGTCATTTTAATAATTATAAAAGAGATTTTATAACAAACTGAGGTTCTGGTCTTTGGAAATCAGTAAAAATATTTATTTCATCACATTACATCAGTAGGATATTATACATATGTGAGGTTTACCATTTATGGCCAAACTATACCCCGAAAGGGCAATTTGGTCATTTCATATATGCTTTTAAGGACATTTTTGGAAGTCTGAGTTCATGACTTATACTTACTGTAATAATATTGAAATTTGTTTAAAAATTCAGTAGGTAACAAGTCTTAGGTGTTAAATATTGTTTTAAACCATACTATGCACCTAATTAGTGTAAAACTCGCTAATTAACGATAATTAAGATGTTTATGTAAATCTGAGATTTTGATCAGTTTTAAATGCTAAAAATAATTTATTTAATGTATGAAATCAGTAGGAAAAGGTTTGGAATTCAAATCATTTGTTAATCTCATTTTATGCATGAAAAGGGTATTATCGTCATTTACCGAATTACACAAGAACTCTATGATTTAATCAGATTATAATCTGACCAAAAATCCTAAAAATCCTTAAAAATAATATCTTAACAGTAGGTAATGAGTTTGGTTCAAAATCCAAGTTTAAACATGTCTTATGCAAGATATCGCAATTTAATTAATAAAAAGCTTCTAATTACGATGTCGAGTATAACTTCTGTTTGAGACCAAGAACTGATGTCAAATTTTCGGGACAATTTTATGTATCAGTAGCAAAGGTTCTTGTCCTCTCACATTTCTAAAAATCTCAATTACATGTCAAAAGGGCATTTACGGCATTTATAAGCATATTAACAAACAAGAGCATATAATTCAAACTACTAAGGACCAAGCAATATAACTCCAGAGGGTTATACTACTGTATAATGTGGTCCTAATGGAAGCTTAAAACATGAGAGAATTAAGCTTAATCGGGTCAGAACTAAAAGTCAAAGCAAAAGTCAAGCTTTTGCGACTTTTGGTTATAAACTGACCTTAAACTGATAATTGTCGGGGTTAGACCTGTTTAAACATGTTCTAATACTAATTACCAAGTTATTAGAATGTTAAAATATAATTTATAACCTATGTTTATTAGTTTAAATCAGTTTTAAAGTTTCTGTCCAGTTTGACTTTTTGACTAACTAGTTTGACCCGATAATTAACTAGTCAAACGAAATAATTAGGAGGTGCCCTTTTAAGGGTTAATCACCTACCTTAATATGGTCCCATAACCACTTTTATTTCGGTCAGTGGCTGGACCATTTGTGATTAAACCGAAAGTCAAAGTCTAATTACGTGATATTTGACTTTTTGGTTTTTAAACTAATAAAATGAACTAAGTAGGGACTAAGACACTTACATAAGGTCCTAGCTATCTTTTCTACACTTCTTGATCCTCTTCTAAGGCTGGCTATCTCCAGAAGTGAGTTTTTGAGTTGTTGCAACCAAATGAGCATATGAACAAATGAACTAAGGTGCCTTATATAACAAATCGCCATGCACTAAGATGTTTGCAGCTGTTTTGGAGGCATCTAGGATCACCCCAGGTGTCCTAGTAGTATTACAAGACCGATAAACAGCCCCTAGTATTGATCAGAAAGGGTTAAAGTCGGTTCTGAAGCAGAAACCTACAACTGGCAGGTTTTTCTGCGCTGGACAGTTTTACGCGGTCCGCGCAAGACTCAGCAGGAGTCTACGCGGGCCGCGTAAGACTCAGCAGGAGTCTACGCGGGCCGCGACGACCTCCAGATCAGGTGAAACATGTTTTAAACTTGGTAGATTCAGTCCCTGGCCATTATAAACCTTATACAACTTCATTTTTGGCATATGAGGCCCTTGTAGTTAATTTGTAGAGGTTCAAGGGAGTGTAACCAAACTCCGTCAGGCCCGGTTTCGTTAAATATCACTATAAACACAAGTTTCATCACGTTGACACTTTTCACCCAAAGTCTTGAAAACTTGCTTAACGATCTCGAAACCACGTGAAATTTATACCACTTATTATTGAGAGTATATTTGAATATTTCGAAACCTCGGGTTTGTTAAAAGGTCACTCGGAGGTAAGAATTAACATGTTCACACGTTTAACCCTTGTAGTTTATAATCTTCCGATTATTTTCATAAACGGATTCTTATATCCAATTAATTCACTCGTTTAAGAATATATTCTTCGTATATGGTCACTCAGAGGCACAAGTTTGGCATGTTGACACTTTTAGTCCCTTCGCATACTTATTTTCACCGTTTGTCAACTTTAGTCCTTCAAACTCAATCTTTCACATATTTAGAGTTTAGGACACGTGTCTTTACATAATTGGACACGTTTTTATGTGGTGTTACATCCTCACCCCCTTAAAAGAAATCTCGACCCCGAGGTTTACTGAAATAAGTGAGGGTACTTCTATCGCATAGTGGACTCAACTTCCCACGTATATTCGGGGCCTATACGGGCATCCCATTTAACCTTTACTATAGGCACGTGCTTCCTTCGGAGCTTTTTAACCTGACGATCTTCGATCGATATAGGTCTTTCAACAAACCTCAGGCTTTCATCAATCTGTATGTCTTTATGTGACATTGCTAGCGACTCATCAGCTAGACATTTCTTGAGATTACAGATGTGGAACATATTATGTATTCCACTAAGCTCTACAGGCAAGCTTAGCTTATAAGCTACACTGCCGACACATTCGATAATCTCGAATGGTCTGATATATCTAGGGCTTAACTTGCCCTTCTTAACAAAACGCATCACACCTTTCCAGGGTGATACTTTTAGTAAGACTTTATCGCCCACTTCAAACTTTAAAGGTTTTCGCCTCTTATCAGCATAACTTTTTTGCCTATCCCTGGCAGCTTTCAGGCGATCACGAATCTGGACAATCGTGTCCGTCGTTTCCAGGACTATATCAGGTCCTGATAACTGAGCTTCTCCTACTTCCGCCCAACAAACATGCGTTCTACATTTCCTTCCATACAATGCCTCAAAAGGCGCAGCCTGAATGCTCGTATGGTAGCTATTGTTATAGGAGAACTCGATCAAAGGTAGGTGGTCATCCCAACTACCTCCCAAATCAATAACACACGCTCGAAGCATGTCTTCCAAAGTTTGAATTGTATGCTCGCTCTGTCCATCTGTCTAAGGATGGTAAGCAGTACTAAAATTCTAACGAGTGCCAAAAGATTGTTGGAAACTTTTCCAAAAGTAAGAGGTGTATCTAGTATCTCTATCTGATATAATAGACACCGGCACTCCGTGGAGAGATACAATATTATCCACGTACAATTGAGCTAGCTTGTCGGAGCTATGAGTCTCCTTCATGGGTAAGAAATGTGCTGACTTATTCAGTTTATCAACTATAACCCATATGGTATCATTTCCGTGCCTTGTTTTAGGTAACTTGGTTATAAAATCCATGGTTACCATCTCCCACTTCCATGTGGGAAGTTCTGGCTGTTGTAGCAGACCCGATGGATTTTGATGTTCAGCTTTAATCTGAGCACAAGTCAGGCACTTAGCTACATGTGTGGCAATAGATTTCTTCAAACCTATCCATCAATAATTAGCTTTCAAATCCTGATACATCTTGTCACTTCCAAGGTGAACTGAGTATTTAGAGTTGTGAGCTTCCTGGAGGATTACATCTCGAAGCCCTCCACGAATATGAACCCAAATTCTTCCATTCATTCTAAGGATTCCATCCTTGCCAGCTGCTAACTGTTCAGCAGTTACACCTAACTTTTCATCTGGAAGGTTAGCTTCCAAAATAGCTTCTTTCTGTGCAGCTAACAGCCTTTCATTCAGGCTATTCTTCAGTTTAATGCTCTTGGCATTAATTCTGATAGGTTTGACTCTTTCCTTTCGGCTTAGAGCATCAGCGACCACATTCGCTTTACCAGGATGGTAGCGAATTTCGCAATCATAGTCATTTAGAGTTTCCATCCAGCGGCGCTGTCTCATATTGAGATCCTTTTGATTGAATAAGTGCTGGAGACTTTTGTGATCCAAATAGATCACACATTTAATTCCATATAAATAATGTCTCCACAATTTTAGTGCGAATACAACGGCACCTAACTCCAAATCGTGGGTGGTGTAATTCTTTTCATGCACCTTTAGTTGTCGTGATGCATAGGCAATCACCTTTCCTTTTTGCATAAGTACACAACCCATACCGGTGTGTGACGCATCACAGTATACGACAAACTCTTCAATTCCTTCAGGTAATGACAACACCAGAGCATTGCTCAATTTTTGTTTAAGAATCTCAAAAGATTCTTGTTGTTTTGGACCCCAATCAAATTTAACATTCTTCCGTGTCAGAGAAGTCAATGGTGCAGTTATCCTTGAGAAGTTCTCAATGAATCTTCTATAATAACCAGCTAATCCCAGAAAGCTGCGAATTTCTGTTGGCGTCTTTGGTGCTTCCCAGTTCATAATGGCTTCTATCTTGGCGGGATCTACTTGGATGCCACGCTCACTGACAACATGTCCAAGGAATTGGACTTCACGAAGCCAGAACTCGCACTTGGAGAACTTAGCATACAGCTTCTCCTGTCGAAGCAATCCTAAGATACATCGAAGGTGCTTCTCGTGATCAACTTGGCTATGAGAATAGATAAGTATGTCATCTATAAAGACAATGACAAACTTATCTAAGTATGGCTTGCAGACTCTATTCATGAGGTCCATGAATGCTGCTGGTGCATTAGTGAGCCCGAAAGGCATCACTAAAAACTCATAATGTCCATACCTCGTCTTGAACGTTGTCTTAGGTACATCTTCAGTTCTAACTTTGAGATGATGATACCAAGATCTTAGATCGATCTTCGAGAAATAGCTTGCCCCTTGAAGTTAGTCGAATAAGTCGTCGATCCTGGGCAAAGGATGACGATTCTTGATCGTTACCTTATTTAATTCATGATAATCAATGCATAAACGCATTGATCCATCCTTCTTCTTCACAAACAATATTGGAGCTCCCCAAGGCGAAAAGCTGGGTTGTATAAAACCTTTTTCCAGTAAGTCATCCAATTGAGTCCTGAGCTCTTTCATTTCAGTAGGCGCTAGACGATAAGGAGCTCGTGCAATTGGTGCAGATCCTGGCAGAATGTCTATCCTGAACTCAATTTGCCTCTCAGGAGGTAATCCAGGTAATTCATCAGGAAAGACATCAGGATACTCGAAGATAATTGGAATATCTTCGATCTTGGGTTTCGGGTCATTCACAGTCACTTGTGCCATGTAAATGACACATCCGTTCTTTAGACACCTTGATACTTTGAGAATAGACACATTGTTGGGCAACCCATATTGTGTATCTCCTTGAATAGTGATGGATTCACCAGAAGGGGTTTTCATGATAACTAGCTTTTTATCGCAGGCGATTTAGGCTTGGTTATATAACAACCAATCCATGCCTAAAACTACATCAAACCCAGCCAATTTCATTGGCAAGAGGGATAGCGGGATAGAATGATTCTTAATGGATATGAAACATCCATCAGGAAGAGTTGAAGCTGTTTCTAAGGTACCGTCGGCAAGCTCTACCTCATATTTTATGTCTAGAGTCTTAATAGACAGATTCAGTAACTTACAAAACTTATGGTCTACAAAAGACTTATCAGCACCTGAATCAAATAAAACTCTAGCATAAACATTATTAATGAGGTAGGTACCTGTTATGACGTTCTCGTCATTCACCGCCTCCCTTGCATTCATCTGAAAAACCCTAGCATTGGTTTTCTTTGCTTCCTCGGGCTTCTTAGCATTCTTGGGGCAATTAGTCTTGATGTGCCCCTTTTCGGTGCAACCGTAGCAAGTTGCATCCTTGATGTTTCGGCACTCCACAGACTTGTGCCCTTTCTTCTTGGAAATCCCACATGGTTTGGCTTGTGGGTTCTAGTTGCACTTCCCAAAGTGCCTCTTGTTGCAAGTCTTGCACCTGGGCTTGTTACCTGACTGCCCTTTCTTAGAACCAGAGTTCCCTTTGTTCTTCTTATTCGGTTGATAAGACTTGTCTTCCTCCCTCTCCCTCTTCCTCTTCCCGTCTTCGGTAGCTTTCTTTTCCCTACTCCTCACAATATCAAGAGTAAGGGACAAAGATAGATCCACAACAGATCTATAAGTAGCAGGCTTAGAAGCCTTGACATTTCCTTTCACTTCAGGGGCTAAACCACCGATGAAACGCGCAATGCATTTGGGTTCAGGGGTGAGAAATTATGGTACAAGCCTCGACATTGAGTTGAAACTGGTCACATAGGACCTACAATCCAAATCCTTCATCACCAAAGTGAGGAAGTCAGTTTCAATCCTCTCAACTTCATGCTGAGGACAATAAGTGTCCTTCACAAGATCAACAAACTTGTTCCATGAAAGGTTATACAGAGGAACCTTTCCAGTGGATTGCACCAACGCTTTCCACCAACGCTTTCCACCAAGTTAGGGTATCACCCTTGAAGGATTGAGACACAA
The DNA here is from genome assembly GCF_002127325.2 of Helianthus annuus. NCBI lineage: Eukaryota > Viridiplantae > Streptophyta > Magnoliopsida > Asterales > Asteraceae > Helianthus > Helianthus annuus. Next base: position 66,250,339 of record NC_035440.2, on the reverse strand, counting down.
ACTTAACTATGTCTTTCTTAGCGCATCCACTGATGTCAATCACAGTCTCTATTTCATTAACCACTTCATGCAGTCGATTGATCCCTTTTCTCCTGTGAAATCCCTCGGTTTACAGGAGACAAAGTATTTATAGGTACAACCCTTGGTGTACCTGGGAGTCTGTTCGAGGACAACCTGCCTCTGTGGTTCACTTATCTGATTAGACGAGTGTTGAGACTCATCCTTCTTCAGTGTATGCGAATGAGATAGGGACTTAGTATGAGTCTTGGAGCGAACATTACTCGGCTCCTTGAACTTATTATCCACAGCTTGAGTAACTGCTGCGGTTATCATCGCTTGTAATTCAGCAACAGTGATATTAATCCTGGTATTATTGTTTCCTTCCACGGGATGACTGTTTGCTTCGTCGGAGCCAGCCATGATTTGAGTACTATATCAAACAATAATGATATATTCAAATTATATAATGAATCATCGCATTGATGATTAGATGGTCATGGTATTATTAAACCATATAGACCATTTTAAATAAAATCAATTAAATCTTGATTTGCCTGGGCTACAACAGAACCATTATAAGCAATCAATAGGATATAATCGTTTATTTTTATTAGATAGAGGATATAAATCACAACTGTCAATGTCTTAAAAGACATTTTCATATAGCACAAGGCTCGTCTCGAAGGACATTTAGATGGCACAAAAAGCCTTGTCACAAGGACGATTAAAGTATAACCAATGATCTCCTGGATCAGTGATCTTTTAAGGGTCGAACATAGTTCATCGCCTTTTTGACAAGAAGTTTATGAAATAAAACTACCATTGTCATTAATACACCTTTGCTTATAAGCATATATCTCAAATGGATGTTATGGTGTATACATCATATTGATGTTTATTAGCCATGATTCACATTGATCATATAGGCTATGATAGTGACTTGGAAAGATCCAAGTACATTTGGAAGCTTGTGTGGTCTCTTAAGCCGCACAGCCAGGAATGTTAACATGTTTTCAGATGTTAACAGGGAGTTATTTTCTTAAAAAGGTTGTACCATCATAGCCATTATTATTTTGGCTAGGTTATACTATTAAGAATTTCTTTGGCAGATCAATTTAAAATTGAAATAATATAGCACAATAATGTAATAAAATACATATTTAAAATCCAAAAAGAAATATCATTAAACTATTACAAAGATGCCCTAAACGGGTCTTGAAACGAACATACTGCCCACGCAGGGGCTACAGAAACAGAAATAAGTCCTCGCAGGGACTAGGTACAGAAAGTAAAATGTCCTCATAGGGACTTGATTGAAAAAAAATACAATACAAAATAAAGTAAACAACTTTCTACTTCTTTTTTCCTTTGATGAGACTTGCAAGGCCCTTGAGAAAGCTGTTATGCTTCTTATTGGTTTCATCTGCTTTTTGCTCAACCCTGTCCAACCTCTGCAGAATTTCTTGAGTTTGCTCCTGTTGGGGAGGAGGAGGTTGCTGATAAGGTGGGTATTGATATCCTTGCACTGGATATCCAGTTGGGTAAACTGGAGGATAAGACGAAGGATAAAGTGCATTGTTCTGTGCTGCCGTAAGATATGGATCTTGGGCTCCATATTCCGCAGTGGTTGGATACCCAGACGAACCTGGGTATGTTGGTATTGGGTTATCAAAACCCACTGGCGGTGGCGGTGGTGCATAAGAAACCGGCGGAGGATCCTCTTCCGGCAACGCATGCGAGGGTCCACCCATTTGTGGGTCCTCAGGAATAGGAGGGTATGAGCTTGAACCTTGAGGGGAACTGAACCGTGGTCCCCCTCACACAGATATTCGTGCATTCCTCCTTCGCTTCGGTGGCTCGGGAGGTGGTTGAGGTGGCTCCTCAACAAGAAGAGGTGGAGGAGTGACAGCTTGAAAGTACGGCTCATCCAAAGGAGGTTGAGCAGGAGAGTTATGATATGAAGGGGTGAATTCCCATTCATACTTGGCCCACCTTTCGGCAAATGAATCGGGCCCTTGATACGGTGATCCTTGGTATGGAGAACCGCTGGAGATGCTGATAGGGTGACTCGGTGTCCCGGTTTGCAGCTCTGGATCTGGATCGTCATCCATCTCCATGTCGTGGGGGAAGTGATCCTCGGGTCCTAATGGATTGTAACCCAGAAAATCGTTGACATAGTCGTTTGGATTGAACTGGGCTGGGGAATATGTGGAATCCGAGTGATGGAAAGAATGGGAGTGTAAGGAATGGTAAGATTGGTGCGAATAGTGAGATTCTTGTGAGTGATGGGAATACTGGGGCTCATCTGGAATCGGCGGCCCAAAAGATGGATGAAACGAGGGTGATGAACTCAACGAGACCGAGTGTCTCGCAGGTTCAAACGAATTACCCCATTGGTCACGGGAATCCGAGCTAGAAAATGACGCAGACGGAGTGCGCCTATGGGAAGGTCCTCCTCTCATTGGACCCTTTCCTTTGCCTCGTACACGTGGCGACATTATCGATAAAACCTGTCAAAACAGCAAAACAAAACATAAACAACAAAAGGAAAGTTAAGAATAAATCCTAGGTCATTAGCCTAGACTCGGAAGTCTAAGGAATATGCTTATTGTGTCATTGAGATTAAACACAAAAGGTTAGTGTTTTATTCACTCAATGTTGGCTCTGATACCAACCTGTCACACCCCGATATTTCCACATATTACCGGTGGGCCCGGCGGGGAGTATCGTGACGTAGTTGATATCATCATTTTCAATATACACAATATAATAGCACAGCGGAAGGCTTGGTGAATAAACTATTACAAACCATAATGTCTGAGTGTCCGAATGAAAGAATATAGAGACTTGGTTGTAAAAAGATCCACAGGCAGATCATAAATAAAATACAAGAAAACAAAAATAACAGACTTCAGGTATCTAGGGATTTGCAAGATCCTCTTATATGACACCTAGTAGCCCCAGCCTATTTACGAGAGGTACCTGTCAGTCAGTCTTTAGAAAATACGCCAGTTTACACTGGTAAATACAATTAACTAACTCTTTTGAAAACATTTATGAAAATTGATTTAAGTACACAAGGCACAAATCATTTGTAACTTGGGACAATTATTTAAAATAATCTTGTATACAGATTTACATGTTTATCATACAATTGGGGCCGGTTTGGAAGCTGGTCATGATTAACCGACTCACCACTTATAGAACCCACAAAGGAGTTATCCCCAACATGTGGGTTTATATTTTTAGCATTTGCATCTGTCAGGTGTATGCCTACACCCCGTGCATAGGTCGTGACCATTTTCAAATGAATGAGCAGAGGATATCTAGGACACGATCGTATTAACCCCCAATGTACATGTTATCAAACAAGACAGATTAAAACGACTTATGTAAATTTATTAATCACAATCCAATTAAAAGATTTCATACCCGACCAAGTGGTATTATTATAATACCATATCCCAAGCCCGTATAAGGGAAAATAAGTTGAATGTTCTTACCTGAGCTAGATATGAGAAGTAACTCAGCCGTATATTCCTAAAGCTTTATGATAGTACCTTCTACTGGATGCTACTTAATCTGTATAGAAGGTTTAATAACCTATTAGGACACTAATGGGTCTTTATATAAGTCAAGGACTTAGACCGGTTAGCTTGAAAGAAACTTTACGGTTCTAAACGCTAGATTAAGCGGAGACCGGAATAGAATGTGGTTTAGACCCGACAAGTTTGGATACTTGTATGATATGGGTAAACTAAACACATTCTGGAATTTGAGGATTTAATGATAAGGTTAAACCTGTTTCGGCTATTTTACGTAAACTAGTCACATAAACTGATCCGAACGCATAAATGTGTAACGGGTAACCAAATGAATTATATGCAGGTCTTAATTGTTATTATGCTTAAAATATGTTAATACATCGGTAGGAATTATATACAGGTCTTAATTGTTATTAAGTCCCGTAAGGGCATTTTGGTCATTTTAATAATTATAAAAGAGATTTTATAACAAACTGTGGTTCTGGTCTTTGGAAATCAGTAAAAATATTTATTTCATCACATTACATCAGTAGGATATTATACATATGTAAGGTTTACCATTTATGGCCAAACTATGCCCCGAAAGGGCAATTTGGTCATTTCACATATGCTTTTAAGGACATTTTTGGAAGTCTGAGTTCATGACTTATACTTACTGTAATAATATTGAAATTTGTTTAAAAATTCAGTAGGTAACAAGTCTTAGGTGTTAAATATGGTTTTAAACCATACTATGCTCCCAATTAGTGTAAAACTCGCTAATTGATGATAATTAAGATGTTTATGTAAATCATAGATTTTGATCAGTTTTAAATGCTCAAAATAATTTATTTAATGTTTGAAATCAGTAGGAAAAGGTTTGGCATTCAAATCATTTGTTAATCTCATTTTATGCATGAAAAGGGTATTATCGTCATTTACCGAATTACACAAGAACTCTATGATTTAATCAGATTATAATCTGACCAAAAATCCTAAAAATCCTTAAAAATAATATCTTAACAGTAGGTAATGAGTTTTGGTTCAAAATCCAAGTTTAAACATGTCTTATGCAAGATATCAAAATTTAATTAATCAAAAGCTTCTAATTACGATGTCGAGCATAACTTCTGTTTGAGACCAAGAACTGATGTCAAATTTTTGGGACAAGTTTATGTATTAGTAGTAAAGGTTCTTGTCCTCTCACATTTCTAAAAATCTCAATTATATGTCAAAACGGCATTTACGGCATTTATAAGCATATTAACAAACAAGAGCATATAATTCAAACTACTAAGGACCAAGCAATATAACTCCAGAGGGTTATACTACTGTATAATGTGGTTCTAATGGAAGCTTAAAACATGGGAGAATTAAGCTTAATCGGGTCAGAACTGAAATTCAAAGCAAAAGTCAAGCTTTTGCGACTTTCGGTTATAAACTGACCTTAAACTGATAATTGTCGTGTTAGACCTGTTTAAACATGTTCTAATACTAATTACCAAGTTATTAGAATGTTAAAATATAATTTATAACCTTTGTTTATTAGTTTAAATCATTTTTAATGTTTCTGTCCAGTTTGACTTTTTAACTAACTAGTTTGACCCGACAATTAACTAGCCATAGAAATAATTAGGAGGTGCCCTTTTAAGGGTTAATCACCTACCTTTATATGGTCCCATAACCACTTTTATTTCGGTCAGTGGTTGGACCATGTGTGATTAAACTGAAAGTCAAAGTCTAATTACGATATATTTGACTTTTCGGTTTTTAAGCTAATAAAATGAACTAAGCAGGGACTAAGACACTTACATAAGGTCCTAGCTATCTTTTCTACACTTCTTGATCCTCTTCTAAGGCTGGTTATCTCCAGAAGTGAGTTTTTGAGTTGTTGCAACCAAATGAGCATGTTAGGCAACTTTATTGTATTTGTTGTTAAAAATAGTTTAAGTCACTTAGAAATAATTCCGTCAACAGTCAACACGAATCGACCGATGAACTGTCTCAGAAGCACTAAATATGAAGACTGAGAAAGAAAAATATCAAGCTTCTAATTCTTTGATTAAAGATCACTACAAGATTACAAGACTTCAAAATGTTAGCGGGACATTATGGAGTTTCCAAGATACAAAGTCAACGAATTGTGTTAATAAGATAATAAATCTTATTAACATATTAAATATCTTTTCTTATGAAAAAGCTTTCATTAGAAAAAGAAAGCAATGAAAAGAAAAGGAATCTTTTCATTTGGAAAAGCAATCATCAGAAAAGGAATATTTCCTTTTGAAAAGAAAAGGAATCTTTTCCTTTGATTCTTTTCATCAAAAAAGATATTTTCTCAAATGTGAAGATTTCATCAGTGACAAAAAGAAGACAAGCCACATTAAAATAATGGATGGGCACACATACCAACTTTCTATCATCCAATCACATTTGAGATATGATCATGAATTTCTCTATAAATACATAATTCCTACGAAGGAATTATGTGTGTCTTTTGTGTAGTGATATTTAATATAGAGTTTTTCATGTGAGATTACCCACTGGTTTGGCCAAGGGGGTGACATTTAGATTCGATTTTATTCTCGGATCGACCCCTTCTTCTTTGTTTAATAAGAATTAATCATTGAAGATGTATCACTCTCATTGTCTCTATTTTTTTTCTTTGAATGTTTATATACTTCACAAACACCCGTCTCAACGAGAGAAGAAAGTTACATCGTTCGAACAGGGCCGCCAAAGGGGACCAACAATTGGTATCAGAGCAGATTGGATAAATTATTTCCAAGATCCCTTGCTCCTGTATGAGAGACGTATGTTTATGATATGCCAAAGGTAAAAAGAAATTTTTTGTGCAGATCTAAATAAAAAATAAATAAAGTATGTAGTACTGTTATTATTTTTTTCTGTTATTTTCATTACTTTTATTATTGTTTTTATTACTATTATTATTATCTCTATTAGTATTTTTTCTCATTCTAGTATAAAAAGAGGTATAGAAAAAGGATATAAAACACAAAAAAAAGGAGTTAAACAAAGATAAATAAACTTTATTTTATCAGAAAGAAAAATTTGACATCTAAAAAGAAAGTTTCTGATAAAAGAAAGTTTATTCGTATCTTATCTAATGAAATAACTTCAAATTCTGGTTAGTTAATCTTCAAAAAAAAAGGAATGATAATGGTTAAAAGTGATTTAAAAAAAAACTGTGTGAAACTTTAGGAAACATACTCATGACTATTATCTTTTAAAAAGTTTTTACAAAATATTCCTTGAAGAAAAGAACATGTACTTAGTCTTCCACCAGAAAAATATGTGTAAGTAATATCTCTTTTCTTTACTTATTCCCTCTCATCTAAAAAAAAATTCAGATTTTCTGATGCGTTCGTCAGATTTTCTGATGATTTCTGATGCGTTAGTCAGATTTTCTGGTAAAAAAAAACTTTTATCAGATTTTCTGATTATTTTATCAGAAATGTCATCAGATTTATCAGAAAACATCAGAAATTCTGTTAAAAAAAATAAAAATAAAAAAAAACTTTTATCAGATTTTCTGATTATTTTATTAGAAATGTCATCAGATTTATCAGAAAATATCGGAAATACTGTTAAAAAAAAACTTTTATCAGATTTTCTGATTGTTTTATCAGAAATATCATCAGATTTATCAGAAAACATCAGAAATTCTGTTAAAAAAAACGTTTAGCAGATTTTCTGATTATTTCATCAGAAATTTATCAGAATCTATCAGATTCCATCAGAAATTCTGTTACAAAAAACATTTTTTTTGGTTTTCTGATTATTTTATCAGAAATTTCATCAGATATTCTGATCCGAAAAAAAACCCCTCGACGGTTCAAGATCATTTTTTATAGCTTGCATGATTCGTTATTTTTTGAAGCCTCATCAATCAATAGCCTAAACACTTATCCTATATTGGATAGAAGATACTTGTATCCTATTTGGTGGGGATACAAGATATAATGCTTATATTTAGGTGGAATTATAAATCGAGGTGGAGAATTATAACAATAAAAGAAATATAATCAGATGATCATCCATAAAAAGTCGGACGTTTTCCAAATAAACTTTCATGCCAATGAAGATACAGTCAACGAATATCACTACAAAGGTGCCTACATGATGACGTGACAAAAAAAGGATACATCTTCAACAAGTTTATTTGTTATTTCTAAGTATAAGTGCATTGTTTGTATTTTCAACAACAAATAGGGGGTGACTGTTAGGCAACTTTATTGTATTTGTTGTTAAAAATAGTTTAAGTCACTTAGAAATAATTCCGTCAACACGAACCGTCCCAGAAGCACTAAATATGAAGTCTGAGAAAGAAAAATATCAAGCTTCTAATTCTTTGATTAAAGATCACTACAATATTACAAGACTTCAAAATGTTAGCGGGACATTATGGAGTTTACAAGAAACAAAGTCAAAAAATTGTGTTAATAAGATAATAAATCTTATTAACACATTAAATATCTTTTCTTATGAAAAAGCTTTCATTAGAAAAAGAAAGCAATGAAAAGATAAAGGAATCTTTTCATTTGGAAAAGCAATCATCAGAAAAGGAATATTTCCTTTTGAAAAGAAAATGAATCTTTTCCTTTGATTCTTTTTATCAGAAAAGATATTTTCTCAAATGTGAAGATTTCATCAGAAAGGAACAAGTTGGTGACAAAAACAAGATAAGCCACATTAAAATAATGGATGGGCACACATACCAACTTTCCATCATCCAATCACATTTGAGATATGATCATGAATTTCTCTATAAATACATAATTCATACGAAGGAATTATGCGTGTCTTTTGTGTAGTAATATTTAATAAAGAGTTTTTCATGTGAGATTACCCCCTTGTTTGGCCCGGGGGTGACATTTAGATTCGAGTTTATTATCGGATCGACCCCTTCTTCTTTGTTTAATAAGAATTAATCATTGAAGATATATCACTCTCATTGTCTCTATTTTTTTTTCTTTAAATGTTTATATACTTCACAAACACCCGTCTCAACGAGAGAAGAAAGTTACATCATTCGAACAGGGCCGCCAAAGGGGACCAACAGAGCATATGAACAAATGAACTAAGGTGCCTTATATAACAAATTGCCATGCACTAAGATGTTTGTAGCTGTTTTGGAGGCATCTAGGATCACCCCAGGTGTCCTAGTAGTATTACAAGACCGACAAACAGCCCCTAGTATTGATCAGAAATGGTTAAAGTCGGTTCTGAAGCAGAAACCTACAGCTGGCAGGTTATTCTGCGCTGGGCAGTTTTACGCAGGCCGCGTAAGACTCAGCAGGAGTCTACGCAGCCCGCGACGTCCTCCAGATCAGGTGAAACATGTTTTAAACTTGGCAGATTCAGTCCCTGGCCATTATAAACCTTATACAACTTCATTTTTGGCATTTAAGGCCCTTGTAGTTAATTTGTGGAGGTTCAAGAGAGTGTAACCAAACTCCGTTAGGCCCGGTTTCGTTAAATATCACTATAAACACAAGTTTCATCACGTTGATACTTTTCACCCAAAGTCTTGAAAACTTGCTTAACGATCTCGAAACCATGTGAAATTTATACCACTTATTATTTAGAGTATATTTGAATATTTCTAAGCCTCGGGTTCGTTAAAAGGTCACTCGAAGGTAAGAATTAACATGTTGACACGTTTAACCCCTGTAGTTTATAATCTTCCGATTATTTTCACAAACGACTTCTTATATCCAATTAATTCACTCGTTTAAGAATATATTTTCCGTATATGGTCATTCAGAGACATAAGTTTGGCATGTTGACACTTTTAGTCCCTTCGCATACATATTTTCACTGTTGACACTTTGTCAACTTTAGTCCTTCAAACTCAATCTTTTACATATTTAGAGTTTAGGACACGTGTCTTTACATAATTGGACACGTTTTTATGTGGTGTTACAGGTCGATCGATCGAACGACGGCTTGATCGGGTAACGATTCGGTTGGTAGGACACTTAGTGAGAACAAGTTCACAACAGTCTGTCACTCGATCGAATAGCAATCCGATCGGATGGCAATCCGTTGATCACTGCTCATGCATTGAACATGTTGAAATTGTTTAAGTGTTGAAGTATCAAACATCACATGATCGGATGGTCGTTCGATCGGATGGCAATCCGATTGGACGGCAATCCGTTCGACGTTCAGTGCCCTGAAAAGTTAAAATAATAGTTTTAGTGAGTGACCAAGTGCAAGCCGATCAGACGGTTGTCCGATCGGGTGGCAATTCGATTGGACGGCAATCCGATCGGACGACAACCCATCCCAACTGCCTGATCGTCTTTGATACTTGGTCATTTTGGTAGTTTTGCGATTTTCTCGAGACGATGTGATAACGTGCTAAACAACAGAAACCCCATCATAACCCAAGTTATCTGATCGAACAGGAATCACCCTAGTCCGATCAGTTAACTGTCCAAGACGGTTGTTCATGTTTAACTCGAAATCAGTTATCTCTTTTAGACAGAAATCAGATCTTGAACCAACACTTCACTTAGAATGGGTAGAAGATCAGAACGAGCTCTGATTCCATCGGTTTTGAGTGCATTGAGTGTAAAAGAGTTGGAAGAAAGTTGAAAAGGTTTCTTTCAATCCTTTTATCGTTGAAAATGTTTAGATCTATGCGAAATCGTTGTGAAATCATGTGGAAATCCTTCAGATCTAAGTTATTCTTGGTGGAATGAGGCCAGCACTTGAAGTTCATAAGAACTCCATGATGACATCATCCTAGAACACCTCAAATCCATTGATTTTATGGTTAAAAGTTAAGATTCGAAAGAAAAGATGATGCAGAAGTGCGTGTAGATCATAGAAGTACAAGATTTGAGGCAGAAACTTACAAGAATCGCGAGAAATCGAGAGAAAATAGCCCCAAAGCATGTTGGTCGAGTTGGAGCTGTCACATCACTGTTCAAGTGATGTGACAAGTGCTATTTATAGGTGGAGAGGAGAGGAGGTGATGGAGGGCCATGGATCGGGTGGCAATCCAATCGAGTGGCACTTCGATCGGATGGCAATCCGATCGGGTGGCAATCCGATCGGGTGGCCATTCGAACGAATTGTCATTCGATCAAACGCCTCCGGCGAATTGAGTTTTGGCGTTTTGTTTCAATCGTTAAGCGTTGTGATAGTTTGGTCACACCTTTTCCTACCCACATGCATATATTTATTATAATTAGTCACATAGGGTCGTATAAATATCCACATTTCAATGTCTATGTTGCGATAATAGGGTTGCTGCGCATTTCGAATATGCGTTGCGTTGTGACACATCACGACTATCGAGGAGGGTAGAATAGGTCCTCACTCAACGTCATTGTGAGTGCTAGTATGTGTGATGTGATGTGTTATAGAGATAAAGTATGCGTAATATGCGAAAATACTGCGAAGTAGCGATGCATTCGATATAGCTACATTATGATCCGAATCTCTGGTGCTAGGCGTAACGAGTATAACGAGTAGTAACGACGCACGAACATGCGGGTTGTTACAGTCTCCCCTGCTTTAGGAAATTTCGTCCTGAAATTAATCCACAAGAAGGGTTGCGAGGATCGATGCGAGTGGGAGTAGGGATTAAAAGTATCAAAAATAAGCGAGCGATCGATCGAAATTCGACGAGCGAGAGTGTTGCGACGACTGGCGATGGCAGCGATTAAGGCGATTCGTATACAAAAGATGGCAACACACAAAAAGCGATCCAAAAGTGTTTTGAATTCTTGAGAAGTTGATTAATTTGAAATGGTTTGGAGAAACTTGTTTATGAAAAACCTTCCATAGTGTGGTGTTAAACTGTTTCGATGTTCACATCAGCGCTATGGGTGGGAGAAACTTGTTTAGGTTATTAGAAGACTTTAGGTGTTTAAAACTCGTTTTACGAAATTTTCTCGTCACGCAGCAGTAACTTGAGTCGATTGTCACACCATCGTTACAAGAAAATCTCGTTTTGTACAAATGTTTTGACCAAATTTTAGAAAAAGTTTTTGTTTTGTTTTTTTTTTTTTGTAAGAAAGCTTTGTCTGCACAAAGGTTTTACTAATATAAAAATTTTAAATTTAAGTCGGCCCCGCATGGCACTTTCCCACGGAAGTTCGACAATATGGCTAAAACACTTATATATAGAAAGTACCAGCGGCGTATCCACCATGTTTTAGCCATATGGCTTCCGTCCGTGAGGCGGTGTCATGTGTGTCGACATAGTACTGATAGGTTCGATTCCGTCGGTCCAAACGAGAGATGGTTGGACCAAGTGTAAGGGAAAGATTGGGCAAACTGAGCGATGAACTCGCTTCCAAACTCCGTTTGGTGACACAAGCGAGTACGACAAGCGATAGGCGGTATGCGATAATTGATAGCACAAAACAAACATAATAAGCGAAGGCGATGGCGACAAGCGAAAAGCGATGAGCAAGCGATAGCGACAACCGTTGAGCGATAGGCGACGATCGATGCGTTGCAAGCGATGGGAATATGCGATTTGATTAGATTAAACGACACCACAAGTTTTAACTAACATTAAGCCCCACATGGCCTTTTTCCACGAAAATCCGCTGATATGGCTAAAACACTTATATATAGGAAGTACCAGCGGCGTATCCACCATGTTTTAACCCTATCAGTTTCGTCTCGTGAAGCGAGGTCATGTGTGCTAACATAACACAGATAACATAAATACGGTAAGCGATAGCGATGGTGATAAACGTTAAGCGATACACGATGAGCGATGGAGCAATACACAAGCGATAGAGCGATACACAAACGATAGAGCGATACACAAGCGATAGAGCGATACCCACGATATACCATAGCGCGATGCACATAATAAGCGATTGAGCGAACACCCTTTAAGCGATTGAGATTGCGAGATAGATTCCAGCGTTAATGCGATTGCGAGCGTGTTGACTTACGAAAAGTCTAGCGATTACACGCTTTGAGTTGCGATTGAGATTGTTACGCCTTTCTATGTAGTGTAGTGTGTCGAAAATAGATTCAATAGTATACTTGGTCTAATAACGTTCAACTTGTGTGGCATTTTCTTCACAAAACATCGGTTGGCATGGCGAAGCACTTATATATAGGAAGTACCAGCGACGTATCCACCATGCTTCAACCACATGCCTCTGCCCCGTGAATAGGTGTCACACTGTGTCGACATGGTCAAGACGCTTATATATAGGAAGTACCAGCGGCGTATCCACCACGCTTAACCATGCTTTTAACGTTATGGCACCATTGAAACTTATTACGATCTCCGTGCACTAACCATAGTAATCCCGTGTGCACCCGTGATTAATTTGATCCTTGCACGTTTATCGTACCTTGTTTCATGGACACAAAGTAGGGGTAAAACGCATTATATAGTACATAGTGCTAGTATATAGTCCGTGCGTGAGTGCGAGAGAGTGTAAGATAAATAGTATCCACATTGCGTCGAGAAATAGAACAAGTTCAACATGCAAAAGAAATTAACGGCGAAGATCATATCATTACAACAACATTGGAAGCATAACTAATGTTGTTGTGGAGGACTTCTATGGAGACTGCGATTGTTGCTGGAATTCCTTAAGTCTGCGGCCCCGCGCGACAGTGCTGGGTAAGATGACCATACCAGTTGCAATTTGCGCAAAAGCGACAGTTATCTTCTGGCGGGTGATGATACGTACACATGAGACACAGGGGATGAGTTAAAGTGAACTGGAATTGCTTGAAGAGGTTCTGGTTGCGATAGTTCAGTTTTTGAAGAGTTTGGGCTCATGGTCTTTCGTTTGCAGCTGGACTGAGCTTCCTGTAGCGATATGTTATCATCGGAGGATTCGTCTGAGGACTTACTTGAAGAATCGTCGGAGGAATCGTTAGAAGAATCGTCGAAAGAGTCGATGACGATTTCTTGATGAGCTTGTTTGACAGGATTCTTGGAGAAAAATCCTTCCAAGACTCGTTTGTCGTTGATTTCTACGGCTAAGCGGTAGGTTTCTTCGATGGTAGCAGGTCTTGCAGCTTCGACAAAATCGCCCACACATTCAAGCAAGCCGCGAATGTACTTCGTAATGGCTTTTGCTGAAGTGTTGACTTGACTTGGGCAGATTATGCTAAGCTGTTTGAACCTTGCGGTGTAGCCAGTATTGTCACCTTCGACTTGCTTGATTTCCCAAAATTCGTCTTCTAGCTTCTGGACTTCATGGGGAGGGCAGTACTCTTTCTTCATAAGCTCCTTCAGCTCATCCCAAGAGAGCGCATAAGCCGCGGAGATCCCACGCTTGTTACGTTCGGCTGTCCACCAGTCGAGCGCTCGCGATTGAAATACTCCGGTTGCACAAGTAGTACGGAAACTATCGGGACACCCACTCTAACGAAGGGTAACTTCGATAGAATCAAACCACTGGAGTAGCTGGGATACACCTCCTTCACCCGTGAACTCCATCGGGTCACAGGCTTAGAAGTGTTTGTAGAGGAAAGCAGATTGCGGCGCTTCCGTCTTAGAGTCTTCCGAGGTTCGAGAGTTACTGCGAGAGTGCACTTGAGCGACAATTTGAGGAATGACCTTGGCCACTTCCTTGGCCACAAGCGAGGCAATCCTCTTCTCGATGCTTCGTTTGGCTCTTCTCCTAGTTGTTTGTCTCGAAGTAGAGTCGTTTGAAGACATCTAGACAGAGAGAGATTTGGAGTGAGATTCAATCATAATGATTTTCGAGTTTTGCGATGCGATTGAGCGCGATCAAAACTTGTTACGAGTAATATAATAGATTTCACATAGGAGACACGAGATTCCTAAGTTCTCACACAATTGATTTGTTTTGTATATATAAATAGTTGTAGTTTATACTTACACACATACATATCGGTGTAGAATGCGCGAGGACGCGGTGAAGAGGGAGAGAGCGAGGGCGAAAACGAGAAATTAGACATTAGTTTTGTTACGAACATTCGGTTTTGGTTTTAGGTTGCGATGGCTGTGCGAGTTGTGTGTTTATAAAGTAGGGAGCGAAGTCGATAAATTGGGAAATCGATAAAGCGTGAAGCGTTAAAATCGGCAAGTCACAAGCTAGAAATATAGATAGAGTGCCTCGGGTGTTTAGGCGTCGACTACCCAAGGTAACCCAACTATACCCAACAAGTTCGTGCACGCACGTTGCCCTAGAAGACTTATGCCTCCACTGGGATGCAGCTTATGGCATTCGTCTTCCTAGTCATCGCGTGGCTCGGGTTATTGTTATAGTCGAGTCCTTGGTGAGAGCTTTTGGAAAACCATTTTATAGAGAGCGGAACGGTTTATTAAGATACAGGTTTCACCCTTAACTTAATAACTTCGCTCCTAGCTGCGGTTGTGCTCTTCGAATAGATTCGAGAGTTCCACTAGATTTTGAAATGGAGACTTTCGTTGAGTTATGGATGTCACTCCTAGCTTGACGAAAAGTTCTCGTGCTAGAAAAATGCGCTGAGTGAGCGATCTTATCAAGAGTTCTCGGTTTTCACACCTGATCTCGACTGGACCACTCGGTTGTGTTATGCGAATATTTTCGAAAACATGTGTATTGTGTTGGCCTTAGGAAAGGCTAAGTAATATTCCAGCCTTAGGAAAGGCTCTTCGCGTGAAGTTGTTGTCACACCCTGCTAGTAGCGGAAGCGTATTCTGTGTGACGTAAGAAAGGTAATCATTGCATCCAAATGTATTAACAACATGAACCAACAACGATGCCATAGATATATAGTTTTCAACAAAAGATTACAAGTTTTCAACAACGTTTGACATAGCATAGTTCTAAGTTATTTACACATAACAAAAGATGGCTTTTGATATAAAACATAGTGAGGTTTTGTCCCCTATATACCCATACGAAGTTGGGATATAAAAGACAAACCCTCCAAAAGTGGCCATCGTTGTCATTTGTTTTCCCGAATCCCTTAGTGAATCACCGGCTCAAGACCTGTTTCCTGAAATACATGTAGTTTTAAAAAGTCAACAAAAAGTTGAGCGAGTTCATGCAGTATTTGTTATCATGTGAAATCTCATAAATGTTATCTTGTAATCATGGTATGTTCTGATTCATTCATGGAGTCTGTTAAGGATCTATCAGTGGGTAGCGAGCCCCCTGAAATAATGTACCATAAGTAAATAACCAAACCGAGAACACTTTGTCATTATTTGGGATCACAAA
Source organism: Helianthus annuus (assembly GCF_002127325.2). Taxonomy (NCBI): domain Eukaryota; kingdom Viridiplantae; phylum Streptophyta; class Magnoliopsida; order Asterales; family Asteraceae; genus Helianthus; species Helianthus annuus. The sequence continues at coordinate 66,234,615 of NC_035440.2, read as the reverse complement.
AGCACTCTAGGGTATACCAACCAGGAGTGGGGCGTGCCTCAAGCCCAATAGATCTACACCTTTTGCACCTTGGTCACTAAGTGATTAATGGTTACTAATGTTATCATCCTACTTATGCACATTGATCATGTTATCTTCTACTCCGTAACTAACATACCAACAGTTTTAGCATGTATTTCCCCTCGATGTTTTTGAAAACAAAACATTGAAAACAGTGAAAGGAGGGACATGAACTCACAAGTTTGCGTTCCTGTGTTATGATATCGAAGTGAGCGTCCGTACGTGTCAATAACCTACATGTGTACTGATCTCGTTAGACACTAGGTCTTTCGGACCTCGTACAAGTTGTTCATCTTGAATTCTTTATTATGTTCTCATTTGTTATCTTTGGAACAACTTTGTATTTTAGAGCGTTGATAGTTTACTCGTTTGATTGTTATATGTATACATGTATTCTATTCGTAGTGAGTTTATAAGCGTATTCATGTATTCTATGTGTATTGTCTTATGTGTGATTGGCTTCGTTCTTCACACGTCCTCGTGCAGTGCACGCAAGCCATTGAGCCTTTGCTCATGTCATTGGGCCGAGCCCATGTCATTTTGCCGAGCCCATGTTATCTATGTTATTGGGCCTAACCCATGTTTTATTGTTATTGGGCCGAGCCCATGTCATTGGGTCGAGCCCATGTTATCTATGTGATTGGGCCTAACCCATGTTTTATTGTTATTGGGCCGAGCCCATGTTATATTGCCATTACTAACTTTGATAGGCCCAATTCTAACTTTATGAGTCCATTAACATAATCTTGCAATTTTTACCAAAATGTTACCAAGTAGCAAACTTTAAAATAAGTTCATTTTTCCTGTGAAAAACACTTGGTAATTTTTATAGTTTTCGACTTTCCGGATTCTTGTTATAGGTCACTTACATATGTGCTCGTTTAAACGTCCAAAATATGTTATTTTAGACTCGACTTTGCAGTAACTTGTTTACGGTGTCGATACGCCCAAATTGTCGTCATCAAGTGTTATGTATTTCCATTTCGGCCATTTTATTTAATTGTCCGATTTTACTAGCATTTCTTGGACCATGTAGGAACATGTTTGTGTATTTATTTTGATCGCCCTATAGGTATCTAATACATACACATATATAGCACATATACACATACTTGATATGTCTCAAAATATATAATTTTTCTTACCAAAAATTATACTCACACATTGTTATATTTTTATCCATTTATTTTTGTAAAAATATAAGTTTAAATTCATAAGAACTTCTTGAATATCTAAACCTTAAATATTCCCATCAAAGTTTCCATGATGACGTTTAAGACCACTAATCATGTTTAACATTGTTAATCACCCTTAATCCCATTTTTAATCGCGATTAGATTTTTAGAAAAATTCGCCATAGTTTCCCCTAAACTACGACGTTTCCCACGTTTTCAAAACGCGTTTAAATCACCAAATCAATTTCCAAATCACCATTAATTCATCAGGTTTCTCCAAAAATCATTTTACAAGCAAAAATCAAATACTTTCACATTTAAAATCTCATGAGCATATTATTTGTATATATTTTCCAAGACTTTAAAAATAACATTTTTTTTTCAAGTTCATCTTTTATGTAAACTTGATTCTATTAGTTTTTCCACTCTTAAAAATTCCCATATTTTTGTAAAAATTCTCTAGACCTTTTTATACTACACTTTCTAAAATAAAATACCATAAACTTGCTTTATGTTAAAAATCAAGTTCGTTAGTGTTTTTAAAAGCCTTATCACATGATTATTCTTGGTTTAATCTTTCAAGAATCACTTAATCAAGTTTACATACAAATGTTCATAATCTTTGAAGTTGATGATCTTGTGTGATTTAAACATTCATATGTTTAAATCAAATTTTTAAGTTTTACATGACTAGATTAACACTAATCTAAAATACTACATAAAGTTAATCACAAGATCATCATAAATGTAAATTTTAAACCACTAATCTCTACAAAATTAACATAATCATCAAGATTACATCAACTAACTACACTAATCTACACAAATAATCACACAAATAATCATGATTAGTAGATTATTAAGTTTGAGATTAGGGTTTTTGATTATGTTTTTCTTAATCTTCAAGATAATCAACTTGTACTTCTTAGATCTACATATAATAAGGAGCTTAAAATGGTAAAAGATTGGCTTACAAATTTGCACAAGATTAAATGAAGATTAAGAAGATAAGCAAGCTCCAAAGAAAGCCCTAAGTGTTCTCCATGCATGCACATTCCTTGAATGATCTTGGAATGAGTTTAATAAGTTTATATTAGTGAGTTTAGTGGGTGAACATGGAGGGTTAATGGGGGCTTGGGGCTGCCGAATTCAAGAAGGAAAGGAGGAGGTTTGTGCTTGGTTCCTTGAGTGAAGAAATCTTATGGAAATAGTAGTGTTATGATGTATAAATCTTCAAGTACCATTTTTGTCAACAAAAAAAATCTTAACCATGCTTCCTTATCCATCTTTGAATCAAGCAAGTAAAGTGGGTGGGGCACCACTTTGAACGTAAATGACATGGGGGTGTATTCTTTGTTTTTTTTTTTTTTTTTTTTTTTTACATGTGAACTTTTATTAAACTTGGTAGATATTTTAGTGATTAGTTTAAGTATGTTAATTAGGGTACTAAAAGGTAGTTCAAGCTTTTAAATAAAGTCTAATTAGTTTATTAGCTTAGTGGGTATTGGTTTTGGATGGTAAAAATGTCACTAGTTCGCTCGTCGGTTCGATATCGGGTAAGATATGAAAGGTGCAATATAGCACCGGGAGCGATGGTTTTAATTTACCATTGTTTCTATGGCATTTATGTAAGGTGTTTACGACGCCAAAATATGGTTAACTAGTTCGCCATGTTGTCCGTTTGGTTGTTTTGGCAACCAAAATATGGGTAACTAGCTTGTCAGTTCCATAACGGACAAGTTATGGGGTTGCGGCGTAGCGCCGAAAGCTTATGTTTCGGACACCCCACTATTGTCCTCATGTTGTTTTCATATGTTTGTTATCATTTGTCATAATTCCGAAGTCTCGGAAATGCTTAATTATTAATACGGACGAATTAAAAATGTTATATTTTTAGCCGAAACGGACGATTTCACGATTTGGGCATTGTATCGGAAAGTCTTAGATTTTTGCAAGATATGTTTTCTAATTAGTGTTTTCTTATGTAAATGGACTCAGTTATGTTATCCGTGTGTCGTTTTTCATTGTTTCGTTCTATTTTCACGGTTTTGCTGGCATGAATAGTGTGACCGTGAATAGTGCACGCAACACTTTCTACGAACACTTTTAGGACATTCTTTGATTGGTTTCGAAATATGATGAAAACCAACATATGTATTAGCATTGTTTTCTTGTCCTAACACTATTATCTAATAAACGACACAGTTACGTAATTAAATTACGCTAAATGCATGAGATTATGTAAATAAAGTAGTGATTAGTTTGTACGGAATTACTGGTTATTTGCCAGTTGTCACATTCTCCCCCTGTTAAAAAGAATTTCGTCCCGAAATTCAAGTTGAGCCATCCTTTGAAGGAGTCTTCTCGAACAGGTGGGGATATTTGGCTTTAATCTGATCTTCACGTTCCCATGTGTACTTGGGTCCGTGACGTGAATTCCAGCGGACCTTGACTAGTTTGATACAACTTCCCCTTGTCTTGTGGACTTTCCAGTCCATAACCTCAACGGGTTCTACGATAAACTGGAGTGTGTCGTCTACATGGATTTCGTCCACTGGGATGATAACTGTCTCAACGGTCGGACTTTTCTTGAGATTCGACACATGAAATGTGTCGTGTATGTTACTGAGTTCTTCTGGCAGTTTCAACTTGTACGCGACGGTACCGATCTTTTCTAGAATCTCAAATGGCCCAATGTATCTCGGGTTTAGTTTTCCGCGTTTCCCGAATCTAGCTACGCCTTTCCAAGGCGAGACCTTTAGTAAGACTTTGTCTCCGACCTCGAAGGATAATGGTTTACGTCTTCTGTCCGCGTAGCTCTTTTGTCTGTCACGAGCCGCTTTGATATGGTCTCCTATCTTTGCTATTTTGTCAGTAGTCCCATGGACTAGTTCAGGGCCAATGAGTTGTTTATCTCCGACTTCCACCCAACATAGCAGTGATCGGCACTTCCATCCGTATAGCGCTTCGTATGGGGCGGCTTTGATGCTTGTGTGATAACTGTTATTATAGGAAAACTCTACCATAGGTAAATGAGTATCCCAATTACCGCCTAAATCCATCACATAGGCGTGAAGCATGTCTTCCAACGTTTGGATGGTTCGTTCGCTTTGTCCATCGGTTTACGGATGAAATGTTGTGCTTAGATCCAAACGAGATCCAAGCGATTCTTGAAATGATTGCCATATTCTTGACACAAAGCGACCACCCCGGTCCGAGATTATCGAAATAGGCACTCCATGACGTGCCACAATCTCGTTGAGGTAGATTTCAGCTAACTTCGCGGTGCTGTCTTTCTCACGAATAGGTAAGAAGTAAGACGACTTGGTTAATCGATCAACAATAACCCATATCATGTCATGACCTCGAGAGGTCCGTGGGAGTCCTGTAATGAAGTCCACTGATATCTGCTCCCATTTCCAAACAGGAATCTCGGGTTGTTGTAATAACCCATATGGCTTTTGATATTCGGCCTTAACTTTTGCACAAGTTAGGTAATTCCCAACATAGGTCGCAATATCTCTCTTGAGTTTAGGCCAACAATAGTATTCTTTCAAATCTTGATACACCTTATCAGATCCTGGGTGTATTGAATATCTGGACTTGTGTGCTTCATCCAGTACTAAGTCTCGTAGGCCACCAAAATAGGGAATCCAGATCTTTCCCCTGAAATATAAAGTGTCATCATTGTTTGTTTCCATTTGTTTCCTTGCTCCGCGCAAGGATTCTGCTCGAATATTTTCTGGCTTTAGGGCTTCTCATTATGCATCACGCACTCGAGTAGTGAAGTTTGTCTGGATTGTCAACTCTAAAGCTCGTACTCGTAATGTTCTAACTCTCTCCTTCCAGCTCAAAGCATCCGCTACAACGTTTGCTTTTTCCCAGATGGTACCTGATTTCGCAGTCATAGTTGTTCAACAATTCTACCCATCGTCGTTGGCGCATGTTCAATTCCTTTTGATCGAATATATGTTGAAGACTGTTATGATTGATGAATATGGTACACTTAGTACCATGAAGATAGTGACGCCAAATCTTTAAAGCGAATACCACTGCGCCCAACTCTAGGTCGTGAGTGGTATAATTCTTTTCATGAACTTTCAACTGCCGTGACGCGTACGCGATGACTTTTTCACATTGCATTAAAACACAACCCAAGCCTTGGTGCGATGCATCACAATACACCACAAAGTCATCGGTACCGTCAGGGAGAGATAAGATTGGTGCTTACCATAATTTATCTTTGAGTATTTGAAATGCCATTTCTTGTCTTTCACCCAATCGAACTTTTTATCCTTTTGCGTAAGAGAGGTTAGCGGTTGAGAAATTTTTAGAGAATTTCTCAATGAATCTCTGATGATATCCTACTAAACCCAGAAATTGTCTTACTTCCGTTGAGGTCTTTGGGGCGTTCCAGTTCTTTATGGCTTCTATCTTAGCTAGGTCAACTTGTATTCCGTTCTCGTTCACCACGTGACCGAGAAATTGTACCTCGCGAATCCAAAATTCGTATTTCGAGAATTTGACATACAATTGTTCTTTCTTAAACAGCTTCGGAATAGTTTTCAAATGTTGTTCATGTTCTACCTCGGTTCGTAAATTTATTAATATGTCCTTAATGAATATGATCACGAACCTGTCGAGGTATGGCTCACATACCCGGTTCATCAAATCCATGAACACGACAGGGGCGTTTGTTAAGCCAAAAAGTACAGCAAGGAACTCGTAATGCCCATAGCGAGTCCTAAACGGTGTCTTAGTAATGCTATCCTGTTGAATCCTCAGCTGATGATATCCGGATCTTAGATCAATCTGGGAATAAAAGCTGGAACCTTGTAATTGGTCGAACAAGTCGTCGATCCTTGGTAAAGGATACCGATTCTTGATAGTTTGCTTGTTTAGTTCTCTTTAATCGATGTACATCCGAAAGGTTCCATCCTTCTTTTTGACAAATAGCACCGGAGCTTCCCAAGTCGAGAAACTCGGTCTAATAAATCCTTTGTCAAAAGTTCCTGAAGCTAAGTGGATAATTCCTGCACCTCCGAGGGCGCCAGTCGATATGGAGCTTTCGCCACCTATGCAGCTCCCGACACTAGGTCGACATGGAATTCCACTTGTCGTTATGGAGGCAGTTCAGACAAGCCTTCTGGAAAGTCTTCGAGATATTCCTTTCCAAGGGTATGTCCTCCACCTTACGCTCCTTGGCCTTCTTGTCAACCACATGGGCAAGAAAGGCGATGCATCCTTTTCTTAGACTCCTCCGAGCCTTCATACAGTTGTTGGTCAGCAGCCGTGTGTCGTGTTTCTCTCTGTGCACCAAAAGATGTTCTCTCGTCAGACAGGGAGAAAAAGAATAATAGTATTCGCAGCACAACTACTTCTGCTCGGTTGTCGGCCAACCAGTCTATGCCAGAAGTTAAGTCGTAACAACCTAATTGAATGAGTTAAAAGTCGTTACTGAATTTTTGTGTTCCAAGTTCGAGTGTGCATCCTTTGATGTCTTTCCTGACTTGACTAATTTACCATTGGTCAATCCTATTGAATGGGAGGATGTCTTGTTTACTTGACTCGGCCAAGCATACTTTAAATTTTATGGGGATGAAGCTAATACCGACACCCGTGTTAAACAACACGGATGCAACGGGACGGTTGATAGGAACGTATCGGTGACCCTTAATGACTTCACATGACTTCGCTAATTCCTCATTAGCTAACTTGATAGAGTAAGACATGTTTAACCTACATGACTCTAATTCGTGTATATGCTTAGTATCTAAAGACACTAAGTTAGGCCGACGTTGGTATCCAAAGAATTGATACATGATGGTTGTAGAGTAGAGCATACCCCTAGACTTGCTTACTCACTAGCTTGATTCATCCTTAACCATCCATGCTCGTAGTGACCCCCTTGCCACAGTAAAAACCACCTCGTTCATTCTTAATTATAGCTAACTCATTAGTTTCTGTTTTGTGCTAAGTCTCACCACACCGCTACTCTTGTCACTTTTGCAAGTGCCCTCATGATGAAAGTTTCACCTATCTCATTCCGAATTTTGACAAGTTATTGGCATACTTCTTAATGCGAGCATCGATTATGGCATAATCGCCTTCGCTTTGCTTGTCGCGGGATTTCTCTTTCTCTTAACACCCTCCTTGGGTAGTCCCCCATCCTCACCACATTCTTGGTGAGACTAACTGAGAGAGTTACTTGAAAATAAATCTTGGTAGGGTGACATGATGTGATCATGATTCGGGTCTCAGGGCTAAACCTCAAATGTAGTGCTCAGTGCGTTTGGATTCGAGTGTTATCCAATATGCAATCAATCCTTGACAGATTATAGAGGCGTCGGGGTAACTAACAACATTAGCTCTAATCATGATCGAGTTCTAGAGCTCGGTTCCCAAACTTGGAATTTTTCCACTAGCGAGCAATACTCTTCTCGCTTAAGATTCTTGAGTTCTTCCCACAATAACCTCTTTGTTGTATTACTCCCTATAGTTTGCACTTGGAGATTCCCCCAAGTTAACGCCTCATTCAACAGAAGGCTATTCGTTTACCAAAACGTTTACTTAGGAGTACATTTATTAGCAAGGTTAACTGACTTCCTTGTCTTTATCTAGCGGATAGAACTCACCGCACCTTCCGTATCAATGAGGTCTCACGGCTTATAATCCGGGAAAGCCTTAGGATTAAAATCTGGTGTAATTGCATCTCCAAGTGTGGCATTGCTACTCATTCTCGTCCCATCGGGATTTGAACCACTTGAACTACCGGTACCATCAGTACCATCACTAGTGTCGACTCGACAACCTCATGTTGTTCCATATGACCTCCAGTTCAACTTTAATAGTAGGGCGCTGATTAACTGACCCTCTTCTAGGCGTAGATTTTCTTGTCGATGCCACGTTGTTTCCGATACATAGTATCATTGGGTCTAGGCTTTTATTTGGACAGGTATAGCCTATCATGCATCTAAGAATTAAGAATGTGATTGGTCATGGAAACCTCAAGAAAGCATTGCTTTGGTATGCTTGAACAATGATATTCATGAATAAATGCATTCCAAAATGCATAGTACCTCTTGAGTGTATTAGCCATGTGCCTAAACGGGAAAAGAAGTAATTCGTTGAGGAGGAGAAACCAAACGGTCGTCTCCAATTTTTTTACAACGTGTATCCCATACTTCTTGGATCTCGATCGCCCAAAGTAGGAAAAATCCTTCGCCACACTAGCCCGTGTGACGAATACGTTGATACTCCTTGAGCTCCACGAGCTTCGACAAAATTGTTATAATTTCCAAAGATGTCGAATAATACAATGAATGGGTTATAGTTTGGCTCATGCCATAGTATCCCTTAGAATAAGACAAATATCAAACGACAGAGTTTAATGTAATCATCTCCGATAACTAAGATAAGGTAAGGTGTCATAGACACCAAAGAACCAGCCCATGTACAAGAATTTCGAGGATGTTGAGGAAAAATCCTCCATGAGTGGCTAGCGAGTTTTGTTTGCTTTCGATGACTAGTCTCAGACGACTCGTGTTATAGATCGAATGTTAAGTGCAAACAATACGTGTAGTCTTCCTGTATCGTAGAGTGTTATAGTAACCATTCCGGTTAGTGTTCTACTAGATAGAAATTTGAACAACTCAAGAACTTCGAATGGATAGTGATCTCTTGGTTTGACCCGCAGAGCCCACCAGGATTCCCATGCACTACAAGTTGTTATTACGTGGGCCCCCGTAATAATAAATTGTCTTGCATGGTCACCCCAGTGTCTATCGTTCAAAGCAGACGATCAGTTAGAGAGAGGAGACCATTGTCCTTATACCTTCAACATAGAAGGGACCGTCGTGATGGTCCACGTGCTAACGCCCATTGTCATTATTCGTGAGAGGGCACAACGTGAGACGTAATAGAAACAAGGGAATTCGTAATCATGGTTGCAAAAGTCGCTAGGCACTCCCTAGGCGGTCGACCGGGGAGTTGAGAGTACTCGGCCTAGGCGGAGAGTACTCAGGGAGTACTCGGACATGTTTAATTATAAAGAAATTAGTTTTTGGAAGATAAATACATGTCAACTAACATAAATTTACTAATATATATAACAAAATACGTGAAAATGATATTCATTCTTTAATATGATATGTATAGAAATTATGTTTTATTATTTTTTAAGTCAAACTCGGCCCGAGTTGACCTACTAGATACGATTTTGGCCGAGGTTAACCGCGTTTGACCTATTCCGAGTAATTAGGCGGAGTCAAAGAAAGTCGCCTCAGCAGCCTACCTTGTAGCGACTACTCGGGGAGTACTCTGCCTTGGAAACCTTGTTTTACAACCATGTTCGTAATAATAGCAACCAGAGGGGCACCTTTCAGATGAGTACTTCATCTTCCTTGCCTTAACAAGAATGTAATCAATCATGATCATTATGAATCTCAAGGACCTCTTCCCACTAGTAGAGTTGTTGTTCAAGGCTGCCACCTCCGCCTCGTCGTCACAACCGAAGCTAGACATATACTACCCGAGGGAAGCAACCATCTTCCACGGAATCAATGCTTTAGGGTCTCGATTAGGGACCACTTCCGCCAAAAGCTTCGTAATAGACACGAGGTCGTCATTCTCATCGAGTGAGTTAAGTGTAATAATAGAATTCATAGTCGAAGGTATTTTCATTCATGGCAAATATTCCATACAACACATATATAAATATATTATATATATATAATTAATCACTAAATCTCATGTTGTTTTTGTTCTCATGTTTCACATGTAAGCCTTAGTGTTTTCAAGTCTATTCCTTATAGACTAAACATGTATTGAACCATATCAGTTACTTATGATTGAGCCCGCATGATAGATCCCCATGTTATCATGACACAATGAAAACCTTTTGTCATTTTTGTCATACTTTTGAAATCATCTTTGTAATGTTATCAACTTTTTTTTTCATGTGAGAGCCCTTGGTGATTGTAGACCAAACTTTATAAAAGTCTGTCCCCGGTTCACTACAATCGGAGCTCTGATACTAATCTGTCACACCCTGCTAGTAGCGGAAGCGTATTGTGTGTGACGTAAGAAAGGTAATCATTGCATCCAAATGTATTAACAACATGAACCAACAACGATGCCATAGATATATAGTTTTCAACAAAAGATTACAAGTTTTCAACAACGTTTGACATAGCATAGTTCTAAGTTATTTACACATAACAAAAGATAGCTTTTGATATAAAACATAGTGAGATTTTGTCCCCTATATACCCATACGAAGTTGGGATATAAAAGACAAACCCTCCAAAAGTGGCCATCGTTGTCATTTGTTTTCCCGAATCCCTTAGTGAATCACCGGCTCAAGACCTGTTTCCTGAAATACAAGTAGTTTTAAAAAGTCAACAAAAAGTTGAGCGAGTTCATGCAGTATTTTTTATCATGTGAAATCTCATAAATGTTATCTTGTAATCATGGTATGTTCTGATTCATTCATGGAGTCTGTTAAGGATCTATCAGTGGGTAGCGAGCCCCCTGACATAATTTACCATAAGTAAATAACCAAACCGAGAACACTTTGTCATCATTTGGGATCACAAAAGCACTCCAGGGTATACCAACCAGGAGTGGGGCGTGCCTCAAGCCCAATAGATCTACACCTTTTGCACCTTGGTCACTAAGTGATTAATGGTTACTAATGTTATCATCCTACTTATGCACATTGATCATGTTATCTTCTACTCCGTAACTAACATACCAACAGTTTTAGCATGTATTTCCCCTCGATGTTTTTGAAAACAAAACATTGAAAACAGTGAAAGGAGGGACATGAACTCACAAGTTTGCGTTCCTGTGTTATGATATCGAAGTGAGCGTCCGTACGTGTCAATAACCTACATGTGTACTGATCTCGTTAGACACTAGGTCTTTCGGACCTCGTACAAGTTGTTCATCTTGAATTCTTTATTATGTTCTCATTTGTTATCTTTGGAACAACTTTGTATTTTAGAGCGTTGATAGTTTACTCGTTTGATTGTTATGTGTATACATGTATTCTATTCGTATTGAGTTCATAAGCGTATTCATGTATTCTATGTGTATTGTCTTATGTGTGATTGGCTTCGTTCTTCACACGTCCTCGTGCAGTGCACGCAAGCCATTGAGCCTTTGCTCATGTCATTGGGCCAAGCCCATGTCATTGGGCCGAGCCCATGTCATCTATGTTATCATCTCTAACCCATGTTTTAATGTTATTGGGCCGAGCCCATGTCATTTTGCCGAGCCCATGTTATCTATGTTATTGGGCCTAACCCATGTTTTATTGTTATTGGGCCGAGCCCATGTCATTGGGTCGAGCCCATGTTATCTATGTGATTGGGCCTAACCCATGTTTTATTGTTATTGGGCCGAGCCCATGTTATATTGCCATTACTAACTTTGATAGGCCCAATTCTAACTTTATGAGTCCATTAACATAATCTTGCAATTTTTACCAAAATGTTACCAAGTAGCAAACTTTAAAATAAGTTCATTTTTCATGTGAAAGACACTTGGTAATTTTTATAGTTTTCGACTTTCCGGATTCTTGTTATAGGTCACTTACATATGTGCTCGTTTAAACGTCCAAAATATGTTATTTTAGACTCGACTTTGCAGTAACTTGTTTACGGTGTCGAAACGCCCAAATTGTCGTCATCAAGTGTTATTTATTTCCATTTCGGCCATTTTATTTAATTGTCCGATTTTACTAGCATTTCTTGGACCATGTAGGAACATGTTTGTGTATTTATTTTGATCGCCCTATAGGTATCTAATACATACACATATATAGCACATATACACATACTTGATATGTCTCAAAATATATAATTTTTCTTACCAAAAATTATACTCACACATTGTTATATTTTTACCCATTTATTTTTGTAAAAATATAAGTTTAAATTCATAAGAACTTCTTGAATATCTAAACCTTAAATATTCCCATCAAAGTTTCCATGATGACGTTTAAGACCACTAATCATGTTTAACATTGTTAATCACCCTTAATCCCATTTTTAATCGCGATTAGATTTTTAGAAAAATTCGCCATAGTTTCCCCTAAACTACGACGTTTCCCACGTTTTCAAAACGCGTTTAAATCACCAAATCAATTTCCAAATCACCATTAATTCATCAGGTTTCTCCAAAAATCATTTTACAAGCAAAAATCACATACTTTCACATTTAAAATCTCATGAGCATATTATTTGTATATATTTTCCAAGACTTTAAAAATAACATTTTTTTTTCAAGTTCATCTTTTATGTAAACTTGATTCTATTAGTTTTTCCACTCTTAAAAATTCCCATATTTTTGTAAAAATTCTCTAGACCTTTTTATACTACACTTTCTAAAATAAAATACCATAAACTTGCTTTATGTTAAAAATCAAGTTCGTTAGTGTTTTTAAAAGCCTTATCACATGATTATTCTTGGTTTAATCTTTCAAGAATCACTTAATCAAGTTTACATACAAATGTTCATAATCTTTGAAGTTGATGATCTTGTGTGATTTAAACATTCATATGTTTAAATCAAATTTTTAAGTTTAACATGACTAGATTAACACTAATCTAAAATACTACATAAAGTTAATCACAAGATCATCATAAATGTAAATTTTAAACCACTAATCTCTACAAAATTAACATAATCATCAAGATTACATCAACTAACTACACTAATCTACACAAATAATCACACAAATAATCATGATTAGTAGATTATTAAGTTTGAGATTAGGGTTTTTGATTATGTTTTTCTTAATCTTCAAGATAATCAACTTATACTTCTTAGATCTACATATAATAAGGAGCTTAAAATGGTAAAAGATTGGCTTACAAATTTGCACAAGATTAAATGAAGATTAAGAAGATAAGTAAGCTCCAAAGAAAGCCCTAAGAGTTCTCCATGCATGCACATTCCTTGAATAATCTTGTAATGAGTTTAATAAGTTTATATTAGTGAGTTTAGTGGGTGAAAATGGAGGGTTAATGGGGGCTTGGGGCTGCCGAATTCAAGAAGGAAAGGAGGAGGTTTGTGCTTGGTTCCTTGAGTGAAGAAATCTTATGGAAATAGTAGTGTTATGATGTATAAACCTTCAAGTACCATTTTTGTCAACAAAAAAAAATCTTAACCATGCTTCCTTATCCATCTTTGAATCAAGCAAGTAAAGTGGGTGGGGCACCACTTTGAACGTAAATGACATGGGGGTGTATTCTTTGTTTTTTTTTTTTTTTTTTTACATTTTAACATGTGAACTTTTATTAAACTTGGTAGATATTTTAGTGATTAGTTTAAGTATGTTAATTAGGATACTAAAAGGTAGTTCAAGCTTTTAAATAAAGTCTAATTAGTTTATTAGCTTAGTGGGTATTGGTTTTGGATGGTAAAAATGTCACTAGTTCGCTCGTCGGTTCGATATCGGGTAAGATATGAAAGGTGCAATATAGCACCGGGAGCGATGGTTTTAATTTACCATTGTTTCTATGGCATTTATGTAAGGTGTTTACGACGCCAAAATATGGTTAACTAGTTCGCCATGTTGTCCGTTTGGTTGTTTTGGCAACCAAAATATGGGTAACTAGCTTGTCAGTTCCATAACGGACAAGTTATGGGGTTGCGGCGTAGCGCCTAAAGCTTATGTTTCGGACACCCCACTATTGTCCTCATGTTGTTTTCATATGTTTGTTATCATTTGTCATAATTCCGGAGTCTCGGAAATGCTTAATTATTAATACGGACGAATTAAAAATGTTATATTTTTAGCCGAAACGGACGATTTCACGATTTGGGCATTGTATCGGAAAGTCTTAGATTTTTGCAAGATATGTTTTCTAATTAGTGTTTTCTTATGTAAATGGACTCAGTTATGTTATCCGTGTGTCGTTTTTCATTGTTTCGTTCTATTTTCACGGTTTTGCTGGCATGAATAGTGTGACCGTGAATAGTGCACGCAACACTTTCTACGAACACTTTTAGGACATTGTTTGATTGGTTTCGAAATATGATGAAAACCAACATATGTATTAGCATTGTTTTCTTGTCCTAACACTATTATCTAATAAACGACACAGTTACGTAATTAAATTACGCTAAATGCATGAGATTATGTAAATAAAGTAGTGATTAGTTTGTACGGAATTACTGGTTATTTGCCAGTTGTCACAGTTGTAGTATGCGGTGTTCACGCAAAGTTGTGTTTTTAGCGGATTCGAATGAGAGTATCAAGTAGGCCCATACAAATCCTACTGGGTTCGTATGAGTCGGCCCGTTGGTACTTAGACTATAGACTATTTCGTTTCTAAGACATCGACCCGAACTAGGTCATGTCTGGCCTAATTCCCTATAGTTATGGCTCTGATACCAATCTGTCACACCCCAACCGATGGCGGAATCATCGGGGCGCGGCAATAGGCGAATCAGATTGCTCAAGAGAATCCATAACAACTACATTGCGACAGTATTTTATGCATTCATTATCCCATACTAATAAACAATTACAATCACATAAGCTGTCACGAATTTCATGTTCTCCCAAACAATACAAATCCGACAACCTAGATTTTAGGTGTGTTTCTAGACTTCCTAGCTTGATTTGATGTAGACTGTGACTAAACCTGCAACATACGTTAAAACAACGTCAATACAAAAGTACTGGAAGTATACAAGTTTTGATAGCAGGGCGTAAATTGATAAAAAGTGCTGCGAATTACCAAATACATAAACGAGATACCTCAACATACATGCATATGAGACAGATACTACCAGCTAAGTCACTCGAGCTGCGATTGCGATTGCTATTCATCCTAACTAGACCCCCGTCGGGTTCTATAGTACTATACTAGTTAAGGCGGGACCTTGCGAGTATAAGTCCTAACACATATGTAACTAGCATCACGTGTAAATATGCATAACAGTTATTCGCAAGTGATAAAAAGTTTGATTGAATAATTCGTCTTGATAAATTTGATTTGATAAAACGTATGTTACACCCAAAATGCGATAAAAAGGGGTTCGAGTATACTCACAATCGGTGTTCAGCAAGTAAACACAACTTGATTGGATTGAAGGGAGCGCGTCAGAGATTAGCCTGATTACAGATTGATAGCGTAAGCATCGAACAGTGTGTTAAGCAGTGGCGGTGAACCAAGTATCGGATGGTAATCCGATCGGTTGGCAATCCGTTCGGATGGCCATTCGATTGGATTATCACCTCATTTGGAAAGGATGTGTTTGTGTATGATGCTTTGCCTTTTGAAGTTTTCGTTGTAGCATTTTGAAAACAGAGAAGTATCTCTATCCTTTAGGTCAATCGATCGAACGACAGCTCGATCGGGTAACTATCCGGTTGGTAGGACACTTAGTGAGAACAAGTTCACAGCAGTTTGTCACTCGATCGGATAGCAATCCGATCGGGTGGCAATCCGTTAATCACTTTGTAGGATCGGTTTTGACGCCGTTCGATTGTGTAACGAACGTTCGACGTGCGGAAACCGTGAACGTACGTGACCGAACACACAATAACGTACTAGAAACATGATTTTATTCCAAGATATGACAAGTACGATACAAAAATCACGTGTGTAGAGACTTTCTCTCTCTAGACTTGAATCACCAAGATCACAAATGGAGCCAAAATCTTTCAAAAGTCTTACAACTTATGACATAATCTCCTATTTATAGGCCTTGGAATTAATGAGACTTCTCATTAATTACCAAAACGCCACCTTACTAATTCTAACTAAATATTACAATATAGGCTCGATTTCTTCGGTTTCTTGCTACGGCTCGGATTGACGAAGGCGATAGACATTCGTGCACCAACAAACTCCCCCTTGGATATTACCGTAGTCAATCCGTAGTGAAACTCGTAGCGACTTGTCTTTCTCTCTCTCTTGAGTCTTCTTTAAGATTTAACATCTTCAGTAAATACAGACTCTCTCTTCCTCGAACAGAATTCCGGTGGATCTGTCTTCAGCTTCCGTTGCTCTCTTTCTTCAGGCTCCCTCTTTCGTCAAGCTTCCGTGCTTCTGGGATCGACGCCCGGCTTTCCGTAGCAACAGATTCAGACACCTACACAACTCAAACAATCTATCACAAACAAACACTATTGTGATTCAACTTAATGAATCAACTAATCATTTAAGAATATTCAAGAATTTTTCACATTTAACACTGATAAAATTTGAAACATTCCAATTTCTAATTCAAATTAATGAATTATCTTAAACATTTCAAACCATTAACCAACCTGTCTGTTCATCATGTTTAGCCTTTGAGATTTTGAAAATCAGCTCTCCAACATCAGTTGTCGAAAATCTTTTTGGATTTTCAAAATATGAAACATAAATGCAAAAATTATTTGCAGAAATGAAATATATACAAACATATTTTTGTGAGTTTGTGCAAGAGGATCATATCAGCTGCTGACTAAACACAAGCACCGTTAAGCTGTTATTTCATTTTAAGCTTTTAAACAGTTCGCGTTGATTGCCGATATATTGATCCACTTAAATTCTCACAAAATGTTCAACCTGTTCGGGATACTGAATTAGTGTTTTAAAACTTAAACATCTACATGTGTCCCACCTCAGTATATACTCCCATATCCAGTCCCCAGTATTCAGTCTTACAGGTGAGTATACCACAGCTGATATCTGTTAAAGGGTAGGTGCGAGGGCCGTGAGAGCTCAGGTCGATACTTCCGTATACGCAGAGAGATGACGGCTTCGACTTTAAGGTGTGTCCCCTTTAGAGGATCTTTTGATTACAACAGCAGCAACTATCAATTTTATTGTTTCATCAGCTTGCTGAGGGCGATGCTATGTTTCAAGCATTTTGCGAAAAGCATTATTCGGGGACTAGGTCAGTACTTTCATACAACAGAAGTCCCGGGATAATACCCCAGATATCACTGAGTATAAAGACCTAGTATCTCAGAATACGGGACCCTTCAAACAGGATTTCAGGGGTTACCTATATATCCTGGAGGTGTTCCCCACGTAGACGCAAGTGAAATTTATGTTTATATCCCAAACTGATCTACTAATTCTGTGAAAACCTACCGGCACATCTTTAGCGAGACTGCTTAATTGCATTTATACATTACAAATCTTTAGCGTACTGTGCCAGTCTAGCTGATGTACTATCATTTCCTCTGATTCGCACCAAAAACTCATTTTTAATTTTTCAATGTTTTTGACATTTTCAAATTTTCTAAATTTTTTTTTAAATTTTTACTCCCCCTAAAATCAAAATATGTTTCAATTTTGATTTTCTGGGAAAATTTGGAACAAACTGTACAAATTTGACAACTTGATGAGAATCACTTCAATTCTCCATCCACCTGGCATAAACAATCAGAACTCCCCCTCACAACAAACTATTTTCCCATTGTGATCTCAAAACACTTAAGTTTGTTTTAACCAAAATGTTTTTCCAGAAAACTTAGTTTGTTTACCAAACATTTGTAGGTACTGGGGATCAAATCATGTAGTTAACTCAAGTTCAATTTAATGACCTTGATTAACCACTTGTAGGATTGATCTGATTCAAAATCTGAATCACTTGAATCAATCACAAACAAACCTTTTACCTTTTGAATGAATGACGTTAACGAATAAAATTTTAAGAAAGATGCCGATTCATGCTCCACGATTACCAACCTGGGAGCTCCGGCAAGTCAGGTTTTTTTTTATTTGAATAGTTTCACCCAAGCCTGACTGTCCTTGGGTGATTTTGAATTCTTGTTCAACAATGGTGGAAAATTTGCATCATCCATTGTTAAACCTGAAGTCTCAGATTTTACCTCAACAAATGGCTCTTCTGGTTTTGATACACCAGAATCATTGCCTGAGTGTGGCTTGTCTGACTTTGATGAGTCAGATTCATCGCCAGGAAGTGAAAACTTCACTTTCTTCTTCTTCTTATCCTCTTTAGTCCTCAGATTTGTATCTGATGAATTCATCTTGCTTGACTTTGCAGCCGAGGAAGTTGATTCATCAGAACTCTTATTCGATCTGTCTGGTGAACCCGAGGACAAAATCTTCTCGAGATACTCTCTCGGCTTTTTCCTTTTTTTCCTCAGTCTGTTTTTCTGCCCCTGCGAAAGCTTCACTTTCGTCTCTTGAACTTTCTGTTCTTGAACTTTTGGTTTTTGAACTTTTGGTTCTTGAACTTTCAGTTCTGTGGGTTTGACCTTGACTGGAATTCTTGCCACTTTCTGAGATACAGCCCTCGATCTTTTATTTGATCTCCTTGGGCAATCTCTGGCAATATGACCTTTGATCTGACAATCGTAGCATCTTCTGGTCTCATAACTCCAATTCCGGCAGTTAACAGCAATGTGTCCTTGATAACCGCATTGGTAACACACTCTGTTATCGTACAGTATACCACCTTCACACCAAACGCTCAGATCATAGCATTGTCTGGCTTGGTGATATTCCTTCCTCAAGTTTGCTGGATTTGGCTTTTGAGCACTGTGGTCCGACCTGCACCACTTATTACCAACAACTTTTGAGTTTTCATTTTTCAATTTTTGTGCTTTTTGAATGTGATTGGATGATCGATCTGATGAGCTTTTATTTTCTTTTTGTACATTTTTCAAATTTTTAATTTTTTGTTTCTGTTCCACTTTCTTCTTCAAAGGTTTTTGCTTAGAGCATTCTCCCTTTTCAGTCGATTGTAGAACAGTTTTCTGAAATTTTTCTTTTAATTTCAAAAACAATTTTTGTTTTTCAATTTTTTCATTTTCATCATCAGATTTCTCATTACAATCTTCAACTTTGACATTGTCATAGTTTGTGACATCGTCACTTATTGGAATTGAATTGATTGGTTTTGGACAGGGAAACTTCAAACTGTCTGATGCAGTCACAAAACCTATCAATTTCTTTTCAAGTTCATCAATCTTGATTCTTGAATTCTCAGCTTCTTTTTCAAGCTGAGAAATTCGTTCAAGATGAGACTTGATAGATTTTTCATTCTCATTCTTCATGTTTTCAAGAACAGATTTTTCATTTTCCAAAACTTTTATCTGTTCTTGAAAGTTTGATTCATTAGCTTTCAAATTCTTATTTTCAAGCTTTATCCAGAAATCCAAATCTTCTGAAGATTTCTGTTTGCTTTCGAGCTCTTTTTCCAATTCTTTGATTTTCTTTTTAGCACATTCACCTTCTTTCTCCAATTTTATAATTTTCTGAAGATGGGAATTTATCATTTTCTGTTTTTCAATGTTATTTTTGCTAAACACATCTCTCCCATATTCAAGAATTTTCATTTGATTTTGAAAATCTTTCTCAATTTTTGTTTTTTCAATTTCACAATTTTTAATCTTTTCTTCAAACTTTTGATTTTTCAATGACAAACTGTTAAAATTACTTAACAGTTTGTTGTTTTCAGCTTTTAGTTTCTCACAAATGCCCTGAACCATAAGAATCTGTTTTTCATCAGTTTGCTTTTCATCTTTCAACTTCTTGACTTCTGATGTCAAACTTTCCGCATTCTTCAACAGTTTGTCATAATTAGTCTTGAAGCTGTCACACTTAGAGCACACTGTTTCACTCTTCACATATTCTTCAGCTTTTGAAGCTCCTTCTTCCTTTGCCTTGAATGTACCTGCACAGAACATTTTAACGAAATCAAGAGGATTTCCATTATTATCAATATAACAACCTCTCTTAAAATCGTATTTCATCACATGTTTTGCCCTGATACATTTACCAATCCTTTTGATCATCTCCTCAATCACATCTAAACCCAGATCCAGCACATGATTTTCTAAAACCTTTATCATTTCTTTCTTTTTCCTTCTTGTCTCAGAATCATGAGTCTTTAGTTTGCTGATGAATTGGTTTAGAGGTAATTTTGAAAAGTTTGAATCCTTACGCAAATTTTTCAAACATTCACTCCATTCAACAGATAATGCATCTGCAAACTTTTCTATCTTTTCAGAATCTGACAGAAATATCTCATGATCTTTTAAAAAACTGAGTAAGACTCTATATCGATTTTCTAACTCTTCCAAAGTTTCATTCTGCAAACTCACAAAATATTTAAATCTTTTG
This sequence comes from Helianthus annuus, assembly GCF_002127325.2. Lineage (NCBI taxonomy): Eukaryota > Viridiplantae > Streptophyta > Magnoliopsida > Asterales > Asteraceae > Helianthus > Helianthus annuus. Next base: position 66,214,271 of record NC_035440.2, on the reverse strand, counting down.
ACCCATCCATCCTTTTTCACATTTCTATAACTGTCATCAATAAAACCTCGATGCCAATCATTAAATCTCTCGAAATAATCATTTTCTTGTTCATCAAATACCATCGCCATATTTCAAATTATTCCGACACGTCTTTGTTGAACACAAAAGCGAAACTGTAGCTGTCACAAAAGCGAATTAGTCAAGTGTTGTAAAAGCGAACCAGAATTGACCACAAAAGCGGACCAGACTTGTAACAAAAGCGGATCTCAACTGTCACTAAAAGCGAACCTCAACTAATGTGACACAAAAGCGAACCAGTAATGTTGTCAACCACTTAACAACCTGCCACAACCTTACTTATTTGACCGATTAATTTTAATGGGCGGTGAACAAGGGCCTGTTGATTGGGCCAATTTCTTTTAATGGCAGTGAACAAGTGAGTGTCGGATTTGGGCTTCACACTTACACAACACCAGCAAGTCAACTCTATAACCGCCGACAATCAATGGGCGGTGAACAAAGAGTTGTTTAATCAAAGATTGGACCTTTTGAAGTAGTGGGGCGGTGATACTATTATGTGATTGGGCCTTCACTTTGTAAGTGGGTGGTGCAGGACAATCACAACAACAGATTAAATGGGCGGCACTTATGAATATCAATTAGTGGGCTTTATATGGGGCTTCATGTGCAACCAATAACAATCAACTAGCCGGCCAACAATCAATTGTAATTGGGCCGATGTATAAGTGGATCTGAACAAGTTGATAGACATGCATTGGGCCGATCAAGATTGTGGACGGTGCACCTTGGGTTAAACAAGTAACCAGCCGACAATGACAACAACCGGCTTACAACCTGTAATCATCAGACAATCCCGTGTAGAAGATGACAAAAGAGCGAACCCCAATTAAACCTTATAAGCGGACCAACACACAAACTTTTAAGCGGACCACTAACATGATTTGGAGCGGATCTGTTTGTCACTATGAGCGGACCATAAACCTGACTAATAAGCGGACTGAACACGTAATTTGGAGCGAACCATCTCAAATCAAATAAGCCTATGAGCGAACCTGTCTTCTAACCAAATAAGAGAACCTGATCTAATCTTATGAGCGAACCTGAATTTCTTTTACCTATGAGCGAACCTGTTCAACTCCACACGAACGAACCTGAAATTTGATACGAAATCGAACCGAAATTCTTCGATTACTCCTAAACGGCTAGGAGATTTGATCTGAAACTTGGTAGGGTTGTTAATCAACGAATTTCGCACAATATATCAAAAATTCATCCGATTTGGACCGTGAAATCACGTTCAATTTGACGAATTTCCGTAAAAACCGTGAGAAATAGGTAGAAAATGAAGAAATCGATGAAATCGGATCTGAATCAGCTCTGAAATCGCTGAAATCTGGTACGAAAACGATGTGTTTGATCGTGCAATCGAGCTCCTAGCTCTGATACCACTTGTAGGATCGGTTTTGACTCCGTTCGATTGCGTAACGAACGTTTCACGTGCGGAATCCGTGAACGTGCGTGACCGAACACACAATAACGTACTATTAACGTGATTTTATTGAAAGATACGACTTGTACGGTACAAATCACGTTTACAACTACTTTCTCTCTCTAGACTTTCTCTCTCTAAACTTGAATCACCAATAACACAAATGTGAGAGTCAAAGTCTTCCAAAGTCTACTAAGTTATGACATCACAATCCTATTTATAGGCCTTGGAATTAATGAGACTTCTCATTAATTACCAAAACGCCACCTTGCTATTTCTAACTACTTGTGACATTATGTGCTTGATTTCTTCCGACTTTTCACTACGACTCGAATTGACGAAGGCGATAGACAATAAATGCATCAACACACTTTTCATGCATTGAACATGTTGATATTGTTTAAGTGTTGAAGTATCAAACATCACATGATTGGATGGTCGTTCGATCTGATGGCAATCTGATCGGATGGCAATCCGTTCGACGTTCAGTACCCCGAAAAGTTAAAATAATAGTTTAAGTGAGCGACCGAGTGCAAGCCGATCGGACGGCTGTCCGATCGGGTGGCAATCCGATCGGACAGCAACCCGTCCCAACTGCCTAATCGTCTTTGATACTTGGTCGTTTTGGTAGTTTTGCGGTTTTCTTGAGACGATGTGATAACGTGCTAAACAACAGAAACCCCATCATGACCCGAGTTATCCGATCGAACAGGAATCACCCTAGTCCGATCAGTTAACTGTCCATGACGGTTGTTCATGTTTAATTCGAAATCAGTTATCTCTTTTAGACAGAAATCAGATCTTGAACCAATACTTCACTTAGAATGGGTAGAAGATCAGAACGAGCTCCGATTCCATCGGTTTTGAGTGCATTGAGTGTAAAGAGTTGGAAGAAAGTTGAAAAGGTTTCTTTCAATCCTTTTTATCATTGAAAATGTTTAGATCTATGCGAAATCGTTGTGAAATCATGTGGAAATCCTTCAGATCTGAGTTATTCTTGGTGGAATGAGGCCAACACTTGAAGTTTATAAGAACTCCATGATGACATCATCCTAGAACACTTCAAATCCATTGATTTCACGGTTAAAAGTTAAGATTCGAAAGAGAAGATGATGCAGAAGTGCGTATAGATCGTAGAAGTACGAGATTTGAGGTAGAAACTTACAAGAATCGCGAGAAATTGAGAGAAAATAGCCCCAAAGCGTGTTGGTTGAGTGGGAGCTGTCACATCACTGTTCAGGTGATGTGACAAGTGCTATTTATAGGTGGAGAGGAGAGGAGGTGATGGAGGGCCATGGATCGGGTGGCAATCCGATCAAGTGGCACTTCGATCGGATGGCAATCTGATCTGGTGGCAATCCGATTGGGTGGCAATCTGATCGGGTGACCATTCGATCGAATTGTCATTCGATCAAACGCCTCCGGTGAATTGAGTTTTGGCGTTTCGTTTCGATCGTTAAGCGTTTTGATAGTTTGATCACACCTTTTCCTACCCACATGCATATATTTATTATAATTAGTCACATAGGGTCGTATAAATATCCACATTTCAAAGTCTGCGTTGCGATAATCGGGTTGTGCGTTTCGAATATGCGTTGCGTTGTGACACATCACGGCTATTGAGGAGGGTAGAATAGGTCCTCACTCAACGTTATCGTGAGTGCTAGTATGTGTGATGTAATGTGTTATAGAGATAAAGTATGCGTAATATGCGAAAATACTGCGAAGTAGCGATGTATTCGATATAGCTACATTATGATCCGAATCTCTGGTGCTAGGCGTAACGAGTATAACGAGTAGTAACAACGCACGAACGTGCGGGTTGTTACATGAAATCTCTTAGATCTGAGTTGTTCTTGGTGAAATGAGGTCACACTTTGAAGTTCATGAGAACCCGAGATGACGTCATCAACGAATAGCCCAAATCAAATGGATTTCATGGTGGAAAGTTAAGATTTGGTGGTGAAAATGATGGAGAAGTGTGTGTAGATCAAAGAAGTACAAGATTTGAGACGAAAACTTACAAGAATTTCGAGGATTCGAGAGAAAATGGCTGAGAAGTCGAAGGGTCGGAGGAGAGCTGTCACATCACATGAACAGTGATGTGACAGGTGCTATTTATAGGAGAGAGGAGAGAAGAGGCGGTGTACAGGTGCGATCGGAGGCCTCCCGATCGGATGGTTGGTGCGCGTTGGTTTCCGTGCGTTGAGCGTTGTGGTGCGTTTAAGCGAGTGTCGATTAAGTGATGTGATAGACTTAAATAATAGCTACACAAATATCATAACTAACATACAACGACATAAATAACTTGCGTTTACAGTTCGCGATGAGATTCCGTTGTGATAGAGTTGCGATTGCGTTTTCGATTAATCACCACAACATATAAGTAAACATGCACAAGTAACACATAATAACACACACGTAAAACAATATCCAGAACATGCGATTCAAGTTGCGATGAGATTAGCGTTAAATAGATTAGCGATTAAACTGCGATTATTGCATTTACTCCACATAATACAAGTAAAGTACATAAATTAAAGTATCGATTACAAGTCAAAGAGTACAATCAATAATTAAACAAGGAATGACAGATCGAATTAGCAATCTATTCCTCCTTTGACTTTGACTTTGATTTGTACTTTGACTTAAAAAAACGCGCGTTGTTACATTATTCGTCAAACTGTCATAAATCGTAGTTTAGATTATCATAAATAAATAAGTAATAATTTGGGTTATTAGAATTTTATATTCTTTTGTTATATATATTATGATAGATGATAGATTGTTAATCGTTATTTAAAACAAAGTTTTTGGGTCTTGGTAAAACTACTCATATATAATTATAGTTCCGAATAGACTTTTGTATTTACTTAATAAAAGATGTTTAATGATTTGTATCAGATTAAACGTTTATTTTTCTTGGACGGAAATAAAAAATGAATTTCTTAAAACTTGTTAATTATAATGATTTTATGAGTGATGATCAAATAGGAAGTTTATTTTGGCTAGAAAATATAGGAAGCAATAGGATTAGGACATGTGGCAAAATTTAAAATAAAGAGAAAGAGTATTTTAGTCAATTTTATCCTTTTCTTCTTCCTTCTCCTTCGCAGTAACATCAAAACCCACCATCTTCAACCATTTCTTCACTTTCTATCTCAATAATCACTACATTATAGTGCGATTTTCGTCACCAATCAATGATTCAAACACCCAATCAACGTGTTTTTCAGATTTTTTGAAGAAAACCCAGTTTAATTTCACACAAAATTTTGTTTTTTCCTGTGATTTTGAAGATAATCACTCGATCCGTTCGATTCAATCTCTGATAAGTGTTTCAATCATTCAAATTTCGTCAATCGTTGAAGAAACCGACTTCGATCCATGTAAGTAATTCTTTAATTTCATTTTTATTATCTGGGTTTTTGATTTAGTCATTGCGTTTTACGATCTTGGCGGGAGTCCGGGGGCAGCGCCCCTGGTAGCAGGGTCCAGGGGCAGCAGCCCTTGGCGGGGTCCAAGGGGCAGAGCCCCTGGCTCATTTCGAAGACAGTAATTCATAGACAGTTTTTGATTTGCTACTCTCTGGTTCAGACAAATTCACAGACATGTCAGCTTGTGTCCATTGCGTTTTAGAAATAAGAGAGTTTTATGTGTTTTATGGCCATTGCCTTTTAGAAAAAACACATTTTTGAAGTGTTTTTAGTTCATTGCGTTTCAGGTAAACACATTTTTATTTGTTTTCAGTCCATTGCGTTTTAGAAAATACACTTTCTTTTGTGTTTTTAGGCCATTGCGTTTTAGAAATAATACATTTTATGTGCTTTTTTGGCTATTGCGTTTTAGATAAATACATTTTTGAAGTGTTTTTAGTTATTGCGTTTTAGGTAAAACACAATTTTATGCTTTTTCAGTCCATTGCATTTTAGAAAAAAGACATTTTTAAGTGTTTTCTGGCCATTGTATTTTAGAAATAAGACATTTCTTTGTGTTTTTGGTGCATTGCGTTTTAGGTAAAACATATTTTTATGTGCTTTCAGTCCATTGCGTTTTAGAAAACAGACATTTTAAGTGTTTTCTAGCTATTGCGTTTTAGAAATAAGACATTTCTTTGTGTTTTTTGTGCATTGCGTTTTAGGTAAAACACATTTTTATATGTTTCAGTCCATTGCGTTTTAGAAAGTACACTTTCTTTTGTGTTTTTAGGCTATTGCGTTTTAGAAATAAGACATTTCTTTGTGTTTTCTGGCCATTGCGTTTTACAAATAACACATTTCTTTGTGTTTTTGGTGCATTGCGTTTTAGAAAAATGTCATTTTTTAGGTTTTTTTTTTCATTGCGTTTTACGCAACTGGGTTTTTTCCATTGCGTTTTACGCAACTGGGTTTTAAATTTTTTTTCGAAAATATAGCAAGAGTATACTCGTTTTAAAGATAAAAAAACGCTCGTTTTTTTGTGCAATTTTTATAAAAAATAATGTCGTATGAAAGAGTTATTAACGTTTAAAAAATGGGGGGGGGAATAGGAGGAGAGAGAAACTATTGCCTTGGATTGACTAGAATGCCCCTAAACAAACTCACGCGCCTCTTTTCTTCTCTTTAATTTCCCTCATTTAATCTTAGTCATTGATTAACTAAATGAATGGTCTAAGATTACTTCCTATCCTTCTTAGCCAAATAAACTTCCTACCGTGTCTTAACTCATGATATTATATAATATTATGTTATAATTATAATTATATTAATTATAATATATTATACATACACTTAAAAAGAAAGGTCGGTGGCTGTCACATCACAGCCACCACCTTCTTTTTTGATATAATAATTATTTTTTGAACAGCGATATAATAAATTGTTCGATAACTTAAACTTAAAATTGAAATATCAATGTGTTGTGGTTAAGTGCATTTATTCCCAAGCCATAGGTCACGGCTTCGAACCATCTTCCATTCATAATTTTTTTAATTGCAAGTCGTTCCATAAAATGCCACTTTTACCTCCAGATTGAAATTAAGTGTTTCCACTTTTCAATTATAATCCAATCAAATTATTATTTCATTGGTGTTTAAATACTAATTTTATTATTAGTTAATGCTAATGTTTTTTTAATGTATAACCTTTTTAGACCAAAATTAAAATTTCACCTATGTATGAACTCACACCATTGTATCGTGAGCTAAACGCCATACCACTAGACCATAAGTGTTTTTTTAATTATTTAACTAAATAACTTTTTAGTTGTTAAAGTCATTTAATTCTTTTAGTTAACTAATAAAGAAACCAACGAATCAAACACATGTCAATATTAGTTTTGGCACATTACGATTTTATTTTGTGGGTTTTCTATTTCGATTGCTATAACGATTGTTGATACCGTACCGGTACCTTACCATTCCTATAACAAATCAAACCAATATCGACTTAGTAAAAGACAAGACACCACCCTAATATTTCTTAATAAACAAAAACAACCACTAGCTTTTAAAAACTTTCTCAAAACTTTATAAATTGTGATTTTCACCCCTTGGTTCTAACTTTTCAAATTTACCTCACCCCTCGATATTTTAATCTTTAAAGGTTCTTAGAATTCCATCTGAGTTTTTTTTAACATGGATGTCTATCTTGCGTGTTTTAGTATAATAAGTTCACTGTAAATTCTTATACTTTGATGTCAAAAGATTACAATTCATCAGTTTTTAACAGAATATCATCTAACATAAATAATTCAAAAGTATAAAATTTTGTATATATGTATGCGTAAATTCTTATACTTTTATATCAAAAGATTACAAATGTGTTCATGTTGAAATGAGTCGGTTTAGAAACTGAGATGATGTAGCCGCAACGCGTGGCATATGGCACCAATCTAGTATTAATTAAAACACATCGCATTAGCTACATGTAAGTTTTTGTTTTTAGAATTTTAACACTAGACTTTAATAAATCATTGTCAAACAATATACTTTTTCTTTTCTTTTTTTTAAACACTAATGTTTTCTTACTTTTTACTTCAACCCACATTTATTTTCATATAAAGAAATCTTACAATTACTACGATATTCATTTTCAATTAAGAATATTTGAAATTTTCATTAGCTTAGTATTAATTTAAAATTTACTAAAATTACATAATTAAAAAATTATAAAATTTATTATTGGAACCAGTAGTGGTATTTGTAATTTAGGTCTTTAATCTATTTTTATATTATTTAATTTGGCTTTCTTAAAACTTTGTGTTCGTTAACTTTAAAAAAAAATCTAAACACACGACTTTATGTAATTTTGTTTGCTAGGCATTCCGGTAAAAAAATGTATTCAAAATAGCGTATTTTTTGGTATCTTAATTTATGTGAGTGCAACAACCATGACGAACCAATTCCAACCGTGCAACATTGGTACCGGTATTGGTGTTACTAGAACCGGTATTTGATATCTGTTATTATGGTTTTCGATCGATGTAAGATACGTGTCAATATCTTTCTGGAAATATCAAGATTTTAATATTTGGGAATTTCTCTTTCAATTACTATGACGAGTGCTGGTAATATAAAGAACCGAAGTGATGCATATCGAATTCCCGTTGCATAGCACGGGATATTCCACTAGTTGACTTTATAGTCAGAACATTGAATTTCTTCAACTTGTTATTGACTTTATAGTCGAGAAACATATATTATGGTGGTCTGAAGAAAAAATTGACAACGTTTCGTCAAAATAACTAAACACTATTCATTAATTACCAAGACTTTTAATTGGTTGCGGTGACATATGATTTTGAATAGTCAATTAGTCATTCGTCACCCTCAATAACATTTTCCTGTATATACTTATAGTAGGTTATCTCGGGGAATATTTACGAGTTTGGACCATTTAATTTATGTATACAACAAATGAAAATTAGAAGATTATTTATAGTCACCCAAACATAATACAAAAACAACAATTTTATAGATTGTCCACCAAATTAGTAGAAACCACATCGATGATTTTTTTATTAGACAAACTGTTAAGAAAAAGTTATCATTTGACAATGAAAAATGCTATAATTTGAGTTAGAAACACCTAAAGAAAATACACAATAGGGATTCACACCAATAAAGTGTAGCTGACGACTTTCATAGTTTCCTGTTAATATAGTAATTCTTTGTGGATAACACACTTTGAGGGCTGCCAAAAGCTAAAATGACAGCAAGACTTGTATAAAAATTGAAGTCGTTTAAAAATATTTTCATGCTATTTTTAATCAATACTACAACCATTGAAAGAGTAAAAAGAATAAACACGAACAAATCTAACATTTATTCAAAATATACGATGTGTGAAGAAATAAATATACTATAGAGTATAGAAATAGTAATTATTGAAATTAATATTATATTATTTTATTATTATTAATATTATTATTATTATTATTATTATTATTATTATTGTTGTTGTTGTTATTGTCGTTTAAAAATATTTTCATGCTATTTTTAATCAATAATACAACCATTGAAAGAGTAAAAAGAATAAACACGAACAAATCTAACATTTATTCAAAATATACGATGTGTGAAGAAATAAATATACTATAGAGTAGAGAAATAGTAATTATTGAAAGTTAATATTATATTATTTTATTATTAATATTATTATTATTATTATGGTTATTAGAGATCAAGCATATGCACTATTAATGAAACATGATTTATTCACATGTGTATTACACAGATTTAGGTACTAAAAATAATGCAATAAATTATCTGTACACACTTCTTATAATAAATTATTATACGTTACATGTAATACTGAAAAAACGCTAACTGTTACAATTACAAACCTACATATACAAATAAAATTCGAAAACGATATAATTTTATAAATCGCTACACAAGTCAAATAAAATTTGAAAACAATATAAATTTATAAATCGCTACACAAGTTCAGATTCTATTTTTGTATGGTTGCAATGTATCTTTCTTGTAACTCATTTATTCAAATGTCATGCATAGACACTAAAAGTAGGAAAAAAATACTTTTTGCCCAGCCAAACTAATCAAAAGAGTTTACTTTGTAAATAATAGGTTATCACCCGTGAACTTCATAGGTTGTATATTTAAATTTGGTGAAAGAACAAATCTATTTTTTTTCATAAGATGTACGATGTGATGATAAAATATATTAGTTGGTTGAAGAATTATTAATTATTGAAAGTTTAAATACATTTTTTTTCTTTTCAAAATGTGTGTAAGCTGACTTTAGAAGTCAAACTTTCGTATCAAAATTATATAGAGCAGTGGTTATATGTTAAAAGCTAACACCTTAATATGCTCAATATAACGTATTATCATCATGTTGTATACTTTTTAATTAAGAACACTCAAGTTTTACGAAATAACAATACAAAATTTTGAAATGTGAATGTAAGCATCCTACAATTACTCAATATTCTAAAATCAGCGAAGCATCACGTGAACCATACTACATTTCAATTGTCTCATAATGTTTCTTTAATACGGGATTTACAATGGTTGCAACAATTATAATATCATATCTTATCGGTGAAAATGACAGAAATTGTTCTAATAACTAAGACCTTCTTCTTCTTCTAATAAAACAAAACCAACCAAATTTTACCAATTAAAAGGCATCATAATAAAAAGTATAAGTAAAAAGAAAAAATAAAAAAAATGTATATCTTGTGTCAATATGGTATTGTTAAACGACATAACTTGCAGAAATTTCAAACGTTAAGTATAAAAATCGTAAAATTTTACGTCAAAGTACACCGTTTGAAAAAAAAGGTATTAAGATAAATAACAAAACGTGTAATTTTACTAAAAACACTATATAGTATCACGAAGCAATCCATATTATTAATTAGACATAAAATCATTAAAACCCTTTGAAATATTTTTACATATATATGATATATATTTATACGCTTTGTCAAACAACACATATACCCTACACATATTGGTGAAATTGTAATAATTTAGCAAGAAATGTAACAACTATGCATTCATAGACATAAGGATGCTTAGGTTCATGGGTTTCATATACTTGGCGCCATTGAATATTTCTTGCACGACCAGCCGATTCGCCCTCTCAGTCGGGTGGTAACCATCCCAATACACATACTTGGCCCTATCGGGACACAAGTTTGACAATGCGGTGCAAAGGCCTAGCCCGTTATATCGTCCTTGTCCACAACATGCTTTGTTAGTCACCTCAAATCCTGCACAACCCATATCCTACAATTACAACGTGTCTACAAATTGTTTATATCTTATAAAACCAAAAGAAATAGAAACATGTAATAACATTACCAAAAGCTTTAGGTTTGGTGATGAAGTCATAGAAAATATGATGTGCTTCAATAGAAATAAAGACATTACTACCCAATTTCTTGTTCAACAAACCAGTCATTGCTGTCACTTGAGGATTGAATAGGTCCGCGGCTTGTTGCAGCTCTGTCGCGCATTCTCCTTTACGGCTACGCAATGCGATTACCGACGGTGCACAACCCAATGGTCCGGTAGCAGTCACTAGAACTTTTCGAGCTCCCAATGTATAAAGCCTCTGCATATAATATACAATTTATTTTTTTTTGTATATTTGAAGATAAAAAATGAAAACTATGATGGTATCAAGTAGTTATTACCATTAAAATCTTTTGGTACTCTCTTGTGAGTAACTGGACATACTCGGGGAGTTTATATTGAAATGATCGAAATGAGTTTCGCACCAAATAATAGTTGTTTACGAAATCGTTGCCTCCACACGTTACCAAAACGAGTGCCTCGTTAACGAGCTTTTTGGTTTTCTTGGTACCAATTATAGCTTCGACTCGTTTTTGGTATGCTTCGAAGAATGCTAGTTGGCGCGGCATTCGAATTATGTTAACCTATAAAACATGAATGACTTTAAGTGGAATATAGGAGAAATAAGGGAGATAGAATGCAAAAGGATGTTGGAATAAGATTTAGGAACGTGGGAGTAATAAGAGTAAAAAATAAATATGACACTAAATTGATAATTCAACTTTGTTAGTTATTAAGGGGCTAGGTATGAATTAATTACTAACCTAGTATTTAGGCCCCGAGCATTGTAGCGGAACTATTAAACCAAACAAAAAAATAGACATAAAAATGTTAAACCATGCATGCACGTTGCAACATGTTAACTCGTCAAATTTAAGTCGAAACGTAAAATATTATCATAAAAAAGATTATTAAGTCGAAACGGTAACAAAACCCACGTAAAAAAGGAAATAAAAAAAACTTTATAATATTAATAAGTATATATAGGAATATTATCCATCTATTAATTTACAATACCATATGTTTTACTATTCAACTTAGTCTTCATAGCTTTATATACTAATGTGTAAAGAATAATTGAATTGTCTTTTTGTTTTTATTCACTCATCTAATTTGAATTCATATGATTGCTATTTATCTATCATATGCTTTTACATATTGTTTTTTATATTTTTTTTCCCAAAAATTATACATAAACATTTCACGTCTATTTTTTTGGTTTCACGGTTCCGTCGTTACGTGTGGGTCCTAAAAACAATTTGATTTTTTATATTTCTAAACACATGTTATATTCGGATGTCATAAAATAGATATTATACAATTACTTTGGTCCATGTGATTCACCTAAATTACGTATACAATTACGGTCCGCCGCAACACGCGGATTCTGAATGCTAGTGGTTTATTGAAATGTAAACTAATAAGGGCTATTTTGTATTTTTATTCATATTTTAAGAAAAGAAAAGTAAAATACATCATTTTACCTAAATCCATCTCTTTTTATATTAGAATGTTGGTTCATTATCATCATACTCAGTAAATTCCATCAATAGCAAAATTAAGATAGGGTCTGAGAAAGATAAGATGTAGACACTCTTACCTCTACCCCATAGGAATAGAGAGGCTGCTTCCAGTAAGACCCAACTCAATAATAGTTTTGCATCAAGCGTTGGACACAAGGCACATAACACTCAACAATCGGGACAAATGCCGATTATGCATGTACCTTTTTGTCCTTCGGCTATCAACGCCACCACATGATGCATGATTAACCATCCCACTCTTTTAACGTTATTTTCACGAAATTAGTAAAATAACTTCCAGTAAGACCCCGCCTCAATATCAGAATGTTGGTTATGTGCTCTAAATTGTTTCTTTTTTGTTTTGTTTTTTTTTTTTTTTTTTTTTTTTTTTTTTTTTTTTTTGCTTTGCTTTAAGTTGTTTACCATCTGAGTTAACAATAAATACTGAAGTTAGCAACTTACAAATTGGAATCCAGTGTCATTGAGTATTCCGATCCCTGCAGAAGCGAAGTTGGCACCATTAAGGAGTTTTTTACCATTGAGTTCTGGATCCAAGTACGGTAATAGTGGATCCACCCCGATTTGTTCGCCTAAAAAAAATTGACCCAAAAACAATCAAAATGAATCCATAATTCAAAAAAATAATGACTATTCATTAGAACATCCAAATAGTAATTCGTGAGATATACATAAACGAAATTCAATAATACTCGAAATAAATAAATTCATATTAAATTAATTACGACGTTAGTTGAGAGGTGAACCTATAAGATCTGGGATGTTTCTACCATTAGAGAAACGACCCGTAGGACGATGAGAAACATAATCAATCCCATAAGGAGGTGAATCGGCTCTTGCGGTTGTAAGCAAGAAGTTATTGTTTCCGTTGTCGACCAACGAGTCCCCAAACACAAAAAATGCTCTTGGCTCGTTTTTGGTTCTTGCATCACCGGTTGGACTAGTTCCAGCCCCCCACACAAGATTTAATAAAAAGAACACCATAATGTTAACAAGTGTTATTGAAGATATCATTATTTTATACTTAAATTGTTATGTATATGAAGGTAACAATTGAAAACAAGTGATGGGAAACTCAAGGCGCCATGGGTATTTATACTACTTGAAGGATATAGTGTGTCAAATTGTGTGGTATAGAGTTGACTTTCGGTGCTGTTAAAAAGAGAGTTGACTTTTGGAAAGGTTTCTTTAGTTCTAAATATAGAGTTATTTTTGTTCTTTATTCTAAATCTAAATATAGAGTTATTTTGTGAATCACTAATAATCGTTATCTGAAACCACAAGTTCTGATTTTGGTAATGTATATTTTAAACAAAGTTTTCTAATATCTACTTTTATTTATTTATTTAATCGATTAACCGAACCGAAACCAAGTTAACTCACATAGCCAAACAATACAAAAAACCGATAGTTCTGTTTTCTAGTTTCTGAATACTGAATTTTACACTTTGATTTTGGCTTTGTATTTGTATTTCTAATAAACGTGGAAAACCAACTAACTAAAAAAACGTTTATTATTTAATATTTGTTATCAAATCCACACTTCTTATTTTGGAATGTTAAAGTAACAAAAAAAAAAGTTATATGATACTGTTGTTGTTCGTACGGTACCCATGATCAACGATAAGCAAATGGTACTGGGTAGCAGTATCGGATTAACCGAACCGTACCGGTATTTTCTATACAAGTACCGGTTGACACAAAGCTTATCCAACCTAAAAAGTAAAGATAATAATTATTATTATTATAAAATAATAAAAGTATTAAAAACTATATATATTATTATAATATTTAAAATAATATTCATTAGCTTCTACTATAATAATAATAATAATAATAATAATAATAATAATAATAATAATAATAATAATAATAATAATAATAATAATAATAATAATAATAATAATAATAATAATAATTATAAGAAATTAACAATATATGTAGTCTATAAAAATTGGGCTCAAATGTGTAATAATTAATTAGTCATTAACCAACCATAAAAATAAGACAAATTTTCAGGCCCAAACTTATTATTTTCAGCCCAAAATTCTCGGTTCCAAGTTCCAACTAACAAAAACTGAAAAAACCAACACTGAACCAACATATTATGGAAACCAAAAACCAAATCTTAACGGTTTTCAAAAATCCAAAAACCAACCTTTTGGTTTTTAGTTTGGTTTGAGCCCAAAACGAACTCAATTTAGACTATGGAGTATGGGGCTTGGGTTGGGGGAAAACGCCTAAGCCACCATCCTGGGTGGGTTTGGGTTGGGGCGTGGCCCATGGGGCTGGGGTTTAAAGCCAGGCGTGGGGGGGGGGGTCTAGCAAGCTGACATGGCGGTCTCTCTATGGCCAAACCAAACTAACCGTTGGGCTAGCCGTTGGCCAACGGCTATGTTTAAAAAAAAAATTATTTTTTCACTATAAAACTCACATTTTTCTTCCATTTTTTACCACATTCAACAACATCTTCTATAATTATCTTCAATTCTCCTTCTACAAAACGAAAAAATGCATCCTCATAACCGTGCTTATGACCCGAACAACCCGTTTGCATTCCAAGAAAATAATCCTAGCCCACCACCCAATCGTCCAATGCCTCGTCCATTTTTCATACACTCCCCTATGCCCGTTGAAGCGAGTTATGCATCGTATCTTGGGAATCGTTTGTATACTAACTTCCCACACACCGAGGATTCGATACCTACCCCGTTTACACAAACGCCCATCAACCTTTCACCAACCTCCATCGACCTTTCACAAACCGAAACCGTCCCCGAAACTCAACCACCCAACGATGGTCCTTCCGCCTCAATAGTTCCCAAAAAGAGAAGCCATAAGAAAAAAACCGAGGTGGAGAAAGCACTTGAAACCGTCAAACGAAAACAACAAAAATGGGTCGTTAATGAAGAACTTGCATTGGCGAGGGCTTGGTGTCAACAATCTCAACATCCAAGTTTAGGTATTCTTAAATATTTTGTATATAACTTTGTAATATATTAAATTTTGTTTTTATTAATGGTTATTTTTTATATAACTTTGTAATATATTAAATTTTGTTTTTATTAAAATAGGAAATTCTCAACATCGAACCCATTTGTGGGAAGCGGTTAGTAGAGCATTCCATGAAGAATTGGGAAGGGAGGCTTATCGTGAAAACGATAGCTTATCATCGAAGTGGAGCGAGATTAGCGGCCAACTTACAAAATATAGTGGTTTTTTAAATAAAGCAAAGCAAAACCCAAAAAGTGGTGAAACCGAAGCCGACATTGTGACAAATGCATTGGTTGCATTCAAATCAAATGTGGCAAGCGACTTCCTTTTCATGCATTGTTGGGAGATTTGTAAGTTTCATCCAAAGTGGGCGAATATCCAAGTGGTAGCGAAAGTAACACGTCTTCCAAAAGGTCAAGGGACTCGTCCCAAGCCCAATCTGATGCACGAGATCAAGAGTTTGAGGACCTTTTGGATGATTCGCCAAACCGGCCTGAGTATTGTCACACCCTGGCTTTTGCGGAAGCGTGGGTTTATTTGGTGTGACTTCTTAATACCATAGAAATTATCAAAACAATGCTATATGAAAATAAAACATATGATGTTCATCCATTCATCAAGTTTAAAAAGTTACTACGACAACATTGTTCAAAAGTCGACACATGAAACGAAATACAACCATGTCACACCCCAACCGATGGCGGAATCATCGGGGCGTGGCACTGAGCGAAACAGATTGTTCAGAAGTTTCCATAACAACTATTTATATAATCCAGTTAAAGATACGTCCCATACCGTATCCCGAATAAACAAATACATTATTACAGATAATATCCAAACAAGAAATTCTGTTCCGACAACTCAGATTTAACATAACAAAACTAAATATTGTTCAAATGCTCCTAAAGACCCAGCCTGACAAGATCTACAGACAACTATGCTCTAGTTGCTTTTTCCTGACAGATAACTATTTGTTGGGGGCCTCTAGAGCCTTATTCTAGCCTCGCTTTCCTAGCAAGCAAACATCTTAAGCACCTGCCACATACGTTAAAATACAGTCAATACATAAATGTAAAGGTGAGCATACAAGTTTGATAATAGCATATAGAGTTCGAATAGTTTACGCATAACCAGCACGTACACAGAGGAAAACGAAGCATGTTAATTATCGACATGGATCTATCGATACCAATGACTACGGGTTGACCGTCCGAGACGGTTCGCAATACATGATTACCACCGTAATCCATGCAAGTAATTTTCCTTAACAACCCCCGTGTGAACGGGTGCTGAGTCCAAACTATAGTACTACATCGTTAAGGCAGGTAGACAACATTCCACGTGTAAACACAATCAACAAGCATTCATTTAGTCACGTAATACATGGAAATTGGTTAGTGTTCAAATAATTGCGTAGTGTGTTCGATGGTGATTTTGATAAGTAACGTATGTAACACCCAAAAGTGCTAAAAGCAAAAAGGGATCGAGTATACTCACAGCGGTTGATTGATGGATTGAAGGGAGCGCTTGAGAGTAGGGTTAGCCTGAACAGTTCGATAGCATAACGATGAATACACGTAGAATGGAAACAAGTGTAAGTGGGTCGAACAGCCTGGTCGATCGAACGGCAGGTTCGATCGAGTGGGTTGTTCGTTCGGCTGGACAATCCGTTCGGACAGCCTGCTCGATCGGCCGGTAGGCCCGATCGGTTGGACTGTTCGAGTGGATTGTTTCTTCCTTTGAGTAGGATGTGTTTGTGTATGATGGTTTGAACTTTTGAAGTTTTTGTTGTAGCATTTGAGAACACTGAAGTGTACTTACCTTTCAGGTCGATCGATCGAACGGTCTGTTCGATCGGTCGGCTTAACCGATCGGTTAGGAACTTCAGTAGTAGTCCTCAGCAGGTTGTCACTCGATCGAGTAGCGTATTTGATCGAACAGCCTGTTCATTCTGATAGCATGTTCGATCGGGTGGCACCCCAATGCGTCGAACGAGTTGAAAATCGATTAAGTGTTGAAGCATAGTATCTCATGATCCGATGAGTAATGTTACCAAACAGCTCGTTCGATCGAACATCACCTCGTTCAATACCATACTTCATGAATTTGTCAAAGTGTGGGGCCACATGCTAGCCGATCAGCTGGCCTGGTCGATCGGCTGACATGTCTGATCGGTTGGGCTAACCGTTCGGTCAGCATCCTGACCTAGTCGGCCTGTTCGTCTAACACTTGGTTGTTCTGATTATTTGATGTTATATTGAGGTAGTTTGACAACGAGTTGAACTATGACACTTTCGTTCTTACTTGTTTCTCCTGCTCGGACAGGAATCACCCAAGCCCGGCCGGTGAACGGTTCGGAACGTCAGTTTAACGTTTAACCCAAAGTCGGTGAACCTCGTAGATAGAACCCGAATCTTGAATCACACAACCATCGGAATGATTAGTGAGTTAGCTCAAGCTTCATTTCTACCGGTTTGAAGGCATTGAGTGTAAAAGAGTTGAAAGAAAGTTGGAAATTCTCCTTTCAATCCTTTGCATCATGTAAATGTTTAGATCTCTGATAGATCTTGACTTGTTTATGTGGAAATCGGTTAGATCCAAGCTATTCATGGTGGATGGAAGTCAGGACATGGTGTTCTTGAAGAACACCGTGATGACATCATCCAAGAATGTCTAGATCTTGGTGATTTCACGGTTAGAAATCAAAAATTGAAAGATAGAAAGGTGTAGGAGCATGTTTTGATTAAGAAAGTACAAGATTTAGGTTGGAAACTTACCGAAATCGGAAGAAATCTGAGGAAAGAGGAGGAGCACAAGCTGGTCGGTCAGAACTTTCCAAAAGTGGTAAAGAGTGACAATGACAGCCCTATTTATAGGCTCCAAAAGAGG
Organism: Helianthus annuus; assembly: GCF_002127325.2. Taxonomy (NCBI): domain Eukaryota; kingdom Viridiplantae; phylum Streptophyta; class Magnoliopsida; order Asterales; family Asteraceae; genus Helianthus; species Helianthus annuus. The sequence goes on along the minus strand of NC_035440.2, from coordinate 66,196,048 downwards.
AAAGGGTTGGCCGATCGGCCAGGCTTCCCCGATCGGACAGCCTGCTCGATCGAACATCCTATTCGATCGGCTGGGCTGTTCGATCGGCGGATAGCCTGATCGATCAACAGCCTGGTTTGAGGTTTCGGTCGATGATTTTCGATATTTCGGTTTCGATCGAGTGTGATAGAGTTCCCTATTCAAATTACTTTCAGTCCCAACTACTATATCTAACATACAATCACCTATAATTCATCTTATCCTAACGTTACCATTTGTCGTAGTTCGATTTCGATTGTATTCGATTTGAGTTTCGAGTTTCGATTCGAGTTTCAATTGATCACCGCACAAAGCACAAAACATAAGGTAAACACGCACAGATAACACATAAGGCACACACACACCTATAACAACCAAAGTTCGCGTAATTTGAGATTCGAGTTCGATGATAGTTAGATCGGTTTGATTATAGATTAGTTAACTTTATCGCATTGCTACTTCCTACTATTCACAGTCGTAAATCGGTTCGCGTTGGTAAAACATTCGATTACTTCGATTCTTCCTGATTACAACACTTACTCCACATAATACAAATAAAACTGAAAATAGATTATTTACAGTCAAAGTTGACTTGGACTTTGACTTTGACTTTGACATTCGAAAACACGGGGTGTTACAAACCATGATAATTAAAAACTTGTTCATACGACACAACCAAAGACTTGAAATAAAAACACACTTTAAGACTTGTAACCCGTCCAGGCAAGGGTCACACTTCCTAAACTCGGATGACATCATTATTCCTACGCAGCTTGACGAGATTGCATACCTTGCCAGATCCACTAATTTCCTGAAATACATGTAGTTTGAAAAATCAACAAAAAGTTGAGCGAGTTCATGTAAAAGTGAGTATGTATAAACCTTTAAAGTATGTATAAAAGTCCCTGGTATGTAGCAATAAGGAAAAAGAGATCACCAATGGGTTGCAAAGCCACTGGTATGTGTGAGAAAGTGCAGGGAAACTCAAACCTAGCAAATTTGTTACCGGGCTTCGGCTGGAAGACACAGTCACCTCTATGAGCCGCCCCGGCCTCACGGGTGTGGGCTCGCTACACCCAAATAGATCTATCACTCTTGTGTCCCTCGGTCCTAACAACGAGGATTAATGGCCTCAAGTGTTGTACCCACCCCTCACATGATCTAGTAGTATAAACCCTCCCTACGTTAACCATACCATGTAAATAAATGTTTGTAATAATTGTCGCATGTATTTCACCCCCGAAGTATAAAACTGAAAACAGTAAAGAGAAAAGGGGGACATGAACTCACAGAAGTGCGTCTCCTGAAATAGTCGTCAATCCAACTCAATCTGTTACGCGACGACCTACACATACTAATGCCTATTAGACGGATGGTCGTGCCTTGGCTTAGGGTTTAGCGTTCTTAGGAAAAATAGTTAGGCAACTATTTCGTAATCACACTTCTTAATTATTTTATAAGTGTATTTCCTTCCCAAGGATGGGTGTTTTTATACATGTACACGTTATAATTCCAAAAAATATATTATAAGTCCCACTTAGAAAATATATTTAATTTACTTGTCCAAAACATCTCAATTCCAAAATATATATATTTTTCCCAAAAATATTATATTTTACTTCAGACATTTTCCAAAATAATACTTATCAAAATATACATATAAGAGTGTTTTTCAGAAATACTATATAAATTACGTTTTAAAGTTCGCGTTGTAATAAAAATACTTGTGTAACTTAAATATTTATTTTGTGAGAGCGTTGGTATTATTTTGGAGTCGTAATTTCATGATATTTTCAAGTTATATTATTTTTATCCTAAAAATAATATATCTAGTGCACAAAATAACAAAGAATCACACAAGCGTTTTAGTATAAAATATATATATTCTAAATATATATTATCAAATTTTATTTACGAAAATCCACCTCCGGTACTTGGTAATTTTTGGAATAAAAATCATGGCGAAGTTTCTTTTAAAAACCAAGTTAAAAATATATTTGTAAACATTTGTTAGAAAAATATTTCTAAGTGTTGTAATTCTAGAAAAATTTCGCCAGATTTTCCTTTGTAAATGGAGGTGTCCATGCTTTTTAGCATATCATTTTCTTTTGTAAAATCATTCAAACAATTAACAATCAACAATATACAATTTTTTATCACCAACCTTGACAAAAATAAACATGAACCATAAACTTATGAACTTGAAAGTTTGTAAAAATATGTAGTAAATTATTAACATACTTAGTAGGTCTTGTTATCTTTAAAAATATGATTAGTTTCTTAAAAACTTTATTTTTAAAGAATGTGTATTTTACAACTTCTAGTCATATTTCTAAAAATATTTCTTTGTTAAATTTTCTTTCTACACAAGTGTTCCTACACTTGTTTATCCACTAAAAGTGTGTTTATTTCATGTAATATCCAAGTTTTAACAAAACTCGTTCCTTTCACTTGGTTCTTTCAAAAAACCGCTCATAGATCTTTAGATCTACAAGTTTATAACTTTATTTTTCAAGAAAACTTATATTCATTCAAGTTCAAAGTTCATGTGTGGATGGTTTCATCATCCTTCATATCTTTAACCTTTACATCTTGCTAGTTCATGCTCTTAAACATGATCTAGCAAGTCTAGATGATGAACCATCTTACTTCTACTAACAAACAACATGTATTAAGCATAACAACACAAGATCAACATGATTTCAACATCATTTAACCATACATCTTCTCTAGTTAGTTTAAACTTCAAGACTTTGATGATGTTCTTTAGGGTTCTTAATATTTTATCATTCTTTCAACTATTAACCACTAAAAATAAGAACAAGATGAAGATTTAAAGCACTTACTACTAGCACAAGGCTAGGGGAGTTTCAAAGCGTAAAAGTGGTGGATAAAAGAAAACAAGAGCGGTCCTTGAGCTTCCGAGTGCACCAAGCTTACTTGTTGGACCTCTTGCACCTTTGGATGAGTGTAGATTGCTTGAATGAAGACTTGATGGTGGTGGTATGGTGGTGATAGGTGGCGGCCGAACTCAAGGAGAAGAAGGAAGAGAAGTTTGTGTTTGATGTGTGCTAATTTATAAACCACTAATCTTCATTACCCAACATACATTGTGTTCTATTAACCAACAACAACTTAAATAAAATAATAAAAAGAATGTGGGGGGGGGGGGGGTGTCCCACCCTCTTGTGACCGTCGAGTAGCGGGGGGGGGGGGGGGGGTATAGGGTTGGGTTTCAATCCTTGGTTACAAGTTTAGTTAGGATTTAAAGGTTAAACTTGTATGTTAAGGTGTGTTATATAATATAAGGTGTGTTAGGGTGTTCGGAGACCCTAACTAGCTTAGAAAAGTAAAAACAATGTGTTTGGCAATATTTTTATGTTCCGGGTAAAGTCCGGTTGTTCGGTTGGATGTTGATTCGTTAAAGTGCTAAATTAGTCTAGAAAGTGTCTTTTATATTATTTTTAGTGACACAATAAATTCCCAACACTTTGGAAAGTATCTAGGACTATTTTACCAAGTTTTTGCACTTTACTAGCATTGTTAAATGCTGAATTTTGGTATTTAGTGCAGAATTCTGCACTTTAAGTATGTTTTAGGCACTTCCGGGCACTATAACTATCACCTAGTGACGCAGTTTTATGGTCCTCACTTCCCTACACTCCCTACTAGTGTAGTATTCTATTCCTGGCTCACACTGGCCTCAAAAACAATGTCTGTCTATGTGCTGGCATTGTCAGCATGTTTCTGGGTTATCCGCTCACTGTGCTAACTGTGCCTTGTGCATCAAGTTTGTCACTAATGTTTGTGTGTAATAAATGGAGTGGCAGTAATAAATGTGATGCATGGGTATGTATGTATCAGAAAACAGAAATCAGTTCAATCATAATTGTAATCAAGCACAATAATTAAGCACTAATTGGATATTAATTAATTGTACGGATACCTGGAATTGTGAGGGTTGTCACAAGTATGGCAGAGATGCCGCAAAAAGGCGTGCTCAAAAATCAAGATCTGCTACGGCATCGCCTTCAACAGGGAGTTCGGGCTCGCGTAGGGGAATATACAGCGATCAGTTGGATGACATTTCATTCAAGTTAGATACATTCAACCAGTGGCGGACCCAGGAATTTTTTCCTGGGGGTGCGAAATATTTTCAAAGATTTTAGGCCTCTAGCTGTATAAAAATGTCGGTTCATAGCGGGTCGGGTCGGATCATGTAAGACAAAAGAACATCAAACTAAAATTTATAAATCATCAAAAACACGTCAAACGTTATTACAAATTACAAACGTATTTAAAATTGTGCCCTACAGTTTTTTTTTTTGAAATATATCCAAAATATCATCTAAAAATACTAAACACGCCATAAGTTCATTACATTCTTACTCATTGTTCCGAACACATAATTTGCTCCATAAGTTCATAAAACAACACTAAACACTTAAACAAAATAAACAATCATGTTCAACCATAGCTTAGGGCGATCGGGGTGCACACCGAAAACCCCATCGGGGAGGTGTTTTGCCGAGCGGGGATACACCGCCATCCATGCGGTGAGGTAGAGAGAGGAGAGAGAACCGGTGGCGGCTCACCGAAGAGAGAGGGAGGAGAGAGAGAGGGAGTGACCAATCAATGCTTTTCTTTTTTTAAAAAAAAAAAAAAACAATTCACCTAAAAGGGGAGTGCCGCCATCAATTTAGGGTGTTAGGGGAGTTTAAGAGGGGAGTTGACGTGGCACACGAGAATTGGTTGGGCGTAAGAGAGGGGACTCACCTCTTAGGTGAGCACCCCTTACACCCTTATAACTTTCAATTATATTTTTAAACATTCAAGCCCTAATATTAAATGTTGATTACTTGTAACTAATCATTTAAACAAACAAATCTATAAATAAAACAACAAAATCATTTAACTACAAATCTAGAACAACAAAAAAAATCAAAAAAATGTAAAAAGATTAAACCCTTACACATCTATATTTTCTTCTAGTCATCACATAAAACAAAATAAATAAATAAACCATACTAGTTCTATACTGGAATTCTGACGTAATATGGGTCGGTTCAACCAGAAGTTTGTTTTTTCCGGTAAAAAAGCCACCAGGTCGTGAGCAGTGGCGTCAAGTCACTGGGAGTTTTTTTGGGGGGCGGGATTTGGAAATGGAATGGGTGGATGAGTTTGGGTTATTTTATTTAGTTCAAATTTCTTTAGGTTGGGTTTGGGTTTGTGTTAATAAAAATTGATTGCAGATTGGGCTTTGATTGGATTAAATAATTAAGTGAATAAGTGGTTAATAATTATTTTTTTCTAAGTGGGGCGGTTGAAAATTTTCAAGGGATGCGAGTGAAAAATTCCAAGGGGTGCGATCGGGATTTCCGGCGAAAAATAACACTAAAAAATATTTTTTCATGGGGTGCGTCCGCCCACCCTTGGCTTAGGGTGGGTACGCCCATGCATTCAACGTATTCCAACAACAAAGAGCCGAAATTCGAAAGAGCAAAGAAGCTAGAGATGCCCAGAAACAAAAACGGGATGATTTGAAATTTCTATCCCAGCCCATTGATCACCTAGAGGGTGACGAGTTGCAACTATTCTTGGAGATGAGAGAAGAGATAAAAAAAACAAATATAAACGTTAGGAATTTTTTTTATGTAATTTTCTTTATTTAAAAATATTAAAAAATTAAATTTGTTGTTTTAAAAAATATTCAAATAGCCAGCGGTTTGGGTCAGCCCAACGAAGCCCACCAAACCCACGCCCCAAACCCCCCGCTCTACCATACCGTGTTGAATGTGGGTCAGCCCATGTCTGCCCCCCCCCACCCCCCACAAAGCCACGTGTCAACCCATACCCCAAACTTCCGCCACACCATACCCCACGGTCTTAACCAACCTATACGCACCATAGATAATTAACTTCTAGTTGAGAATCATATGTATTATTGTATTACGGTGGTTGAAGAAAAAGAACAATTAATTCTTCAAACTTTTTTTTCAAACTTGTTATTAACTTTCTAGTTGGGAATCATATGTATTAATATATTACGGTGGTTGAAGAAAAATTTAACACAATTTCGTCACAAAAATTAATTACAATTCATTCTTTACCCAAACTTCTAATTGCTACCGGTTACACGATTTTGAGATGCCATTCACTACCAATATCATTAAAGTAATGTTGTATAGTCAAACATATGCATTTATAGTCCCAACAGATACATTATGATGGTTAAGTGATCAGCTACAAGTCACTTAGGCTTTGGTCTAATGGTTAAGAGAAATTACCTTTTGTCGAAAGATCAAGGTTTAATTCTTGTGAGATGTAATCTAGTAAAGAATTTAGGAGAGAAAAACTTAGTTGTTAAAAAAATTGATCTGCTACACAACCGAAAGATTGAAAATTTAAATTTTGCAATTCAAGTTTGTAGTGTATTTATTTTAGAAAATCTTTCTAGGTTAATACTTTTTTACTCATGACTAACTCTTTCTAGGTTAATAATTTTTTACTCATTGGCATTTTCACATTGGCCATGCTGATTTTCAACTCTTGACCAAGTTAATTGTTGACGGTTATTAGATGTGGTAACATAATTAGTGAGCTTCATTGAATAATACAAGTGAACAAGGAGCCATCTAGAAATAATTTAGCAACTTTTAGTAAAACTGCTGATTTTTTATTTAAAATGTAATTTACTAGTTGATGCCCCGCCCGTGTTGCGGGACGATGGCCGAATAATTCTCAATCAATTAAAAAAAGACTATTATAATTTTGCTAGGAAAAAAAACAAAAAAACGATGATAAGACCGTAATTTTGGGCTCAGGGCAAAACTGTAATTTTTCAGGACTAATGGGCGAGTGTTAGGCAGCTCCTTGACACGAAAAAAAATTAAATCGAGTAAACCAATTAAAAAAAACCTTTATAGTTTTGCTAAAAAAACTAAAACGATTGGAAAAATGTAATTTTAACTGAGGGCGAAATCATAATTTTAATTCGGGGATAAATCGTAAATTAAATGGATCAACGGGGGAGTGCCAGAAAGCTGCCGGCACGACTGTAATTTTACACTGGGGGCAAAATTATAATTTCACCAGGAAAACAAACAAAAACGATGGGCAAAATGTAAATTTAAGTTGAGGGTAAAATCGTAACTTGGGTGTGAGAAAAAAAACTAATGGCAAAATTATAAATTTATACGGGGTAAAATCGTAATTTTGAACCGAGGGCAAAATTGGAATTTTTAGCTGGGAGCAAAAACGTAAATTTATTTTTAAGTGGGGGTAAAAACACAATTTTGAACGGATGAGGAAATCATAATTTTAAGTGAAAAAAACTAATGGCAAAACTGTAAATTGAAATGGGGCAACATCGTAATTTTGAACCGGGAGCAAAATTGAAATATCTAGCTGGGAGTAAAAGCGTAAATTTATTTTTAAGTGGGGGCCAAAACATAATTTTGAACTAGTGGCAAAATCGTAATTTTAAAGTGGGATAAAATCTTAAATTTGTTGGGCCAATAGAGGAGTGTCAGACAGCTGTCTGACACTATTACTTTGCTGCCCATTTTGCCCAATGAAGGGCCACACCTATTCCCATGTCGGCAGTGGCGGACCCAGGATTTTTTTCCAATGAGGTCCAGTTTTTTCGATACTTGGATTTTTTACACCCAAACGATAGAATTTTCGGGTCGGCCGTCGTTTGGGTCGGGTCGGGGTGATTTATTGAGCTTGGAACCTTTAAAAAAAGATAAATAAATAACAAAACAACACATGTCTAAGCACAAAGGCATAAATTGAGTAAATTTTCATTCATTTTAACATTTTAAAGTGTATTTTAACAAAAAATCGGCTAGTATTAGACTTGAACCCATGACCTCCTTGTTAGCAAACAAGGGATTAACCACCACAACAGCTTTGCTTTTGATACTATGTGGTCCAACTAAATATTTTTATGGGGTCCTTACAAAAATTAATATACCGAATCTACTAATTTTTTAAAAAAGATTGGGGTCCGTGGACCCCGACCCACTCAACGTGGGTCCGCCCCTGCATGTCGGTGCCGACACTTCTTTTTGTAGTTGAAAATTAGTTCATATGCTACAATTTTCATACAAGTGAAAAACGAGCCATCTTGGATATAACAGACATCTTTGCTTTCCGGTACTCTTGTCTAAGCATCTTGTCAAAAATGAATTGCGAGAAATTATACGGCTTATTCAAAGTCCGAACCGCCATTGTTGATTTAAGTGCCATTTTTATACCATCAGTTCACGTTAAGGGAGACTCAATGTTTTCTGAGGTCTAAAGTAGGGGTGTGCATGGGTCGGTTTGGTTCGGTTTTTACTGTTAACCATAACCATAACCGCTAGTTCGGTTATGGAGTTTTGGTAACCATAACTATAACCAAACTTCGGTTACGGTTAATCGGTTATGAAGTCGGTTATGGTTCGGTTTTGGTTAATTTCGGTTTACTAACCAAGCAAGGTTTGAAATTAATAGGGTTGTGCACGATTTGAACTTAGCTTGAGCCTATTTTATAAGATAACGGAGGCTAAACTTTTTGGTTAAACTACCGATTTAAGGTTCTTTTTAATAAGGTAATTCTCAAACAAAAACAATTATGGCCATAACACCTTAGTTCTTTATCAAAATAAATAACATCTACATCAAGATCATTTTGTTAGTAACATATTTTTATCTTACTAAAAACCCTCTATATGGTTTTGTAAAACACAAATCCATTATGTAAAGTTAACAATACAAGTTCGGTTCGGTTTCGGTTATATCGGTTAACCAAAGCTTCATAACCATAACCATAACCGATTGAGCGGTTATACAAAGTTTCATAACCATAACCACTGGTTATATTGGTTATCGGTTATTAGTGGTTCGGTTATGTCGGTTATGGTTCGGTTATCGGTTATGGTGGTTAATTTGCTCACCCCTAGTCTAAAGTAAACTCTAAATGCAGGGTCTTTTGGATTTTTAACTGATTTTTTTGTTACTTTATATCAAGTATCTGGTGGTAATTTGATATATTATACTAACGTTTTGTAAAAAAGAAACTAGATTATGTGGTTATTGTTAAGGATGACAATGGGTCGGGTTTGGGACGGGTTTAGGTAATCCTAACCCCAAACACGGTTAGATAAGCTTGTCCTAAACCCGTCCCAAAACTCGTCGGGTTTCTAGCGAGTAAATTCCCATCAGGTATCGAGTAAACCCATTAATTTAAAAAAAAAAACTTGTCGGGTATACGCGACCCAAAACCCATCAGGTAAAGTTACTAATCAGTTACATTTAGTATTATCACTATAAAAATATATCAAAGTACTACAATGTATACGGAATAAAATACCTATATGTATAAAAATGGATGTATCATATATATACATATTTAAAAATATAAAAGAAATATATCAGGTATAGAATTGGGTAAGCGGGTACACTTTATCGGGTAATTGGGTCGGGTAAACGGGTATATCACCAAATCCCAAACCCCCGAAAAAAAAACTAATCGCAAACCCGTCCGGAACCCGATTAACCGACCCCAAACCCATCCTAAATGTGTCGGGTTTCAGGTTTACCCATCTGGTTCAGGTTTAATTGCCATCCCTATTTATTATTATATAAATTTAAAAGAAGATTATCACGCAAAGGCATATTCATATAGCTCTAAAAAGATTAAAGATTTAACCAACCTTGGTTTTGTTAACACATAATACTTATTGTAATGCTCCGCATTTTCTGTACTTTCCATATTTAGAAAGTTGTATTCACATTTTTATTTTTAGAAACTTGTATTCTTACTTCATTTCAATCCTTGTAATTGTTAGGATTTTAGATCACACACACACGATCAATAAATGAAAGCAATAAGAAAAGTAGACACGAGATTTACGTGGTTCGGTCACAGTGTGTAACCTACGTCCACGGGGGCAACTAGGGTTTATATTTTATTGAGTGATAATGATTACAAGTACAAGAGATATATTTATAGGCTAGAATTAGGGTTAGTCCCTTGCTAAACAAGTAACTAAACAACTGGACCTAAAACACTTAAAGCCCATTAGGGTTAGGGCCGGCCGAACCCTTTCCCTTCTTCTCTCTAATTCTTGGCTAGCCTTAATGGGGTGGGCTGAAGACAACATCTCCAACAATTTCCCACTTGGTGTCTTCAGACCTCGAACTGCACCATCTCTTCTGTACTTCTGTAAATGAAAATTCCCCTTGATCTTGAAAACTCCCTAGTTACCCCGCCTTCTAAACATTATTCCTGAAGGCCAGCTGAAGCTATGCATAGCTTCAGCTTATCCAGCACCACAACCTTGGTAAACATATCTGCTGGATTCCTAGCACCTGGGACATTCTTCAAACTGATTGATCCTTCACTGATCAATCCTCTGACAAAATGATACCTCATCCCTATGTGCTTCGTCTTCCCATGATAAACGGGATTCTTTGCAAGTTTCACTGCACTTTCATTGTCACAATACAACGGGTAGTCAGCTTGATTCTTCCCTAACTCTTTCAGAAAAGCTTTCAACCATACTAGTTCTTTACTGGCCTCAGCTACTGCCATGTATTCAGCTTCTGTAGTAGATAAAGCTACACTTTTCTGAAGTTTGGACATCCAACTCACTGTTGTTCCTCCCACTGTAAAGACATATCCTGTAGTGCTTTTAAATGTATCTTTACAGCCACCCAGGTCAACATCTGTATAACCCTTGAGAACCACATCCTTTCCTTTAAAACACAGCCCCATCTTTGACGTACCTTTCAAATAACGAAGCACCCATTTAACCGCTTCCCAGTGTTCTCTTCCCGGATTTGACATAAAGCGACTGACAACTCCAACTGCGTGTGCTATGTCAGGTCTCGTGCATACCATAGCATACATTAGACTTCCTACAGCAGATGCATATGGAACTCTAACCATATCAGCTTTTTCTTCTTCTGTTCTGGGACACTGATCTTTAGTAAGCTTGAGGTGACTTCCTAAAGGCGTGTTTCTAGGCTTGGTCTTCTCACTGTTCATACCAAATCTCTCTAACACTTTCCCGATGTACTTCTCCTGGGATAGTGTCACTGAGCCATCTTTCTTGCTTCTGGTTATACTCATCCCGAGTATCTGTTTGGCTGGACCCAAATCCTTCATCTCGAATTCTTTGGACATTTGCTTCTTTAACCTGCTTATTTCTTTCATATCAGAACCTGCAATTAACATATCGTCAACGTAAAGTAACAATATGATATAAGAGTTGCTGAACTTCTTCAAATAGCAGCAATGGTCCATCTGACATCTCTTGTATCCTGACCTCTCCATGAAGTTATCAAACTTCATGTACCACTGTCTGGGTGCCTGTTTAAGACCATACAAACTCTTCTTTAATTTGCAGACCCAATTCTCTTTCCCAACAACCTGGAATCCCTCAGGTTGTGCCATATAAATGTCTTCATTTAGGTCACCATGTAGAAAAGTTGTTTTCACATCTAACTGCTCTAGATGCAACTTTTCTGCGGTTACAATACTAAGAACCAACCTGATGGTAGTCATCTTCACCACCGGAGAGAAAATCTCATCATAATCAACTCCCTTCTTCTGCTAAAACCCCTTGACTACTAAACGGGCTTTGTACCGTTTAGAACCATCGTGTTCTTCTTTGACCCTGAAGACCCATTTATTTTGTAAAGCTCTTTTATTTGGCGGAAGCTTTATGTAACACCTCGAATTTTTGTGTCCAATAATGTGTTAACACGTGTCATTTGTTTACACGTGGCATTGATATTAAATAAAGGACCAATTTTGACAAACCTTGAAAGTATATAAATTCGAGGGTTATAAATGTCAACAAGGGTAAATATACTGTATAGTAACCCTAAATAATGCTTGTACCTTCAAACGAATAAATCACATATCGTGCGGAAGCGAAACGCGGAAGAAAGTGAGAGATTACGAGCTACAGGGGTTAACTGTGTCAACATGTTTAATATTACCTCTGAGTGACCCTTTAACGTTCCCAAGACCCATTTATTTTGTAAAGCTCTTTTATTTGGCGGAAGCTTTATGTAACACCTCGAATTTTTGTGTCCAATAATGTGTTAACACGTGTCATTTGTTCACACTTGGCATTGATATTAAATAAAGGACCAATTTTGACAAACCTTGAAAGTATATAAATTCGAGGGTTATAAATGTCAACAAGGGTAAATATACTGTATAGTAACCCTAAATAATGCTTGTACCTTCAAACGAATAAATCACATATCGTGCGGAAGCGAAACGCGGAAGAAAGTGAGAGATTACGAGCTACAGGGGTTAACTGTGTCAACATGTTTAATATTAACGTTCCCAAGACTTCGTAACAGTGTTATACGCTCACCAGAATATACTATATAAATTCCGCGAAGTTCCGTCTTAAAACGAGAGAGTTATACTCAGGTTCGTATGAGAAGGGTTAAAAGCGTCAATAACAGAAGTTAAGGCTTTCTGAATAATTAATAAATAAACCGGGGACTTAACAACGCGGGTAAATAACACGAGGCCCCTATCGGTAAATAACCGAGGGCCAAACCGCAAAGTTACCCCTTCAAACCCGAAAGGTCAGGTAAATCATTACGAAAGATTTCGTTATTAATTACCGGATTCTGATAATCATTACAAAAGATTTTAAAAATCTGAAAAACAGACCTCTCGCGACCCGCGTGAAGGTTAGGCTTAAGTGTAGGCGGGCCGCGAGCCTCCTAAATTACACGCCTGATATTTGAACTTTAGGCGACCCGCGTTAAAGGAGCATGGAACTTCCATGCGGGTCGCATTAGACGCCCAGATGCAGAAACATTGTAACTACTTGACCTTTGGACCCTTTGAACGACCAACAACCAATTAATGGGGCATGGGCACTCTATGCTCGACCCATAACACTTAGGGGACATCTGCCCATCATCCACACTCAGTGTAGCATGAGTTGTAATGATCTTAGAGCCTAAGTTTCACTATAAATAGCCATATTGGCTCATAACAATTCACACAACACAAATCAACTTCTCTGGTCATTCTAAAGAAGCTCCAAGCATCTTTCTCTGCTCTATAAACAAGAAACAACTTCTGTAAGTCGTTCACAATCAAAATGGTCCTGCATTTCCATAGTTTTAGCCTATAAACACAACCGTCGTAACTAACGGTTGTCATTACAATAACTTGCAAATGGTTCAGTCTTATGACGGATCAAAAGTGGTTATGAGTTGGTATTTATGTGGGTACTAAACCCCTAAAAGGGTTCCCCCTGATCACCACTCTAACTATGTCAAATATCGAGTCAAACGTGCGGTTAAAAAGTCAACAGAAAGCTATTTTAGCGATTTATGCATAATCTGTAATGTATATGTTATGAAACCTGTTTTGACACTTATAAAACATGATATTAAGTATATAAACTTGTTTGCGCTCGTTTGAATCGATCATTTGCTATATTGAACCGGTTCGGAGCCGAATGTCGCAAAAGTTTGACTTTTGCTTTGACTTCAGTTCTGACCCGTTTTAGTGAGGTATAAATATACCTTAGGACTCTCTTAGGACCAGGTCACATGTCGGTATAAACCTCAGTGATCGGTTCATGAGTTATCCGAGTCTTTTGCACATTTCCGTCATTCGCCTAAAAGTTGACCGTAACGGCCTTTATAAAATAAAACGAGTATTTCGGACACGTGAACGGACCATAACCTTGCTTATTAAATTCTAAGCATGTCCTTAAAGTTTCACGTCAATCCGAGGTCTAGAATGAGAGTTATGCTAAATGGCGCATTTAAAAGTTAACTTTAGTAATTAACGGCGCAATTAGCATAACACCTATCTAAACCAAGATTGCGTCACCAAAACTTTTACCCACTGTATTAAAATAATATTTTGGGAATTTTAAAGATTTTTAATAATTTTTACCTCGCTCATAACCTGCGGTTATGGCTACGGTTCGGTAAATACCGAATATGCCCTTTTCGGCCAAAACATGAGTTCTACAAGGTCTTTTGACCCGATTCCAGTTACTACTGATTTTAAATAATAAATAAAGTATTTTAAGCTTTATAAGCTGTTCGGGAAACTCAGATTTCCTGTAGAACTCGAAAAGCTCTTTAAAAGTCTTTAAAATGACCGAAAAGCCCCTACGGGGCATAATATTAACTTAAACTCGTTACGGGCGTCACGGAAGGTATCCTACTGATACCACAACTTCTTTAAGGCATATTGACTTAGGAAATAAGCATACGACTCTCATGGTTAACCGTTTCGCCTATTGCGCCCACGGTTCGGCTTATGAAACTAGTTTTCATAAATTAGCCGATACGGGTCAAATAATATCATTTGAACCCCAAAATCCAGAGTGTGAACCATTAACCCATATAAAACAAGTCTCTGAACTTGTTGGGATAGAATCACACTCCATTCTCGGTTTTCGCCTTTTCGCGCGATTAAACCATATCTATATATATCGGAACCAACCGGTCTAGGCTACGGCCATTATAACGACTCGTTAGGATTCTAAGAGGTTAATTAAAACCTTCGTTCCAGATTAGGAGCCCCAGTAAAAGCTATCGGTGATTTAATCCAAATTAAGGAAATATACTTGCATATACTTGCAAAGGTAAATACTTTAACTTATTTCCCCTATATGGGCTTGGGTTACAGTATATTAATACCGCTTGATTGAGCATTATATTCTTCCATCACTTAGGTGGTTAATTAAATAATATGATCGGCTCATTTAAACAGTTTTGTTGCTTATAGGCCTTTGGGGGGTTTAATGACCGTTGTCCCGGATATCCTTGGCATCATTTTACGAAATGGCCACGACCATCGACATCCCGGTGTAGGCGTACACCCGGTATAAAGTGTCGACATTAAATTAAAAGACGTAACCGTTGGTTTTTATACTACGGTTTTACGCAAACGTGGTGTGTCTATAAATCTTTAACCCGGCACGACCCGGGCTACTGAACGCATAAAAGAACATGTAAAACGTTCACAAGATTTTATTATAATTTTCCCAAGTTATAAAAGAGTTTGTGCCTTGTGCATTCAAATCAATTTTAATAAACATTTTTCAAATGTGTCAGTTGAATGTATTTACCAGTGTAAACTGACGTATTTTCCCCAAAAAGATTAAGTGCAGGTACCTAAACGTAAATTGGCTGGTATTAGCTCCCTAGCGTCATGATAAGCCTCGCAAGCTTGATTGCAGTATCTGATGGAACAATACATTATGTTTATTTACGATCCGCTGTGGATATATTCAACTTCTGTAATACATTTGATATTACAACCAGAGGTTGAGTTTATATATTTATCTTATGCTTCCGCTGTGCATTATATAATTGTGTGGTTTGACTATATTGTTGCCAACATCGTCACGGTAATCCCCCACCGGGCCCACCGGTGAGACACGTGGAAATCGGGGTGTGACAGGTTGGTATCAGAGCCAACGTTGAGTGAATTAAACACTACCCTATTGTGTTTAATCTCAATGACACAATTGCACATACTTGAGTCTAGACAAGAACTTAGGACAAATTCGGATTAATACTCCTTTTTGTCTTTATTTTCCATTCAATTTTTAATAAGTTTTGGAGCAGGAAAATGCCACCTGTTATATTCTGAGGAAGAGGAAGGGGAAGAAGAGGCAGAGGAGAAGTCGTGACACATCACGATAACGAAGCTGGACCATCTGGTACAAGACATCCTTCGATGACACGGAGCGAAGAGCCACAACGACGAAGAGATCTTTACGAACCCGCGAGGCATTCCACTTCGCACAGCTCGACGCCATCCTACCGGCACTCCTTTGGGCCAAACTCAGAAAATGATCCCAATAACCCACAACCTTCCTTCATACCTCTACAACGTTCGGTATCGACCCGGAATTATGACGACCCTACTCCATACTACATAGGTCAGTTTAATCCGGCTGACTACATACAGGAACCTTCAGGATTTGTTCCGCTTGGTCCACAAGACCACTTTTCTGAAGATCCCATGGAGGAAGATGAGGATCCTACTGAACCAGCGCATGGTACGCCCACGCATCCGATAGAAGTTTCTGATGGGTCATCCTTCCATGGCACGCCCTATCAGGGACCAGACAGTTTCCAAGCGTTGTTTGACCGACATGAGTGGTACTACACGCCACCTCAACAGACATCTCAACAACCGCGACATCCACAGGATCCCTCTGAGGATTCACGCTTTGTGGCAGTTACGCCACCACCTCCGCCACCGGCGCAACCAGTAATACCTGATCCGCCAAGGCGTAGGAGGACGAATGCTCGTATGTCTACACGAGGAGGAGGGGGTATCCACTTCAGCACTCCTCGACATTCTAGTAGTAGCCACTATCCGCCACTACAAGAAGAAGGACCTTCAAGTCCTATACAGGAGGCGAACTCCGCACCAGCTGCACAAAATTCGCCACCATTTGGGTATGACCAACCCATACCTGCTTACACGGGTCCAACGGCTTACAACCCGTTCGAACCATCACAAGCACAATACAACTACGGCTATGAGCGCGACCCCTATGTGGTGTCGGCAAGATATAATGCGCGCTACCCTGACGGAGCACATGGAAACATGGGACCACCGGACTACTCAGCTCATGGGTATCCAATACCTCCCAGACCTCCAGTTCCGCATCAAGCGCCACAACCACGTTTCTCTCCTCCTGAACAGGAAGAAATACTCCATCGACTAGATCGTGTGGAGAGAGAGTTCGAAGAAGAGAAAAAGAGCCACCGAGGATTTCTCAAGGGCTTGGCGAACCTACTAAAGGGCAAAAAGAAGAAACGTGACCACTAGCCCTTAATAAGTTGTACTAATGTAATTTCTACTTTGAAATAAGTCCCTGCGTGGACAACTTATCGTATTTCAGTCCCTACGTGGACTTATCTTTAGTCCTTGCATGGACACCTATCTTGTATTAGTCCCTGCGTGGACTTGTCACTTATCTTAAAACCTCTATGGAGGTATGTACTATTTGAAAGACCCGTTTAGGGCAATATGTAATTGTATTTGAGATTTTTGGAATGTATGTTATGAGTTTTGTTTTAATATGTATAAAATAAATCAAAACCATTCCTTTTATATTGATCTGCCTAGATAAAGAATCTTAAAAGGTGAAACCTAGCTTGGTGTCTTTTAAGATCCAGTCAAGATGGTACGACCTAATTGAAAAGATTCTGATTCCCTGTTAACCTCTGTACGCATGTTAACAATCATGGCAGATGTGATTCGTTAAAATCACGCACGTCATTCTTATACAATAATCCTTTAAGGATTTCAAAACCCAACTAAATGATTTATAAATCGTGGGTTAAATCACCAATGAAGGTGATCAATATTATTAAAACATCCATTAGTGATGTAGTGCCTACGGGCCAATCTTATTAAAACATCCATTAGTGATGTAGTGCCTACGGGCCAATACTATTAAAACATCCATTAGTGATGTAGTGCCTACGGGCCAATACTATTAAAACATCCATTAGTGATGTAGTGCCTACGGGCCAATACTATTAAAACATCCATTAGTGATGTAGTGCCTACGGGCCAATACTATTAAAACATCCATTAGTGATGTAATGCCTACGGGCCAATATTATTAAAACATCCATTAGTGATGTAGTGCCTACGGGCCAATCTTATTAAAACATCCATTAGTGATGTAGTGCCTACGGGCCAATACTATTAAAACATCCATTAGTGATGTAGTGCCTACGGGCCAATATTATTAAAAACATCCATTAGAGATGTAGTGCCTACGGGCCAACCATATTAAAACATCCATTAGAGGTGTAGTGCCCATGGGCCGTAATAATTGTCTTATAACGACAAAAGGCAGTGGTAGTCTATGACTCTCTGTCACAAAGAGATAAAAGAACCACGGTTCAAATCTCTATGCCTTTGATTCTCTGAAATCTCGGCTAATATTATAAAACATCATCATGATTAGGCTTTATGCCGCCAATATTATCTATATAGCTGAAATAGGATATATTCCGATCCTAATATGTAATGAAATAATAAGTTAACCAAATATGGTCTCTGTACCATGGTTGACAAATTGTCATAAAAGACAATTATATAATAATCTCCTGAATAAAAATTTTGTTATCTTCTGTAACAGATTCAAGTTACAATGGCGGATCCCAATGGAGAGAACAGCCACACAAATGAAGATGACTATGACAATACGCCAGTGCATTTGACAGGCGCACAACTGAAGGCTCTGATTGACAATGCTGTTCAGGCAGCTATTGATCGTCAATATACTGAGTCCCAAGGCAGAACCGTGTCAAAACCACCCTCTAAACCAAAGACACACTCCAAACCACCCTCTGAACCCAAGAAAGATGACGACAAACACTCGTCCACTGAGCACAGCGTTCATCGCGATAGAGAATATACTGACGCATCCAGTGCTAAGGGTTGCACCTACCTACAAATTACTTTGTATCATGTAAGCCCCGGGAATTTACAGGGGAAGAAAGGTGCTGTGGATTGCATCACCTGGCTAGATGAGATGGACACTATTGTGGACATCAGCGGGTGTGCAGAGAGGGATGTGGTGAAGTATGTGTCCCAGTCTTTTAAGGGCGAGGCCCTGGCATGGTGGAGGGCGTTGGTGCAGGCATCTGGTAAGTCTGCTTTGTACAAGATGACATGGGAGGAATTTATTGCTCTCATTAAAGAAAACTACTGCCCTCAGCCACGAGGTTGAGAAGATAGAGGCTGATTTTGTCTCACTGGTGATGACGAACCTGGACTGCCAGGCGTATTTGACGAGCTTCAATACGATGTCTCGCCTGGTTCCGTTACCTTGTGACCCCGAACCTCGAAGAATCGCCCGTTTTATTGGGGGCTTGGAGCCCGCAATAAAGGCGAGTGTAAAGTGCCTTAAAGGCCTCTCGGCCGACGACCTTCAGGTCAGTTACTGACCTTTCCTTGTCTCTTACCTTAGACGTTGTCCGTCTGAGGACACTAAGGAACAAGGAGGCTGAGAAGAGAAAACGTGAGGATGATACCTCACGAAGATCAGGGAAGAAGCACCGTGGAAGCGGTGAAGGCAAAAGAGGGTCGGAGGCAAAGAAGGATGGGCAAGCTGGTGAAAGGCCCAACTGCAAGATCTGCAAGAAACCCCACTCTGGGAAATGCAGATTTGCATCAAACTCACAGTCGCAATCAAAGACTCCTTCCTGTGGACTATGCAAGTCCAAGGATCATAAGACTGTGGAGTGCAAGAAAATAAAGGATGCAACCTGCTATGGTTGTAATGAAAAGGGGCATATCAAGAGTAACTGCCCCAAGTATGCCAAGAAGGCGGAAGAAACAAAGAAGTCAAATGCGAGAGTCTTTCGCATGGATGCAAAGGAAGCGGTCCAGAACGACAACGTGCTTACAGGTACTTTTCTCGTAAATAATATATTTGCAAGAGTACTATTCGATTCTGGCGCTGATAAATCCTTTGTAGACCAGAAATTTTGCCAACTACTAAATATGCCAATCAAAACCCTTGACGTGAAATACGAAGTAGAGTTAGCAGACGGCACGATCGAAACCGTCTCTACTGTTTTAGAAGGATGTGAAATGTCCATTAGGAACCATTCTTTTCCTTTATCTCTACTTCCCTTCAAATTAGCGGGTTTTGACATTGTGCTAGGCATGGACTGGTTATCCCATAACCAGGCCCAAATCATTTGCGGTAAGAGGCATATAGTGCTAAAGACTCCGAGTGGTGAATCGCTTACCATTCGAGGAGATACGCAGTACGGGTTGCCCGAAGACGTATCTATGCTGAAAGCTTCAAGGTGTTTGAACAGAGGCTGTGTAATTTACATGGCTCAGGTGATAATTGAAGAACCGAAGCCGAAGATCGAGGATCTTCCTGTCATTTCTGAATACCCCGAGGTTTTTCCTGAAGAACTACCTGGTTTGCCGCCAGATAGACAAGTGGAGTTCAGAATTGACATCATTCCTGGAGCAGCTCCGATAGCAAGAGCACCTTACAGATTAGCTCCGACGGAAATGAAAGAACTGAGGACCCAGTTGGATGAACTGCTGGCGAAAGGTTTTATCAGACCTAGTTCATCTCCCTGGGGAGCTCCTGTCCTGTTTGTAAAGAAGAAGGACGGATCAATGCGGTTGTGCATTGATTACCGTGAGCTAAATAAAGTTACCATAAAGAATAGATATCCTTTACCAAGGATCGATGATCTATTCGATCAGCTGCAAGGAGCGAGCTACTTCTCAAAGATCGACTTAAGGTCGGGCTATCATCAACTAAGGGTCAGAGATGAAGATGTACACAAGACTGCATTTAGGACTCGCTATGGTCATTACGAGTTCCTAGTGATGCCTTTTGGGCTCACAAATGCACCGGCTGCGTTCATGGATCTCATGAATCGCGTCTGCAAGCCATACTTGGACAAATTCGTCATAGTCTCCATCGACGATATCCTTATCTATTCCAAGAACCAAGCTGACCACGAGAAGCACCTCCGTTGCATTCTCAAATTACTACAGCGTGAGAAACTCTACGCCAAATTCTCGAAGTGTGAATTCTGGCTACGAGAGGTTCAGTTTTTAGGGCACGTTGTGAGTGAGCGTGGTATCCAAGTGGATCCCGCTAAGGTAGAGGCGGTCATGAACTGGCAAGAGCCAAAGACGCCTACCGAAATCCGTAGCTTCCTGGGGTTAGCAGGATACTACCGGAGATTTATTGAAAATTTTTCAAGGATTGCTGCGCCCTTGACCTCCTTGACCAAGAAGAAAGAAAAGTACATTTGGGGCCCAAAGCAGCAAGAGTCCTTCGAAATACTGAAGCAAAAGCTAAGCAACGCACCTGTGTTGACATTACCGGAAGGTACAGATGAATTCGTAGTTTACTGCGATGCGTCACACACGGGCATGGGGTGTGTGCTTATGCAGAAGGGCAAGGTGATTGCCTATGCTTCAAGGCAATTAAAGGTGCATGAAAAGAATTACACCACCCATGATTTGGAGTTGGGTGCCGTTGTATTTGCACTGAAATTATGGAGGCACTACCTTTATGGTATTAAATTTGTGATTTATTCTGATCACAAAAGCCTCCAGCACCTGTTCAACCAGAAGGAGTTGAACATGAGGCAGCGCCGTTGGATGGAAACCCTGAATGATTATGACTGCGAGATCAGGTACCATCCCGGCAAGGCGAATGTAGTCGCCGATGCCTTGAGCAGAAAAGAAAGGGTAAAACCTATTCGAATCAATGCCAAGAGCATTGAAGTCAAGAACAATTTAATTGAAAAGATATTAGCTGCACAGCAAGAGGCTGTGTTGGGAGCTAATTACCCTAATGAAAAGCTGGGAGTAACTGAGGAGCAGTTGACTCTTAGCAAGGATGGAATCCTTAGATTAAACAGACGTATATGGGTTCCGATTTATGGAGGACTACGAGATGTTGTTCTCCAGGAAGCCCATAGTTCCAAATACTCAGTCCATCCTGGTGCAGACAAAATGTACCAAGACTTAAAGGCAAATTATTGGTGGATAGGCTTGAAAAAGTCTGTAGCCGCCCATGTAGCAAAGTGCTTGACTTATGCTCAAGTCAAAGCCGAGCACCAAAAGCCGTCTGGCTTGCTACAACAGCCTGAACTTCCCGAGTGGAAGTGGGAATGCGTAACTATGGACTTCATAACCAAGTTACCCAAAACCAGGAAAGGAAACGATACAATATGGGTCATAGTCGATAGGCTGACTAAATCAGCTCATTTTCTACCCATCAAGGAGACGTATAGCTCCGATATGTTAGCCCAACTTTATGTTGATAAGATTGTAGCCTTACACGGCATACCTGTGTCTATTATCTCCGACAGGGATACCAGGTACACGTCTCATTTCTGGAAGAGTTTCCAGCAATCTTTGGGCACGCGTTTAAACTTTAGTACGGCTTACCATCCACAGACGGACGGTCAAAGTGAGCGTACTATCCAAACGCTAGAAGACATGCTTCGTGCATGTGCGATCGATTTAGGTGGTAACTGGGATAAAAACCTACCCCTGATCGAATTCTCCTACAATAATAGCTACCACACCAGCATAAAGGCTGCGCCTTTTGAGGCATTATATGGTAGGAAATGTAGATCGCCTGTTTGTTGGGCGGAAGTAGGAGAGGTCCAATTATCGGGACCAGAGATTGTTTTCCAGACAACAGACAAGATTGTCCAGATCCGGGAATGTCTCAAGGCTGCCCGCGATAGGCAGAAGAGCTACGCTGATCCAAAGCGTAAGGATTTTCACTTCGAAGTGGGTGAAAAGGTATTACTTAAGGTGTCACCCTGGAAGGGGGTGATGCGTTTCGGCAAGAAAGGCAAACTGAGTCCGAGATACATAGGACCTTTTGAGGTCATTGAACAGGTCGGGTCAGTCGCCTATAAGTTGAACTTGCCTGAAGAGCTCAATGGAATTCACAATGTGTTCCACATCTGCAATCTCAAAAAGTGCTTCGCCGATGAATCATTGGTGATTCCACACACAGATGTGCATATAGATGAGAGCTTAAAATTTATAGAAAAACCTTTGTCGATTGAAGATCGACAGGTGAAGAAGCTTCGCAGAAAGCACGTACCGATTGTAAAAGTCAAATGGGATGCTCGTAGAGGTCCTGAATATACGTGGGAAGTCGAAGCAACAATGAAAGAAAAATACCCTTATTTATTTGAGTAAATCTCGGGTCGAGATTTATTTTAAGGGGGTGAGGATGTAACACCTCGAATTTTTGTGTCCAATAATGTGTTAACACGTGTCATTTGTTTACACGTGGCATTGATATTAAATAAAGGACCAATTTTGACAAACCTTGAAAGTATATAAATTCGAGGGTTATAAATGTCAACAAGGGTAAATATACTGTATAGTAACCCTAAATAATGCTTGTACCTTCAAACGAATAAATCACATATCGTGCGGAAGCGAAACGCGGAAGAAAGTGAGAGATTACGAGCTACAGGGGTTAACTGTGTCAACATGTTTAATATTACCTCTGAGTGACCCTTTAACGTTCCCAAGACTTCGTAACAGTGTTATACGCTCACCAGAATATACTATATAAATTCCGCGAAGTTCCGTCTTAAAACGAGAGAGTTATACTCAGGTTCGTATGAGAAGGGTTAAAAGCGTCAATAACAGAAGTTAAGGCTTTCTGAATAATTAATAAATAAACCGGGGACTTAACAACGCGGGTAAATAACACGAGGCCCCTATCGGTAAATAACCGAGGGCCAAACCGCAAAGTTACCCCTTCAAACCCGAAAGGTCAGGTAAATCATTACGAAAGATTTCGTTATTAATTACCGGATTCTGATAATCATTACAAAAGATTTTAAAAATCTGAAAAACAGACCTCTCGCGACCCGCGTGAAGGTTAGGCTTAAGTGTAGGAGGGCCGCGAGCCTCCTAAATTACACGCCTGATATTTGAACTTTAGGCGACCCGCGTTAAAGGAGCATGGAACTTCCATGCGGGCCGCATTAGACGCCCAGATGCAGAAACATTGTAACTACTTGACCTTTGGACCCTTTGAACGACCAACAACCAATTAATGGGGCATGGGCACTCTATGCTCGACCCATAACACTTAGGGGACATCTGCCCATCATCCACACTCAGTGTAGCATGAGTTATAATGATCTTAGAGCCTAAGTTTCACTATAAATAGCCATATTGGCTCATAACAATTCACACAACACAAATCAACTTCTCTGGTCATTCTAAAGAAGCTCCAAGCATCTTTCTCTGCTCTATAAACAAGAAACAACTTCTGTAAGTCGTTCACAATCAAAATGGTCCTGCATTTCCATAGTTTTAGCCTATAAACACAACCGTCGTAACTAACGGTTGTCATTACAATAACTTGCAAATGGTTCAGTCTTATGACGGATCAAAAGTGGTTATGAGTTGGTATTTATGTGGGTACTAAACCCCTAAAAGGGTTCCCCCTGATCACCACTCTAACTATGTCAAATATCGAGTCAAACGTGCGGTTAAAAAGTCAACAGAAAGCTATTTTAGCGATTTATGCATAATCTGTAATGTATATGTTATGAAACCTGTTTTGACACTTATAAAACATGATATTAAGTATATAAACTTGTTTGCGCTCGTTTGAATCGATCATTTGCTATATTGAACCGGTTCGGAGCCGAATGTCGCAAAAGTTTGACTTTTGCTTTGACTTCAGTTCTGACCCGTTTTAGTGAGGTATAAATATACCTTAGGACTCTCTTAGGACCAGGTCACATGTCGGTATAAACCTCAGTGATCGGTTCATGAGTTATCCGAGTCTTTTGCACATTTCCGTCATTCGCCTAAAAGTTGACCGTAACGGCCTTTATAAAATAAAACGAGTATTTCGGACACGTGAACGGACCATAACCTTTCTTATTAAATTCTAAGCATGTCCTTAAAGTTTCACGTCAATCCGAGGTCTAGAATGAGAGTTATGCTAAATGGCGCATTTAAAAGTTAACTTTAGTAATTAACGGCGCAATTAGCATAACACCTATCTAAACCAAGATTGCGTCACCAAAACTTTTACCCACTGTATTAAAATAATATTTTGGGAATTTTAAAGATTTTTAATAATTTTTACCTCGCTCATAACCTGCGGTTATGGCTACGGTTCGGTAAATACCGAATATGCCCTTTTCGGCCAAAACATGAGTTCTACAAGGTCTTTTGACCCGATTCCAGTTACTACTGATTTTAAATAATAAATAAAGTATTTTAAGCTTTATAAGCTGTTCGGGAAACTCAGATTTCCTGTAGAACTCGAAAAGCTCTTTAAAAGTCTTTAAAATGACCGAAAAGCCCCTACGGGGCATAATATTAACTTAAACTCGTTACGGGCGTCACGGAAGGTATCCTACTGATACCACAACTTCTTTAAGGCATATTGACTTAGGAAATAAGCATACGACTCTCATGGTTAACCGTTTCGCCTATTGCGCGCACGGTTCGGCTTATGAAACTAGTTTTCATAAATTAGCCGATACGGGTCAAATAATATCATTTGAACCCCAAAATCCAGAGTGTGAACCATTAACCCATATAAAACAAGTCTCTGAACTTGTTGGGACAGAATCACACTCCATTCTCGGTTTTCGCCTTTTCGCGCGATTAAACCATATCTATATATATCGGAACCAACCGGTCTAGGCTACGGCCATTATAACGACTCGTTAGGATTCTAAGAGGTTAATTAAAACCTTCGTTCCAGATTAGGAGCCCCAGTAAAAGCTATCGGTGATTTAATCCAAATTAAGGAAATATACTTGCAAAGGTAAATACTTTAACTTATTTCCCCTATATGGGCTTGGGTTACGGTATATTAATACCGCTTGATTGAGCATTATATTCTTCCATCGCTTAGGTGGTTAATTAAATAATATGATCGGCTCATTTAAACAGTTTTGTTGCTTATAAGCCTTTGGGGGGTTTAATGACCGTTGTCCCGGATATCCTTGGCATCATTTTACGAAATGGCCACGACCATCGACATCCCGGTGTAGGCGTACACCCGGTATAAAGTGTCGACATTAAATTAAAAGACGTAACCGTTGGTTTTTATACTACGGTTTTACGCAAACGTGGTGTGTCTATAAATCTTTAACCCGGCACGACCCAGGCTACTGAACGCATAAAAGAACATGTAAAACGTTCACAAGATTTTATTATAATTTTCCCAAGTTATAAAAGAGTTTGTGCCTTGTGCATTCAAATCAATTTTAATAAACATTTTTCAAATGTGTCAGTTGAATGTATTTACCAGTGTAAACTGACGTATTTTCCCCAAAAAGATTAAGTGCAGGTACCTAAACGTAAATTGGCTGGTATTAGCTCCCTAGCGTCGTGATAAGCCTCGCAAGCTTGATTGCAGTATCTGATGGAACAATACATTATGTTTATTTACGATCCGCTGTGGATATATTCAACTTCTGTAATACATTTGATATTACAACCAGAGGTTGAGTTTATATATTTATCTTATGCTTCCGCTGTGCATTATATAATTGTGTGGTTTGACTATATTGTTGCCAACATCGTCACGGTAATCCCCCACCGGGCCCACCGGTGAGACACGTGGAAATCGGGGTGTGACACTTTACTAAGACCCAAGTCTTGTTTTTATCTAAAGAGCTCATCTCATCCTTCATTGCATGCTCCCACTGGAGAAAATCTTTCATCTTGACTGCCTCAGAGTAGTTTTCTGGTTCACCGTTTTCTGTCAAGAGAATATAATTAACAGAAGGATTATATTTATTAGGTGGTTTACTAACTCGGGTTGATCTCCTGATCCAATTTTCTGACGGGTCAGGCTGCTGTGGAGGCTGTTCTTCATGCTCTGAGCTCCCACTGTCAGAGACTTCTCCGGTCTCATTATATCCACCTTCAACCTCTGGTCCTGTGTCATCTTCAGAATCTGATTCAGGTTCTATAATTCGTTCATTCTTTTGACCATCAGTGTCAAACTCAACCACTTCTTTTTGAACCTCTGCCTTCTCCGAATTCCTGTCTTTGTACAGCTCTGCTTCATTGAATTCGGCATGTTTGCTTCTGACTAGCTTCCTGCTTTCATGATCCCAAAGTCTGTAACCCACTTTATCAGACCCATATCCAACGAGCGTGTACTTCTTTGCTTTGGCATCTAACTTGTCACCTTCAAGATCAATATCATAAGCACTGCACCCGAAGATTCTCAGGTGATCATACTCAACTGCTTTTCCCTTCCATTCTTCTTGAGGAATCTTGAATCCCAACGGTACTGAAGGCCCACGATTGATAAGATAAGCCGCGGTGTTAACCGCATCAGCCCAGAACATTTTTGGGAGCCCTGCATTCAATCTCATACTCCTGGCTCTCTCACATAGTGTTCTGTTCATCCTCTCTGCAACCCCATTCTGTTGCGGAGTTCCTGGAACTGTATTTATCATCCTGATCCCTCTCTCAGCACAATAATCTGTAAATTCTTTGCTGATATATTCACCTCCATTGTCAGACTTCAAGCATTTCACCTTCAAATCAGTTTCAAGTTCAACAACAGATTTCCATTTCTTAAATTTATCAAAAACTTTAGATTTATGTTTAAGAAAGTAAACCCATACCTTGCGTGTTGAATCGTCTATGAAGGTCACATAATAGCGAGATCCTCCAGGTGAAGCAACTGATGTCGGCCAGTACACGTCTGAGTGAATCAACTCCAATTTCTGAGCTTTTGGTGCTCTCCTTGTCTTCACAAAAGTCACCTTCTTTTTCTTGCCAAGGATGCAAGGTTCACAAAACTCAGACTCGACCTGTTTCAGTTCTGGAAGCTTTCCCTTGGTAACGAGCATCTTCATCCCCTTTTCACTCATGTGGCCGAGTCGTGGATGCCATAACTTTGATAGACTCGGCCCATCAGATACTGCATTAACCCCGTCAGTTGGTACCTCAACCATGTATAGTGTACCCCTCTTCTTTCCTCTTGCAATGACCATACTGCCCTTGACAACTTTCCATTGTCCTCTACCAAAGTGGACATCATATCCCTGATCATCAAGCTGACCAATGGATATCAACATCCTCTTCAAACCAGGAATGACCCAAACATTCTTCAAGGTCCACATGGTTCCCAATGGTGTTTTTAAGTCTATGTCTCCAATTCTTGTAATATCAAGACTGTGGTTATTAGCCAAACGAACTTTACCAAAGTTACCTGTTCGTAGATTCTTCATCTTCTTTGTGCTAGAAGTAGCATGAAACGAAGCTCCTGAATCCATAATCCAGTCTTCAACAGTATTTTCGACACAGCAAATAAGGGCATCCTCTGAATCTGAGGCTGTGGTAGCATTCACCTCCTTTTTGTCTCTATGAGATTTAGTACACTGACTTCTAAAGTGCCCATGCTCATCACAGTTCCAGCACTGTATGTCTTTTCTCGGTTTTGCTGGTCTTGACTTGCTTCTTCGTTTTGACTTTGACCTTCCTCTATTTCCACCTCTATTATTACTTCTCCCTCTCCCCTCAGTATTGAGCAATGAACTTGTCTCTCCAGAATTCCTCCTTCTTGAGTCCGCATTCAATATCAAGTCACGTACTTTAGCAAAAGTGAGGGTCTCAACTGCCCCAGTGACTGCAGTAATAGTTCCTGACCAGCTGTCAGGTAATGAGGACAAGAGCAAGCATGCTTGCAGTTCATCATCTATCTTGAATTTTACTGAATTCAAACGAGACAAGTGTGAATTAAACAAATTAATATGCTCAATAACAGAACTTCCCTCTTTCATGCGGGTGTTGACTAACTCCCGTATCAAAAACACCTTGTTGGCAGGAGACGGCTTCTCATACATATTTGACAAAGCCTCTATGATTCCTCGTGCTGAGGTTTGTTCCGAAATATTGTAGCCAACATTCATAGAAAGAGTGAGCCTGATAGTTGACATAGCCTTCTTGTCAATGGCTGTTCACTTATCCGTTACAGGTGTAGGATGAGGCTCTAAGGCTGCATCCAGATCCTTCTGTATCTGCAAATCCTTGATTTGCATCTTCCACCATCCGAAATTCTTCCCATTAAACTTCTCAATTCTGACTTTTCCATCATCAGACATGTTTGCTGAATAACAGAAACTAACCAGAGAATCGTGAGAGAATAAACTGAAAAAAACAACCCTGAAAACTGACCTCGAAAAATGTGTAGGAAATCTGAAAAACGCAGCAGTGAAAATCGGTAAAGAAACCCTTCTGTTTGAACGGCAGCGGCTGGAAACCCTAATCTGGTTAGCGGCAGCGACGGTTTTGCGGTTCCGACAAGATGGTAGGCGGCGGCTGGCAAAACCCTAATCTGGGTTAGGTGGCGGCGGCGGTACCTAGTTGCCCTGGAGCAAAGCTGCGAAACTGCAGCGGGTTGGTGGGTGTCGGCGTGGAAACCCTAGCGGCGGCGAAACCCTAATTAGGGTTTGCGGCGGCGGCTGGAAGCAGGAGGTGGTAGGCGGCTGGTGTGTTTTCTTGATCAAGAGGCCGAGCTCTGATACCAGTTGTTAGGATTTTAGATCACACACACACGATCAATAAACGAAAGCAATAAGAAAAGTAGACACGAGATTTACGTGGTTCGGTCACAGTGTGTAACCTACGTCCATGGGGGCAACTAGGGTTTATATTTTATTGATTGATAATGATTACAAGTACAAGAGATATATTTATAGGCTAGAATTAGGGTTAGTCCCTTGCTAAACAAGTAACTAAACAACTGGACCTAAAACACTTAAAGCCCATTAGGGTTAGGGCCGACCGAACCCTTTCCCTTCTTCTCTCTAATTCTTGGCTAGCCTTAATGGGCTGGGCTGAAGACAACATCTCCAACAGTAATCTCGAGACTTTAATCATAATGGAGATCGTATTTTTATATCAACCTTGTTTAATCATACATACAAAATATGTAATCAGTCGCGAAATACACGTTTTAATTTAAAACCGAGACATACATCGAGATTATATTTTCTCGGAATCACATTCATACATGTATCATACTTATAATATGTCTGCATAAACCTTTATAGCATAAAATAACCAACAATACAAGTGCAAGGACTAAAAATGATTTTTTTTTCTCCCCAACCACTTTCTTTAATGTTCTAACCTCCAACCAACTCATTTAATACCCCAAACCCACCTTCTAACCTCCAACCAACTCATTTAATAGCCTTCCTAATTCCAACCACCTTCATTTAAACCCCAACAACTTAACCCTCTTATAAATACTAACTCTAACACCTTCCAAACACTTGCACCACCTCCAAATTATTTCCAAACTCTCTCAAATCTCCATGATTTTCAACTTTGGGCAAAAAGTTCAATAATCAAAATTGGTAAGTTTGGTGTTCCAACAACTCAAGACTCGTCAAACTCACTAAGTGGAAATTTCTTCGCAAACCGTGAGTATACTTGACCCTTTTTATGCTTTAATGCACTTTTGGGTGTAACATGTTTCAACTATCAAAAATTCACGATACACATAATCAAAAATATTCAATCACTCAATCCGCCAAACATGCTATTTGTTATGTTCAGGTGGTTTGTGCTAGAATACTTTCATGCACTCTATTTGTTATTAACTTAGCTAGCCACTTAAACAATTATAGCGCTATAGGAGCAGCACACCACCCGACAGGGTATTGTTAAGTCAAAACATACTTTACGGTCTCGATTACTTCGGTGTCAAGGGATGCACATTATACTTTACAGTTTCGTTCACTTCGGTGTCGAGGGATACACATTATTCTTGTGGACACTCGGGTTTGGCCTATAGTTATGCATGCTAGCTTCAACTTTGTATATGAATTGCCATGTTGGATTTGAGACAACCTTTTTATACTTAGATGCTAGTATTCCAAAACTTATATACTCGCCAATACTTTTGTATTGAACTATACTTTAAAACATGTTGCAGGATTATGATGATGATGCACGGAACTTAGTAGGATGCCTAGAAACGCATTTTAAACTTTAAATACATGTTGTAATGTAATTCAATTTGTTTCAATGTGTTGAATTCGATTTCAAACAATGTAATTGATTCTTTTAGCAATAAAATGAAATTTATTATTAAATGCTTGTCACAATTTAGTGTTATGGGTAATGAGCAATCTATTTCGTCTCACTACGATGTTTCCGCCATCGGTTGGGGTGTGACAGATACGGATTTTGATGATGATGATGATGCACGGGACTTAGTAGGATGCCTAGAAACGCATTTTAAACTTTAAATACATGTTGTAATGTAATTCAATTTGTTTCAATCTGTTGTATTCGATTTTAAACAATGTAATTGATTCTTTTAGCAATAAAATAAAATTTATTATTAAATACTTATCACAATTTAGTGTTATGAGTAATGAGAAATCTATTTCGTCTCACTCTGATGTTTCTGCCATCGGTTGGGGTGTGACACTTGTACCTAATCATTATATATGAAGATAAAAGGATAAAAAAATTCCCGGTAATCATTGAATATAAAGTTGGAATCCCAAAAATTATATATCGTTTAACTGTAGTGACTTAGATATGTAATCTTTGGATAATTATTAGAATTTCTGGATCCTCAGGTATATATGACCGTATAATCAGAGAGGTCATAATTTAACTTGGAATTTTACCATATTGGTAATTTTTCTGCATAATTGCTATACCATAAAGGTATTTGATTCAACGTCGATTGAACTAAGTTCAACTAGAAAAGGAAATTTGCATAAGGCTTTACATTTAAGTAGTAAAATATCAAAGTTGCTCTAGGTATATATCACTGTATAATCAGAAGAACACGTTTGATGTCCCAAATGCCAAATAATATAAAGGCCTAGTACCTTAGAATTTGGCAATCTATCAAACAAGATTAAGATTAACCATATGTGTGGTGAGGTGTTCGCCACTCAGTACGGAGGTCATTAAATTTATATCACTAGGCCCAACATGCTTTCAGACAGGAAGTCAAGCCTACCAGTACATCGTATGATGAAGCTATTATATTCTAACAACTTTAAGTTTTAGTGTGTAAGAATATCAATTGATATACTATAATTTATCTTTTTTACACCATGATAACTCTTTTTCTGAAAGTTTTCTCAAAACAAAATATCAATTGATATACTATAATATATGCTTATTGTTTACTGATGTGGGGTAAAATAGGGGTAAAATACACATATTTGTCCCGTGTAAATTGTATAATTTTTGTATAAGTTTTACTTGTTTTAGTATTATATTATATTATTTTTGTGTTTTGACAGGTCCTGGTGCAATTGGAGCAAAAAAGAGTAATAAAGAAATAACTAGCCAGTTGAGTAGAGTAGAACGCCAGTGACCAAATTAAAATTGCCGCTATTTTTCTTAAGATGGTCCCGGGAATGAGAACGAGCTAAATCGATGCCTTGTGTCAATTTGAGAAGTATGTCTACATTAATTCTAATATATTTGGAGTGCAAGAATATAAGTAAAATATATGGGCTGTTGTTGCTACCAATGAAAATGAGGCATTTATCACAACAAGGAAAATAATTGTATGGGCCCAATTGTGAAAGAACTGAATTTGAGTTCAGATAAAATATGTATTACACTCACATATTGGGCTGCATGATTTAGTTGAAATGGACCTACCATACATACAATATAATTTCGCCAGCCGCCGTTCTTTATATTTTTCTTGTTGGGCCAAGTAGCAATTTATGATGTAAGCCCATCACATTCTATACAATTCGATTGGGCCTAGGAAACTTGAAAGGTTATATTTGATGTCAACTGTGACACCATGTGAAGGAAAACACAGAGTAGCAATTAACCGGGATTAATAGGGCCTAATCGAAATTATTCGGATTGAGATTTTTATATATAATTTTTAGTTATACTATATACACACACATATTTATACGTTGTTTTTTAAAATATACCTGTTTTAATCCCTCATTGACCCATTTTTTAAGTAATTGGAAGGAATTTATAAGGTTTGGACAATTATATAATATACATCCACTATAAGGTTTGGAAGTAATTGCCATCTATATTTTTTAAGGGGCGACAACAATAATATAACATCCAATATCAGACGAATTCAAGGGTGGACAATTATTACTGGATAAAACCTTGAATTATATTGGACCAAATATATTGTGCTTGGAAGGCCCACTAAGAGAATTAGAATACTTGGGACACAAAGTATTAGAAGGGGGGCGGCTAGGAACAGAGATAAAAAATAAAGGGACGCGCATATATTAATTCGAGAGAACATCATTGGGATACAACATTAGACGCAGATCATTATGGACGAATTAGAGATTTTTGCAAGGAACAAAGAATCATCGGATAAAGCGGGAGGCTTGGAGAACAAGATTCTGTTATCCGAATCTTCTAGTTTTCTTATTTTCAATGAATTCTTGTTTCAGACTTAGCTTTATTATTTTTAAAACCATGTTTCTTGGCTAAATTCACTAGACTATCTAGGTTGCGATGAACTCTTGAATAGAGTATGGTTTTTTATCGTTTGTTAATATGTTTATGGATTATTCTTGAAAAGTAATAAACTTTGGATTATTGGTTTAATGTGCATGCGTATTTAATCTTATTTAAATCTGATCACATGTTTCACTTGCGTTTTTTGTGGATATCTTCCATGTATGAATGCAAGTTAGGTCGTGGACTGTGTGTTAGCGATTAGTTTGCGGTTAATAGGCCAATTTTCCGTAGGAACTGTGATTAAGGTTTTTAATAGGATTTAATATTCTACCAATCTTTATATCCGAGAGGTGAGAGATTGTTGGTTTGTCTTTTATGTGAGATTGCTAGGGTTAGGTAATTTGAGAGAATATCTCCTTAGTTTACCTTTCATTATTTGCTTATCGAATTAAATCAAGTTCCTTAGTTGCCTTATACTTTCCGCCGAGAGGTGGTTAGTCCATTAAGGGTACTTTTCTAGATAGTTAGATAACCGAGAAGGAGTTTAGTCAACCGGTAGTCTTAATAGCCTTTTAGAGTTCCATAGGTGTCTTCCTGAGAAGGGTCAGGGGTCCTGCTCGGTTTCTCTTAGGGTTTAGTATTTAAATATCCCGGTTCCATAACACATTAGCATCTGATAGAAACCATACGATATCAATTGGGATTCCAACCTAGATAGTTGTTCGTCATCTCTGATCTCAATCTTCGTCTAAGTCGCGTCTTAGTTATTTAGTTAATTAATATTTAATTTTATCGCAAATTTAGGATATTTAGAAAACCCCCCTCAAATAACAACAGTTAGAGTCCGTGTCAGTCTAGTCTAGATAGAAGTTAGTAAACGTAATTAGAGAGTCTCGTGGGTTCGATACTCGGATTTACTTAGGCTATACTGCATTGACTGGTACACTTGCCGGTTGTGTGGTCTAGGTTTTAGAGAGTCTTAGTTTATAAATTTAAAACTTAGAGAGTCTAGTTAAGGGTTTAATTTAGTTAATTTAATTAGACCACTTTTAGCACACCATTTACGATCAATGGCATTTTACACCTGGTTACGTATATCTGATTAGTTTTTAATGTTTGGCGTTAATTTGTAAACATCAGTTCTTACTATTTGTTAATTATTCAACTAATGGCGTTAATTTGTTAATTTGTAAACATCAGCTTTGTTAATTATGACGTTTTCATTAACACCTTTTAGGAAGACAGTAACAATAGTTCTTCAAATTGTTAATTATTAAACTAATGGCGTTTTCATTATGGCGTTTCAATTATATGTTTATTAGGTCTTGTTTATTATTCAATTAATGGCATTTTCATCTACAATGTTTTAAGGAGACATTTTCTATTTTAATGGCGTTTTTCTTAATTTGTTCTCATTGTGTTTTATCAGACGAGGGTTGTTTCTTCGAATGAAAGGTTTTGCCCAAAAACTGGTTTTCCATTTATCATTTCCGACGTTAGTGAAGAGATAAAGCCTACAATGGACATGAAAGGTTTTTCCCGAAAACTGGTTTTCCATTTTTTTTGGCGTTTTATATATAATTTTCATATATCATTTTTTATTGTTTTTCACATTTTTTTCACTTTTTGTGCATAACATGTGATTTGGAAGTTACATAACAAACCATAGAAGATCGCACACACACATAAACGTAAAAAAAAGAATATCTTTCAGTAAATAAAAATATTTTATTCCTCTAATTAGGTGAGGATTAACTCAATAAGATTTTTCTGAATGGGATAGACAACATTGTTAATCCTCACTTAAGAATGTTGTCCAACCCATTCAGTGAAACTTTATTGAGAACAAAACTGAATCTCCAAGAAAGGACGTTTGCAATCTGTGGTTTTTGAACTTTTTGGCGTTTATAAATTGAATGATATTTCGTAAAAATACGGCGTTTGTTTTTTGTGTGAACAATGGAAGGTCCTGAGACGTTGTTTATATAAGATGTTTTTGGCGCGTAGTTTAGGCAGGAATTTATTATAAT
This sequence comes from Helianthus annuus, assembly GCF_002127325.2. NCBI lineage: Eukaryota > Viridiplantae > Streptophyta > Magnoliopsida > Asterales > Asteraceae > Helianthus > Helianthus annuus. The sequence continues at coordinate 66,160,996 of NC_035440.2, read as the reverse complement.
AGATGTTAGTAATGAAGCTTTCGTTGTTTCAGTTACTGTTTGTTCAGCTTTATCTGTTAAAGTTGTAGGTGTCCCATCATTAAGCTGGCGTTTTGTATGAATGACATTTTAGATAAAGAAGTCAAAACACAACTAATTAACTCTTGTAAGGCAAAATAATGTTATGGCGTTTGAAACACAAAGTATGTCGTTTTGTATGAATGTCGTTTTAGATAAAAATGACGTGTCATATGAAGGGATTGATGTGTGTGGCTTGTAGTTTAAGGCGAGAATTTTAATGGCGTTTTACTCATGAGTTTGGTGTTTTGTATTAGAGGAGTAAAAAGACCATTTTACCTTTAATGAAGCGTGTCCACGTAATAAAGTTGATGTTATTTACGAAAACGCCACCGCGCAAATCTAATCCATAGATTGTTTGATCCAACGGATGAGGGGCGTTCTCACCGTTTTCACACTTATAAGCGTTTTCCCTAAATCCTGCCCATATATATATATATATATATGTATGTGTATGTGTGTGTGTATATATATATAGGATTAGGTTCAAGAGTGAACACTAGTGTAGCTTCCGAACTGAGTGAACTAATCCTGGCCATACACGTGTGTAGATCAATGGTCAAGATTTGATGTTGAAATACACTAGTGTATTTTACGATTTGATGATGAGATCCTGGCCATACACGTGTGTAGATCAATGGTCAGGATTTATTCACTCAGTTCGCAAATCCACTAGTGTTCACTCTAGAACTATATATATATATATATATATGTGTGTGTGTGTGTGTGTGTGTGTGTGTGTGTGTGTGTGTGTGTAGGTCCCCTTGATGTGTATGGATCTTCACAGAATTGTCAATCCGATCAAGAGTGCGGAATCCTCTTGATCAGAATATAGCAGAAAACGTGTAGGAACAGAAATCAGCAATTCACTTTCAAACCGGGTTTTCTATTGATTATCAATCAAACAAGAATTACAATCAATTAAAACCCTAACCACTATCAAATTCGTCCAAGACCTATGCCTCTCACGAATTCTCTCTCAAACAACTGTTTTGGCTGATTAACCTAAACCCTAAAGCCTAACCTTGTTTATATAACACAAGGTTTACAACTTGGGCTAGGGTTTACTACATGGGCAAGCCCAATTCGTCCCCTATGACCCAATGTGGGTTTAGTTTAGCCCAAACTCTATAATCTCACTAATACAAAGCTAAACCCGCTAACTGTTTATCATTTAACTAATTACAAGATATCCAAAGACCAAATCTAAGCTGTTGTCACAGAATATGCACCAACAAACTCCCCCTTGACAATAGCTTCATAAAAACTTTGTCTTCGGTCTTCTTGCAATATTCATGTAGTCTTGCACAGAATTTGGTCTTTGGATAGCTTCAGCTTCAATAGGTTCTGTCAGCAACAGACTCCCCCTAAGCTGATGCGTCCAATCACCAAATCTTCAACACGTTAGCACTTGAGTAAACTCCAGTTTAGCATTTGCAAAGCAATCCTCAACTCTTCAACTTTGTCTGCAATGTAGAAAGGAGGTTCTACCATGCATCCAATCAAACTCTCATCTTCACAGCAACTTCTCAGCAACTTCTCAGCAACAAACTGCTTCAATCTATTTACTATAAAACAAACATCTCGAGAAACCATAAGAATTTTTCAACAAAGTTAAATAAATTATTATTATTCAAGAGATAGTTAAACTGTATCACAGATTAAGCATTTTCAATTTCATCACCAACACGCAAAACTTTTTGTCCAACACAAATGAACCTGCCTGATTGAAAATTTTGAACTCACTTTCTAACACCGTCTCCCCCTATCAGTAACAATTCCTCCAAGAATAACAGTTTTCCGTACATTAAGAATTTTAAACAGAAAAATACACTATTTTTGGATTTTTATATTTTTCTGAAAGCAAGTAAATACAAAAGCAATAAACACTCTATTTTTGTGAGAATCACTGGTAAGAAGATCATATCAGCACAATCAAACTGTTTCACACAATTAGATTATTCTTTATTTAATTTTTAGTGAAAAGCAGTCCAAGACGATTATCAGTATTGTTTGTCCACTTAAACAAAATGCATGAACATTTCAAGTACCATTACCGTATGATACGTTAATGTAATTTTATTATACTGAAATACTAGTGTGTCCCGCTTCAGGATATACCCCCGCGATCAAGGTATGCACAAAGAATCATCGTAGTAGGTGAGTATACTGAATTCATCCGTTTTATTTTCAACGATAGATAATTTGTGAACAGGTCAGTACTTCCGTACAGCAGAGAGACCAAAATATCTTATCGAGGGCTATGACAAATACCATTTTTGGTACGAATTATGCATTTTGCATTTTTGAATGACTCTCTATGAGAGCTTCTTCATTTTCAAGGTATTGGCATTTTTAGCTCTTTTAAGATATCCTGGGTGTGTCTAGGTCAGCATGTATCTGGATGTAGCAGAAGGACACCCCTGATATCCCCGGATGAAATACAGTATAAAGACTCAAAACCTCAGATTTTGGCAATCTATCAACGCAAGATTTAAGGTCATTAAACCATACACCACTGATGTGTTCCCCACTCATATTCAGTTCATTTAGGTTTATATCACATTGGTAAGTTGATTATTTCATGATTTTTGCCTGCTGGTACATCATATGATGAAGCTACTATCACACTTAAGCAATTTAGGTTCAATTTCAGTGTGACAGTCTAACTTGCTGATGTACTATCATTTCTCCTTTTTCACACAGTGATAACTCATTTTTGATTTTTCTATTTTTTTATGTTTTTGATTTTTCAATTTTTTTTATTTTTGATTTTTAAGAAAAGCAGTAAACTATTTACAAAATTCTTATGAAAAACCAGTTATTCAGGATTCCTCATCCCGTTGAGTTCGACTAAATGTTCAAAGCGAGCCCTGTCAAATGCTTTAGTATAAAGATCTGCCAGGTTATCTTCTGTGTCGACTCAGCACTTTGAACTTCAATTTAAATTTTTTATATACATATCAACAATCTCACATCCCCCGTCATGTGCCTGAAGCAGCCACTATCAACATAAGTTGATAATCCTCCTTAGCAGCTCCTGCACACACTAACTTAAGAAATTAGTTAGATTGGGGGACCCAAGCCTTAATGGTCTTGGGTCGTCCAAATTCACCAACTACTGGAATATCCATCCAATATCCATTACTCCTAACTGGAGTCTTGGATCTTAGACCTGTTAATGGAATTTGATTTTGATTTCCACTAGGTCTTTGGTCCTGAGGGTTCCTATATGTGTTTGGACTATTTGACCTTTGAAAATTTTGGTTTTGATACCTTGAATTTTGATTCCAAGAAGCTTGATTGTTATAATTTCTAAAGCCATTGTTATAAAAAGTTCGACCACCATTAATCTGGTATCGATTTTGATATTGACCTTGACTTCTGAAATTATTTGTATGTCCATTAAAATTGTTAATTCTAGGTGAACTGCTTCTAGGTCTCTCATATCTGCCTGGTGGAGATCTAGGCTGAAATCTTGGTTGATTTCTTTGAAAACGAGGAACTTGTGGAGTTCCTTTTTCAGCCTTATCTACACCAACAGCAACATTCTGTGGTTGCTTAGGAGCAGATTTCTTTGGAGAATTCGCAACTTTCTCCTCAGTATTATCACCACTCTTCTCTGGCGACTTCTTTCTCTTCCTCTCACTCACTTGTGCTTCACTCTTTTTATTAGGACAGCAACTAGCTACATGTCCCTTGGTGTGACACCTGAAGCACGATCTCCTTTTCAAAGACTTCTTAGCTGGAGTCTCTGAGGTAGATCCCTTATCAGATGGTGATGATGCCTTCGAAGAATTTGGTTCAGTTTGCTTGGATTCAGATATTTCTTTGTTTTTATTTTTTGCAAACTCTACATTGGATTCATTTTCAATAACAGTGGTTTCGTTTTTCATATCACTCCCTTGAACAAAATTAATCTTTTTAACAAAAGTTTGATTTTTGCTCTTAGGAGGTGAATTTTTCTTTTTCAAAGGTTCCCTGTTATTGTTCTTTTTAGCATCATCACTCTTAGACCCCTCACCTTGACTTGATGTGGATGCGAAACTACTTGGTGCAGTTGACATAAAGTCTGCTAGCTCATCTTCATCAGGCAGGAAAGAATAGTCATGACTAAGAGGAGGTGGGACTTCATTAAAGCCCTGGAAGCCCACAGTGGTCTTGTCATTACTCTTCTTTAACCCACCCATCATGTGTTTCATAACAAAAGACGAATCTCTGAATTGACTTAATTTATGTTCAAGTTCAACAATTTTGAGTTGTGCATCTGACAACTCTTTGCATTTCTCAGAAATCTCTTTTGTTTTCTCAGCCATCATTTCGTGAGCTAAGTCTATTACTTGAAGTTTTTCGTTTAATTTGCATGTTAAAGCTTCGATTTCACTTTCATAACCTTTTATCTTCTTCAAGTATAGAGATTCATTTCTTTTAGCAAAAAAGTTTGACTCTTTTATGCTAGACATCTCGCTCACCAGACTTTGGTTTTGTGTTAACAACCTGTCAACCTCACCCTGTAATTCACGACATCTCAAACACACAGAATTAGATTTTACCTCTTCCTCATGAACTTCTGTAGTTTCATCAGCAACAACCTTTTCAGCTTCACTCTCCTTCTCTACTTCAGCATCCACTTTTGCTTTAGCATTTTTCACTTCAGATTCAGCATCACTCACAGTAGTTTCAGCCTCATCAACTAGCACTATTTCTGCCATGAATGCCTGAGTGGCACATTCATTTCCCTGATATCGCTTTTGTAATGCATCCCACATATCCTTTGAATTTGTGTACTTCTTGAAGATATGTTTGATGCTATCAGGTAAGGATGTCTTTATTGCAGCCAATGCTCTCTTTTCAGCCTCATACATCTTTTTATCATCCTCTTGCATGTTCACATAGTCTGTTCTACGTGGTCTGCCCTCAAAGTCATGTGTTGGGTTTGTGTACCCATCTTTTTTTTTTGTCCTAAAAATCCCACGAATTCAACGGTGCAGACGGTTTCTTCAAATAAGTTATGGATCAATTTCTATTTGCAAAACACTGAAATTTTATCGACGCTTGCCAACAGAAATTCCACCACTTTAAATTTGCTGTTAATTTCGCTGCTTAGTCACTTAAATTCGCTGGTCTTTTTCTTGTTCAATTTCGCTGATCAAGATTCGCTGAAAGATTAATTTTGCTGCCAATTTCGCTAGTCTATTTCGCTGTCAAATTCGCTATTACGACGACTGTAAAGTCGCTGAAAAACCGTGGTAATTTCGCTGTGGAAAATTACACGGTTACCAAAGTCGCCTTTGGATTTAAGTTCGCCGGTCACCGAGATATTGAGTCTCAAATTCGTTGATCAGTCTGCGAATTTGTTAAATTTGCTGATGCTGCAAATTCGCTGGTCCAGAAAATATGGAAACTTAATCTGTTTCATATTTCTAAGATTTTCCAAGATTTCGTAACAATTTTCTGCAAAATCGAGCCACCAAAATCAGTCCAATTTTTCGAAAATTATGAACACGAAGAACAGTCTTCGAATCTTCAAATCTGTTCAGCCGAATTTCTCAACCAAACAACCCGAACAATCCTGAAAACCTGCCAAACACCAAACAAACAAACCAGAAGATCAAAACAGCCAACAAAAATTCGAAAATTTTATCAAACCCAACAAGAAAATTTCGAAAATTTCAAAACCCTAATTTTAAACAATTCGAAAAACTCCCTGTTTCTGCAGCAAACAATTCTGAACTGAGCCTTCAAGAGCCTAATGCTCTGATACCGATTGTAGGTCCCCTTGATGTGTATGGATCTTCACAGAATTATCAACCCGATCAAGAGTGCGGAATCCTCTTGATCAGAATATAGCAGAAAACGTGTAGGAACAGAAATCAGCAATTCACTTTCAAACCGGGTTTTCTATTGATTATCAATCAAACAAGAATTACAATCAATTAAAACCCTAACCACTATCAAATTCGTCCAAGACCTATGCCTCTCACGAATTCTCTCTCAAACAACTGTTTTGGCTGATTAACCTAAACCCTAAAGCCTAACCTTGTTTATATAACACAAGGTTTACAACTTGGGCTAGGGTTTACTACATGGGCAAGCCCAATTCGTCCCCTATGACCCAATGTGGGTTTAGTTTAGCCCAAACTCTATAATCTCACTAATACAAAGCTAAACCCGCTAACCGTTTATCATTTAACTAATTACAAGATATCCAAAGACCAAATCTAAGCTGTTGTCACAGAATATGCACCAACAATATGGAGGGCGGTTATTGTACAATAGCCCTAATCCTACATATTGTACGTGATTACCCCAGCCACAGGATCATCCATCATTTAAACGCGGGTCTAATTAATTGATATGATTAAATAAATCAAACTAATATATATAAATCATACCGCCTAGGTTAAAATCGTCATTGCGAAATCATAAACCTTGTAAATCAGCGAAGATACTTCAAAATCATATCCTAAACCAAAATAAAAAAACCTTACATTCTTCTTCCCCAACCTCCGCTCGATTCTTCCGATGCAATTTCAAACTACAGTGATGAGGACTGCTGATTTGGGATATGTTGAGTATTAGTTGTTACAGTTGAATTCGCATGTTGGATAATAATGTTGAAATCCCATGTGACATGATAATAAGAATTCCTTTATAATAACAAGAATTTCCCATGTTATTAATTTTTTATGGAATCAAATTCGCATGTGACTAATGTTTTGGAATTCATTTGTTTTTGGAATTCGCATGTGACTAACATTTTGGAACTCATTTTTTGGATTTCGCATGTTATTTTAATGTGCATATTAGGTTAGAACCCCGTGTATATTATTATTTAATGTGATTATCAGTTATCCTTGTCCTTATCATCAAAATATAAAAACAATTAAAACTAACAATCAAATAAAATCATTATCTTTATAAATATTTAAAACGCTAATATATTTTTTTAGATATTATATTATATTATATTATATTATATTATATTATATTATATTATATTATATTATATTATATTATATTATATTATATTATATTATATTATATTATATTATATTATATTATATTATATTATATTATATTATATTATATTATATTATATTATATTATATTATATTATATTATATTATATTATATTATATTATATTATATTATATTATATTATATTATATTATATTATATTATATTATATTATATTATATTATATTATATTATATTATATTATATTATATTATATTATATTATATTATATTATATTATATTATAATTATTAATTAAATTTGAATTTATATGTTTATCTCTAACTATATTAATTAATATTATACTATATTATATTATATTTTGTGTATAAAAAAATTAATATTAATATGTAATATTATTATTAAAAGTGAGGAGGCACCAGAGAGTGACACGTGTACAAAAAGATTTTTGTTTATTAGTATAGGAAGATTTTAATTAGTTAGTTGTGACAGTATTAAAAAATTCACATGTCACAAATTTTTTTTTTTGGTAATTCGCATGTTACATTAAAACATAATTGCAGCTTATTTTTTTTAATGTGTATGTTATATGTTATGAAATCGCATGTGTATATTATTATTTAATGTGCACAACGTCTAATCGCATGTTATTATTTTAATATGCATGTTATTGTTCATGAAATCGCATGTGTTTAGATTTCTTCAAACATAACGCTCTGATCTGATACGAATCAATCAAACAATCAATAAAACCCTAAAAATCGAACTAATACGAATCATAATTACAGAGATAGTTGTGTAACGAACTCATGATCTGCTTGCTTGTTGAAGGAATTGTCTAATTTTCCCTCTGATGATTGAACGGAATGTCTGATATACCCTTATCTAAGAAAAATGAATCAGGGACACGTGTAGGGCTGTGGGCATCGCGTACGTAATGTAGGATTAGGGCTATTGTATTCTATACTTTCTATATATATATATAGGGGAGGGTTATCTTGAGAACGCTAGATATTGCGAGAACCGTGATAAAGAATGAAAAAAGCAATCAAAACCAAATTTTTTAATACAAACCTCATTGTAATTAAGATACATCATCAAAACAAGAATTTTTAAAATCAAATAATTCATTTCTCCTTTCAAAATCACTCTTTTTAGATTTTTTACACATGTGTAAATATAACAGATTTACACATGTGTAAATGGCAAACTTACACATGTGTAAATTTTCTTTGTTTACGAATTCACGTAAATTTAAACGTGTAAATTGAATTTCTAACGTTGTATTCGAATAATAATGATAAGTGTAGAAAAAAAAATTTGAATTTGAATTGGTTTTGACCAAGTTCTCATGGTTTTTTTATTTGTTCTCACGGTTCTCACAATATTTAGCGTTCTCATTTTAACCCTCCCCTATATATATATATATATATATATATATATATATATATATATATATATATATATATATATATATATATATATGGGGCCGCTAAAATGAAAACCACCCCAGTTGCGATAACCGCGAGAACCACTCTCCACCAATCAGATCATGCCATCTACACATTATTATTTTATAATCTAAAGGCTATTTTGGTCATTTACACCAAATGTCTTTTCATCTCTTGTCTCTGTCTCTATCTGTCTTTAATACTATATCACCTCTCACCTATCTCCCTCTTAAAATCAGATTAATCCACCATCATCTCTCACCTCTCTCACTCTCCTAAAATCTAAGATGAAACAAGAGATCTTTTATCTCTTAAAATCCTTTCACCAGTGTGTGGTTACAAGAAAGATTGAAAAAGAGATTAGGAAACCCCCTTGGGTTCCTGATCACCGGTGACGGCGGACCTCCGGCCCAGTCACCCACACCCCCTAAAGAAAACTCTATAACAACTGATGTGCGTGAAGTGTGTTATATTTTTAGATATATATTTAAGCCCTTTTTACACTTTTAGCCAAGTTTTAAATTTATAAAACACGATATTTACTAACACTAAACACACATATGGGCAAGTGCACCCATCGTGGACGTAGTATAGTGTTGGTAAGATACCGAGGTCGTCCAAGGACACAAGAGCTTTTAATACCGGTTTATCCTCAACGTCTAATCAAATCAAAAAGTTAGAAAAATGTTTTAAACTAAGAAAAATAAAAACTAACTAAATGCTGAAAAAGAAAATAAAATAAAAACAGATAGACAAGATGAATCACTTGGATCCGACACGTGTATTAGTATAACCTTTGATTATTTTCGCACTTTTGCACTTGTTTAAGAGATTATCTTAGTTATTGTAGTAGGCCCCTCTTTTGAAGGCGACGTTACCCTCAACCCAGTAGTTTGAGTCAGCAAGGATACAATCCTAAAGGGTCGGATTATTGAAAGATAATGAATTAAGTTATTAATGCAAATTATGGTAGGCCCCGCTTTTGGCGGTGACGTTACCCTCGGCTAAGTAGTCTGAGTCAGCAGGGATACAGTCCTAAATAGCCGGGTTATAGTATTAATAGTAGTTAGCTTATGAGGGGGTCAAAGAGTTTGGATCCCCGCCATCCAATGCCTATGGGCATTGAAGGAGATCCTACTAAATTTGACCCAGGTCCCAAGCAGGACCTCTAAACGCTGAACAAGGGCAAGACCTTTACCAAACCGTTCCCTTAACCCCCGACCAGGTAGCCAACATACCTCCATATAGACCGTGGAGATATGAATGGTGAAAATCTTTTATTTTATATAGACAGTAAAATAATGCCAAGACACCACGGACAAACGATAAGGAAAGATCACCTTCAACATAAGTAACTAGTTATTAAAGTCATTAATACAAAACCAAATAAAAAGTGCAAAAGATTAAAAATAAAAAGTATTATACTAAACACTTGTCTTCACCAAGTGATGTAAGAGACTTAGGCAAACATGGCCTTGATTGTCAAGAACTCTTACGATCAATCTTGGATCCCGAGACGACTCACACACTCTATGATGGACAATGGATGATGGTGGTGGATGATGGTGTTATGGTGGTGGTGGGTGGTGGATGAAGTGTGAGAGAGGTGGTGTGCCAAGGGATGAGAGAGAATGAAGCCAAGCTCCTCTATTTATAGGCTGAACAGAACGCTGGACACGGCCCCGTGTTCGCTGAACACGGCCCCGTGCCCGTCTGACATTCTCTCTCTTCATTAATTGTAATTGTGAATTACAATTAATGCGCCTGCTGTACTTTCAACACGCCCCCGTGTCCGCTGGGCACGGCCCCGTGGTGAGCAATGGAAGCTTCTACTGGTTTGTCTTTTCTGCTGCTTCCTGGGCACGCCCCCGTGTTCACTGGACACGGGGCGTGTTCAGGCTCTGTTCTCTTCTCTTTGTCTTGGGAGGTGCCGTTGAGGGTCCGGGCAGTTTACTTTTGTCCCTTTTCTTGTATTTATGGTAGAATTAGTGGTCTTTTTGCTTCTTTTGTGATTTTGAGCTCATTTCATCCTGAAAATACAAAAGGAAGACAAAAACACTCTTTTTCCAACATTAGTACTTAAAAAGGGTTAGTTTTATGCCTTAAATGATGTGTTTTATATGTTGCATTTTACACACATCAAATACCCCCACACTTGAACTTTTGCTTGTCCTCAAGCAAAACTCTTTTAATGTGGCTTACACTCCCAAATGGAATAGGTAGAAGAGAAGTTTTTTTTAACTTGTCCTAGAGTGTCGGGAATCCAAGGTTTGCATAGGTTCTATTTTTACCTTATTTACAATCTTATTCGTCATGGTTTATTTTGAACTTTTCATAAGATAAACTACTTAATTTGGCATAGCATGCCTTATTAAAATTCCATTTATATACAAGTTCACATACCTCACGGGAGATCACTCAATCACTCGGCCGAAGGTGTATATTTAAGTGAATCGCTCGAGAGCGGCACGGATTTACATTTTCCATATGCTTGCCAAGCGATCAATCCTCCTCCTTTTTAACTTTTTACCTTTGTAAATATCAAGAGGTCTTTTGGGGTGAAGGCTTGGGTTTAAAGGTGGGTGGTTGGTTAGTGGTTAGTAAAAAGGGCGAAAATTGTAACAGGTGTCGGTTTTTCGTGAAATACCTTATTTTTGGTGACATTTATTTTTGAATTATTTCTCCAAACAAGCTTTTTGTAGCTTATGTTTGTTTTTGACTTCATCATTTTTTTTTTTTTTCACGTAAAGGTATGTTTCTGAAAAACCGAGTTTGTCACTAAAATAAAGGTGAAAAAAATGAAAAAGGTTTTTGGTGGGTAGAAAATTGTTTTGGGGGTAATGAAATGAAAGGTTTAGGTTCAAAGGGGTTTTCTAGGGGGGTTTTGGGTAGGTAAAAAAAATAAAAAATAATGGTTTTGAAAGAAAAATAGTTAGTCCTAATGCCTCCATCATTTACTTACTTGGGTTTAAGTTGGTAAGGACCGGGAATGTATTGTCGTGGCAAGTTCTAGATTTGTAAAGACCGAGCGGCTATTCACACAAGAAACGAAAAATGAGCATTTAATCTAAGTATGTGTATTTTTATGCTCAATAAAGGCTCAAAACTCACTTTTTTGTGGGAATGGGTTTTTAATGTGGCCAAGCATATATAATCGAATTTTAGCTAGACTTGTTATACCGTTTCATAATTTTCTTATGTTGGTTCTTTTTATCACGACGCTATCGGTTGTAAGTTTGTAAAAATATAACCCTTTTATAACTTGTTATTCCCAACTTAAACTAAGACAAGTAAATAAAAAAAAATGAAAAAGTTTTTGAAAAAATTTGGGGTGTTTAGCGGTTCCAATAGAGTTTTGTGTAAGGCTTGTTTTAGGATTTTGCAAAATTCCAAGGTTTTAGCATCCCCCCCACACTTAAATTACACATTGTCCTCAATGTGTCCAAAAATAAAGTTTTTGGTTGATTTGAATATGTAAAATCGTGTTTAAAAACAAAGATTTGTGTTACTGGCACTCTGGACACGGCCCCGTGGTGACCGGGCACGGCCCCGTGGTCAAGTGCCAGTAACAAAAATTATAGAATTGAAACAGAAGCCTGGACACGGGGGCGTGTTCGCTGAACACGGCCCGTGTCCAGTTACCTGAACTGGGTGATTTCCTGCAGGGGGCTCACCACGGGGCCGTGTTGGTTGGGCACGGCCCGTGTGGAGCCTTCTGTTTTGGAGATTTTTGTCGGTTTGTTCTGTTCTTCTGCATGGTTCCATTTTTTTCTCGTTCCCTTTTTCATCCATTACCACCATGAGTCCATAAATCATAAAAACCATCATAACATTGCTTATAGAGAGATTACATAAATATAGTTAATTAACTAAGGGGTACATAAGGTTATCATAAAGGTTCTACTTATTTAGGAAAATTTCGGGAATAGCTTCCCGATGTAGAAACATTCTTCAGCCCATGGCTCCTAGGTTCTCACTCAAAGCCATTCTTCTATCTCCCTTGGGAGGTAGAAGGTAGCTTCATTCTCGTCGGTATCTTGAGGAGGAGCGCTTACCGGGACTCCTTGCACTACCCTTGGTTGCGATACTTGGTGCAAGGCGTGCCATTCTGCTGGGATGATAACCTCGGGTACCACATTCCACGCCCTGTGTGTAATCACCGGAACCAAAGGCGGGGAAGCAAGAAGGTTTATCCTTTGGTGCAGAAGGTTTACTTCTTGCAGGCAGCCCTCCAAACTTATCGTCAGATGATTAACGCGATCCACCAAAGCCTCTTCTACACTTGTCAATTCGTCCACGGCTTCCCTTAAAGCGTAAACGTAGTTTACTAGGGAATCCTCTGCGGTGGACGATCTCCTTCCATTTCGGTTATTCCTTGAAGATGCTCCGCTGTTCCGGCTGGCCATTTTCTGCGAAATAAGCCGAGGAACTAAATTTTTGCAAAACAGTACCTCGAACACGGCCCCGTGCTCAGTGAGCACGGCCCCGTGTTCACTGTCTGCAGGAATTTTTTGTCTAATGGTTCTAGGTTTTTAAATTATTTCTATATACTTTCGTCGTGTTATGAGCTTAGATAATTTAAAAACACAGTTATGGAACTAACTTTAGACAAGAATCCATAGCGAAAATTCCTACAAACCTTGCATAGAAGGTTGGAATCATGGGTTTCCAAGCTTCCATGGAGGTAGGGTTTGAAAAATTTTGGAAGAAGAGGAAATGAACAAAAGTGGAAAAGATAAGATGGTCCTTAGGAACCTTCTTTTGGTACTTACCTAGGATGGTATATGTGAAGATTCCAGGGATCTCTGCTTGGTGGAGTGGTAAAAAATGAGCAGGATTCAGGCTGCATTTAAAGAAAACGACAGCACACTGAACACGGCCCCGTGTCCGCCGGACACGGCCCCGTGTGCAGAGAAAATCCTGACACATTTTGTCCGTATTCTGACAGAATCAGCAGAAAATCTTCTGAGCGAACACGGGGTCGTGGTGACCGGACACGGCCCCGTGTCGGAGGGCTGTCTCGTGGAGTTTTGTCTTTTCTAGGGCGCTTACTTATATCGGGTGGCTCCTGACTTGTTGGAACAACCCCAAAGTGCCTAAGATACCTTAATTGTCCTATACTAAGGCGAGAACGCAAGAGGTTGTCGGTGAGGGTAATTCCTATTTTCATTCTAGGTGGACAAGTCCAACCCTTTCCCGGGCTCTCGTTAAAGAAGGTGTATGCCGAATCGCTCAGGTCTATGTATGCACCGAACGAGGTCGATGGGGAGTCCTTCACGGCACAATCGGCACAGGGACGACTATCGTCCACGTCTTGTCTAGGAAGAAAGGTATTTTCGGGAGCAACGAGGTTGTCAGAATGCGGTTCCAACATTTCCTCATGGTCATCGTCTTGGGATGGATCTAAGAAATCCTTCCTAAGTTCTTTTGACCAATTTAGAAGTAGTTCCTCTAGTTGAAATAGCTCGTCAAGGAGCATATCTCCTAGAATATCCGGTTGGGCGCATTCGAGGGAGAAATAGTGTTTATTTTTACTTTCGCCCCTCTTAAGGCTACAAGGAATTGGTGGGTCTATATAGTGTGGCCTATAAGTGAGGAAGAAACATTTTAATTCCTCGTGTTCGCCTCCACATATTTGACACCACAAACCATAAGAGTGCCGAAAGTAAAAAGAATCACTATTACTCATGTTTGTATCAGAAGTTACCAACCGCCGGGATCAAACGGTTCTGTTTTCAGCAACTGAATCTTGGGCACGGGGGCGTGTTGAGTGGACACGGCCCCGTGTTCAGCCTACTGTCTGATATAAAACAGGATTGCCAGTTCCAATGATTGGGCACGGGGGCGTGTTCAGCGGGCACGGCCCCGTGCTGAGCTCTGCAGAAGCTGAAAAATCTAAAAAAAATCCTAAAAAATTGAAGAAAAATAAAAAGATGATTAGGCCGTTAATTCCTAACTTTCTTAAAATCCTTGTGTCCCCGGCAACGGCGCCAAAAACTTGATGTGCGTGAAGTGTGTTATATTTTTAGATATATATTTAAGCCCTTTTTACACTTTTAGCCAAGTTTTAAATTTATAAAACACGATATTTACTAACACTAAACACACATATGGGCAAGTGCACCCATCGTGGACGTAGTATAGTGTTGGTAAGATACCGAGGTCGTCCAAGGACACAAGAGCTTTTAATACCGGTTTATCCTCAACGTCTAATCAAATCAAAAAGTTAGAAAAATGTTTTAAACTAAGAAAAATAAAAACTAACTAAATGCTGAAAAAGAAAATAAAATAAAAACAGATAGACAAGATGAATCACTTGGATCCGACACGTGTATTAGTATAACCTTTGATTATTTTCGCACTTTTGCACTTGTTTAAGAGATTATCTTAGTTATTGTAGTAGGCCCCTCTTTTGAAGGCGACGTTACCCTCAACCCAGTAGTTTGAGTCAGCAAGGATACAATCCTAAAGGGTCGGATTATTGAAAGATAATGAATTAAGTTATTAATGCAAATTATGGTAGGCCCCGCTTTTGGCGGTGACGTTACCCTCGGCTAAGTAGTCTGAGTCAGCAGGGATACAGTCCTAAATAGCCGGGTTATAGTATTAATAGTAGTTAGCTTATGAGGGGGTCAAAGAGTTTGGATCCCCGCCATCCAATGCCTATGGGCATTGAAGGAGATCCTACTAAATTTGACCCAGGTCCCAAGCAGGACCTCTAAACGCTGAACAAGGGCAAGACCTTTACCAAACCGTTCCCTTAACCCCCGACCAGGTAGCCAACATACCTCCATATAGACCGTGGAGATATGAATGGTGAAAATCTTTTATTTTATATAGACAGTAAAATAATGCCAAGACACCACGGACAAACGATAAGGAAAGATCACCTTCAACATAAGTAACTAGTTATTAAAGTCATTAATACAAAACCAAATAAAAAGTGCAAAAGATTAAAAATAAAAAGTATTATACTAAACACTTGTCTTCACCAAGTGATGTAAGAGACTTAGGCAAACATGGCCTTGATTGTCAAGAACTCTTACGATCAATCTTGGATCCCGAGACGACTCACACACTCTATGATAGACAATGGATGATGGTGGTGGATGATGGTGTTATGGTGGTGGTGGGTGGTGGATGAAGTGTGAGAGAGGTGGTGTGCCAAGGGATGAGAGAGAATGAAGCCAAGCTCCTCTATTTATAGGCTGAACAGAACGCTGGACACGGCCCCGTGTTCGCTGAACACGGCCCCGTGCCCGTCTGACATTCTCTCTCTTCATTAATTGTAATTGCGAATTACAATTAATGCGCCTGCTGTACTTTCAACACGCCCCCGTGTCCGCTGGGCACGGCCCCGTGGTGAGCAATGGAAGCTTCTACTGGTTTGTCTTTTCTGCTGCTTCCTGGGCACGCCCCCGTGTTCACTGGACACGGGGCGTGTTCAGGCTCTGTTCTCTTCTCTTTGTCTTGGGAGGTGCCGTTGAGGGTCCGGGCAGTTTACTTTTGTCCCTTTTCTTGTATTTATGGTAGAATTAGTGGTCTTTTTGCTTCTTTTGTGATTTTGAGCTCATTTCATCCTGAAAATACAAAAGGAAGACAAAAACACTCTTTTTCCAACATTAGTACTTAAAAAGGGTTAGTTTTATGCCTTAAATGATGTGTTTTATATGTTGCATTTTACACACATCAACAACTCTCCTAAAATCTTTAACATGCCCTAAAACGCCTTATTATACCCCGTATATACGTAATCAGGCCCGAATCACCTTAATATTATTAAAAATCAAATAAAACAAATAATAATGGTCGCTCGCGGGCTACGACCAACCTGGCCGTATGCTTCGCGGGGTGCGACCGAGGTGAACCTGGCGGCTTCTTAGCGTGCCACGTGGCACAACACCCGGCAACCCAATACTTGTGACTCGCCACAGGTAAACCCTAGTCTAGGGTTCTCGTGGGCCGCGAAGGAACAAGAGAGGGCTCTCGTGGGGCGTGAGAGACCCTGTTTCCAGCTTATAAATGGAGGCGATCGGCCTCAGTTGTCCCTCGTTCAATTCTTTTCTCTCTCAAAGCTATGGTGCAAATATTATTAGGTATTATACCCCTAAAAAGCGAAGCTCTGCCTCATTGTAAGTATTATAACCCCAGGTTACGTATTAGTTTCTATACCCGATTGATATAGGGCTCCGTAATGTATGTCAAGGCTCTGCCTGACTCAGTCGTTGGAGTTCTGTCTCGTGGGTATAGCTAATGTAAATTGGGTTATCTTACTAACACGTGTGCATTGTTTAATTTAATAGATTATAACCAGGAAGTCACCAGGAAGCAGTAGTATTATCCAAATAGCAAAGTGAGTCATTCTCTTTTTCTACCAAACTGTTTACCAAAACCTCAATTGTTTTCAATTATTATAACAGGGATTGAGTCTATGTATTCTACAATTACTGTCGGTATGTTGGGGTTTTGTATACATTACTTGTTACTGCACTGTGAGTAGTAGCATGACCACAAGTCAGGATTGACAGTACCGTTGGTGGTAATTGGGTAGATAAAAAAAATTGTAATCGCTCTCAATACTGTAAAGATATAAAAGCTTGTTTTGATTAAACTGGAAACTCGCCAGTATTTCTTGCTAATAAAACTTTTTAAAACGCGTTTCAGGTAACTTAATCTGAAGTTAATAGAAGACAGCTGGAGAGCACCGAAGGCTTGGAAAAGTGGCTATAAAAGTTACCTAAATAAAAAAGAAGTTTTATTTCAATAAATTAGAGTTTATCCCATGTATTTATTATTTATAAAAATGTGGTTTTTAACTCTGATAAACTATTTCCTAACTACGGTCCTGATGTTTAATTTCCGCTGCCAAATTAATAAACACCGATACCACCAGCTTTGTGTGCTGCTTGCGGCTGCCCGCCCCTCAGGGCAAGGGGTCGGGGGTTGCGACAGGAGGTGACGGCGACGATGGTGGTGGGTCACCCACACCCACCTGATCACCTGTGACGGTGCCCTCTTCGTTGCGACGGCCCCCCTCGCTTCTCCGGCTACCCTTAAACACCACACTATCTGTTTTCTTTGGCCCACCCTCGTTTCTCCGGCGATGGTGGTGAAGGGTGCCGGTGAGGATTGATGGCGACGGTGGTGGTGGGTCACCCACACCCCCCTGATCACCTGTGACGGCGCCCCCCCACTGTTGATGCTGACCCATCGTTTCTCCGTCGACGATGCCGGTGAAGTGTGCCAGCGAGTAAAAAATGGCGACGGTGGAGGGGTGGGTTTTGATCTTTGATTTGGCTTGTTTTGATCTCTGATTGACGGATACGGTGGTGGCTGGTGAGGGGGTGGGTAAGCTGTTTGAAAAAAGTGAGTTTTTGATCTTTGTTTTGGCTGGTTTTTGTTCCTTCTGTTTAAATATTTGATCCCCCTGTTTTTGTATATTTGATATTTTGGGTTTAAATTAAAGACATGGGGATTTTGAGTTGGCAGTGATAGGCCGAAATTTTTTTTCCGACAATTTGATGACGATGGCGCGGCAAGGACGGTGGAGGGTAGGTTTTTGACCTGCAACCCCACTTTTGCAAGCATGATTATTAGAAATTTTGAGCCAACCCCCGTTTTTTTCAAGATCACACACATGATTTTTGAGTTTGTTTTTTTTTTTTTTGTTGTTGGTTTTTTAGATTTTTTGTTGTTTGGAAAAAAGTGTTTTTACAACCGTAAAAAAGTGTTTCTAAAAATGTTTTTTTTTTATAACTGTAAAAAAATTTTGTAAAAAAATGTTTTTTTTGTAAAAATATATTTTTTACAACCGTAAAAAAATGATTTTTTACAACCGTAAAAAACTGTTTTTTTTTTTTTTTGTAAAAAAATCTGTTTTTTTGTAAAAAAGTTTAAACCCGTAAAAAAATTTGTCGTAAAAAGAGTTTAAACCCATAAAAGTTTTCGTAAATGTTTTATTTTCCGTAATAAAAAGTTTTCGTAAAAAATGTCCTTCGTAAAACACTACTAGAAAATTAGGCAATTGTCACCAAAGTTTTGCTACCGAAAAAAAAAAGGTAGCAATCTAACAAATTAAGCGTGCTTATAGAAATTGATAGCTAAAAGGTGGCAAAATTTGTCACCATTTATTTCCCATCACAAATTCGTGGGAAACAAATTGCCATTATCTATATTGGGTTTTAAAATTGTGACTAACGAAATTCGTGGGCCAGATTTTTGTAATTGTGACCGGAAGAATGGTGGCAACATTAAAATTTAATTTGGGGATTGAATTGCCACTGTATTAGTCACCATAAAATTTGAGCGGGATTATTTTTATTTTTAGAGCGCCATATATTATCCACAATTAACTCACATAACCAGCCTCTCCACTAATTAGGGTTTTGATTGAATATTAAAACAAGAAACATAATACTACGTACCCTTATACATCATTCCATCAACCTCTGAATCGAAGAACTGGAGCTTCTGCATAAGGTATGATTCTTGTTCCTATGAGACCCTAGAACCCTAATTGAATGCAATTTCCTTTTCTCCTTGATGGAATTCTTTTCTTCAAAATATCAATCGATGTGGAATTAATCATCTACATAGTATTGAAATATCAATTATTTTAGAGTTCTGGTTTGTACGACCTTCTTCATGTGTAATTGAGTTTTTTTTTCTTTTCAATAGATGGTTAACAATAGTTTTATTTACTTTCCAGTTGCTTGCTGCTGCTGGATTGAGGTTCTGTTTGTGCTTCTGTTTGACAGGTAACTTTTATTTCATTTTTTTGAGTGTTTGTTTTATGGATTATTGAATGTTCAGATGATGATAGGGTTTGTGATTGATCAGATATGGATTTTGAGATATATAATTGTACGATTTATGTTTATATGTAGCCATATTATTTGGAAATAAGTCAAACTGCAAACCAACAATATAACCAGTTCTGTTAAGTCCATTAAAACCATCAGTTGACCGGTTCGATAATGGGTCCGGTTATCAGTCATCTGTTAACACGTTAAGTTACAGACCGAAACTGAACACGTGAAGTACATTCTGTTTTCTGGTTATCTTTCTGGTCTTTTCCAACAGCGGGAGTCGGTCCACCATTCCCATTTAAACAGCCAGCTAGTTCCTTTGACTCAGATGAGGTGTCGGCATCCTCGATCGGAAGCATCTGTTTTGATCCCTCTAAAGCCACACCTGGTACAATGTTTTGATCCCTCTTTATTACACTTCTCGTCTGACCCGACCCGAATGACGACCGACTCGAAAATTCTAACGTTCGGTTGTGAAAAATCTTAAGACCTGAAAAAGCGGACCCCGTTGAAAAAAATCATGGGTTCGCCACTGTGTGTGATTTTAATTTTCATTATTTTTTTTAAATTTTTTAGATTTTTTTTATTTTTTAGGATTTTTTTTATTTTCTTTATTTTTTAGATTTTTTTAGATTTTTTTGATTTTTTGTCATTTTTTTTAATTTTTAGAGGTTTTTTATTATATTTTTTTATATGGATCGATCCGAGCCCGAGCTTCACTTATCGAGCTAGAGCCGATAAGTAAGTGAGCCCGAGCTCGTTTGGTAAGTGAGCCCGAGCCCGAGCCCGAGCTTCGCTTATCGAGCTCGAGCCGACTCGCGAGCCTAAACGCGCCAAATGTTTATTTAACTTTCCATTAATTATATTACATATATATGTAAAATATATTTGAGGTTGTCTTATCGTTTTAACGCAGCAGCGCCGGCTGCAGAAACACAGCAGCGGCTGCTCCAACTGAACACTTACGATCATTAGATAATCAAATTCAATAGCTGCAATTTGATTTGCTTGTATAGCATTGATTTAAAAACTATATAATTCACTTACTGCCTCATATTCTTTTTTCTCCATTTTATTGTTTACACACCTTATTTTTATTATAATTATATAATATTAGTACATATATTTTTATTCAGCATGTTAAAAACATGCTGAATAAACATTTGGCGCGCTGCTGCGTAACGCAGGTGTTTAAAACACCACTGTCGCACCTGATCTTGTTTATAAAAGGGTGGGGCATGTAATAACCTGTTAAAAAAGAGTATATTAAATAAATTAAGACAATGACTAAATTACCCCTTTATCAAGTTAGTTTTGTTAGAGTGTTAGTCATTTTGGATGGATTTAGCAACTTTTCCGTGGGTTTGGGTTTAGTCTAAACGGGTTCGGGTCAGTTTCAGGTTGAACCCGCGAACCCGTTTAGCTAAAGCGCAGGTCGGGTGTGTTTGATAACGGATCAAACGAGTTTGGGTCGATATGGGTCAAAATAGTCATAGTTATCAAAAGCGCGCGCTTTTGGAGCATAGGCGATTTTTTTGAGCGAAAAGTTATCAGATTATTGAAGTTTTGAGCGAAGGTGTTGTTTCGTTAACCGAAGAACAGGGACAGAATACCAACCCCAGAGCCAAAAGAAACAAGCCAAACTCGGAATCAAGATCCGGTAATAGGCAACCCATGTACACCAGCTCCAAAAGTCCCAGCTTTGGGTGTTCAGCAACGAAAACAGCAGATCCATGTACAGCTTAACAACGATCAGCCATCTTTTATACCCACCCAGCCTCGGCTGTATTGAAACCAAGGGTATAATAGGAACTCCAACTAGCTGTTACAAATCTTCTTTATTCCAAGAATTAATTCCTTATGTGATGAGGCTCCTAAACTTATAATGGATTTAAGGTCAAGATGGGTTTTTGTCAAGATGGATTTGGGCATGATAGGCTAAAAATATATATAAATAAAAAAACGAAAAAATAAAAAAATCAAAAAAATAAAAAAAAATAAAAAAATAAAAAAACCCATTCTGACCCGGACCGTTTCAACCCGAACCCTTTCCGACCCGAACCCATTCCGACCCGAACCCGTTTCGACCTGAACCAAAACAACCCTTTTTGTAATTGACCCGTTCCGACCCGAACCCGTTTTAAGGGCCCAAATCCAACTTTCACGTAATTCTGATGGGCTAGGAGACTTTCACAGCCCGCGGTAGGTAAGCCCATGGGTATCGTGACCCATGGCGCTACCCAAAACAATCAAATCGGCCTAACTAGGATTTGCGGCACGCAGAAAAGGACACTCAGACCTGTCGCGACGCGCGACAGGCGTCAGTTCTTCATATTTTCGTTTGTTTCATCTTTTGATCCTTTGTTCGAATACCCAACACTTGGATTTCTCGTATTATGGATCGTAATCTTCATCTTTTCAGCTACTTACTGCATCTCGATAATCAAAACGCAGCCACTGCTGCTGCTGTGTTTATGCAGCCGCTGCTGCGTTTATGCTTTGTATTCTTATCCTTATTGTTGTTTTCACTTATATTCTTTTTCTTCCAATAACAAGTTCACTGCTACACAGATCAAATAACCTTTTGTTCTGTCCAGGGGCGGATCTATAGCCAAGAAAGGGGTTCCCAGGAACCTGTTCGGTTTGTAATTTGTAGTGTTAAGTTAAATAGAAAAATACTAAAGGAACCCTTTAATATTCTTTTGGGGAACCTGTAACATAAACTGTGTAGTGGACTGCTGGTAAAAGCCAATTTTGTATGTAGTTGATGTCTCAAGTTCGAGCCTACCAAGTTCTTTTTTCCTGTTTTTTGTGGCTTTTTCCTGGTATTCTACCTTTCAATGCATTATTTAATGTTTAAAAACAATAAGTTTCATGGTGTTTTGCCACTCAACGCATCATTTATCAAGAAACTTAATGTGTTCAAGATAAATGGGAATTTTGAGATTTGTTATAAGCATTCACTAGTTTTAGAAGAATTGAATCTTGGGACTTTCGGCTATGGTTTTCAATATAACATTTCTTTCAAGAGAATGAAAGGGTAGAATGCACAGTTACAGAGGATCTTCTCCCCATTTCTTATGTACATGAGAATGGAAGGTCAGAAGAAGTGGAAGATGTCGACGATTATAATAATGATGAAGTTGAGTTTGAAGCCACACATTTAGCTGATGAGGGTTTTAACGATAATGATGAAGAAGTTCAGTTTAACAATGAAAATTCTGAGAATGAAGAATCGAGTGACAGGTTTGATTTATATATATGGTTAGGTTTTTATTTAGAATTGTGCATAATCTATTTTCCTTCCAAATAATGTTTTGCTTGCTAATTAGTTGTCTAACATTCAAAGTGATTGTAATTAATTTGTGTTATCAGATATATTTTTTTTTCTAAATATTTATTGTTGCTTTTGTTGCAGATATCATGGCACGTACTATGGGTCGAGGTAGTGTTCCAGCTGGTGGTCGAGGTGTTGGGCAAGATGTTGGTCAAGCTGGTGGACGAGGTATTGGACGAGGTAGTAGTCAAGGTAGCCATCTTGCTACTACTCAAGAGGTTTGGCGTTGTGGTGGTCGAGTTTATATGCGAGGTGGTGGTCAAGTGGGTGATCGAGTAGTTGGGCGACGTAGTGGTATAGGTAGCAGTCAAAGTAGTGGTCAAGCGGGTGATCGAGGAGTTGGGCGAGGTGGTGGTATAGGTAACAGTCAAAGTAGTGATCAAGCGGGTGATCGTGTAGTTGGGCGAGGTGGTGGTATAGGTAACAGTCAAAGTAGTGGTCAAGCGGGTGATCGAGGAGTTGGGCGAGGTGGTGGTATAGGTAACAATCAAAGTAGTGGTCAAGCGGGTGATCGAGGAGTTGGGCAAGGTGGTGTTCATTCCAGTGATCGAGGTGTTGGTGATGTTGATGTTGAGTATGATTTTCACTTGATGAATTCTCCTATTGAGAGTAGCGCTGGTGATGATGAGTCTGCTTTTCATGTTGCTCCCGCGAGGCGGGGAAGCGCTTCCAAGCCCAAGTACCTGAACCTATCAATCGCGATTGGATTTGGGTTGTAGAAGGAGAGTAAGTACACATGTATTGTTTCTTTATGTACATAAAATATGTTACTAATATGGTTTTGTATTCATTGCTTTCAATTTGTAGATTTAGTAATCAAGGGACTGCTACCCGGACTATTTCATCAAATTTAATAAGTTTGTGGTCCGGTCCATGGGACAGCTGGAGAGATGTTCCTAATGAGCACAGGACACGATTGTTTGAGCGATTCCAGGTGTGTGTACTTAGACAATTTTTATTTAACTTGTTGGAATATTATGTATGTTTATTTAATTTTTTTTTCTTCATAGATGTATTATCAGTGGGAGGAGAGAAACCATGCACCAATTTATAGGTGCTGGGAGAAGTGCATTGCTGGTAAATTCCCCACTTTGTTGCGTAACGTACGGAAGGAGGCTAAAGCTATGGCGAAACAACAAGGTAAAAATGTTGGAGATGATATGACCGATCTTATTGACTTTAAACCAACATGGATAAGATCTGAGATATGGAAACAAATGCTTGACCACTGGAACACACCTAAGTGGAAAGCAAAGTCTTTAAGAAACAAAGAGATTAGAAGTAGGGCCACCGGCGGCAAACATACGCTAGGATCTCAATCCTATGTGACCATGAAAAGAAAAGCGGTAAAAATTGTTAATTTCCCTCTTTTATTATATATATATATATATATATATATATATATCATGTCAATATTATCATTTTTATTAACTTCCAAATTCTACAGGAAAGGAAACTTGGGCGTGAATTGACGATTCGTGAAGCGTATAAGCAATCACACTGCAGGAAAGGAAGTCGACCATTGGATAAAGATCTAAGTTGTAGCAACTCACTAATTTTGGACGTTGATTCGGAAGGGGACGCTCAAGAAGAAAATCTTGTATGGGTTGATGCTAGGGCAGAGGAGACTTGGGTAAGTCAATTGATTAGTAAATCTAAACAAAGTATTTCGAAATTAAAAACACGAAGTTTATTACAATGAAATTTGTAAAATATAATTATGTGTTTATCCCATTAGGTTAAATATGAAGGTTTTCTTGAGGAGAAGTATGGGAAAGAACGTAATAAACATCCAAAATTTGACAAAGACTTGTGGTCACGAGCTGAGGGCAAGCATAAAGGAAAAGGGTACGGGTTAGGCAATGATAGTGACCCGTGTGTACATCGCAGAGAAGACCCTGAGGTATTTTTAATCCTTTAGACTAATAAATTTTATGCATTTGTATCGTTTCCCACTGTTATTATGTTTGTTTGGTTTGAGATGGTTGTTTTTTTATTGTTAGGTTTGATGCTCTTAAATTAGTGAGTATGTTAAGGAATTTCATAATGATTTGATTACACCTTCTTTACGGGTTGTTTCATACAAAAAAATGTTTTTAAAATTAGGTATAATTTCCTTCTTAATATGTAAACAAACTGGAACATGCTATTTAGCTTCTAGCACTTGAATTGTAGCTCACAGTTGTATTTTGTTTTCTTTGCAACCAACTTGACCCATTATTAGTTTTCGGTAATTTTGATTTCTTGATTCTACTCATTGGTTATTTTGTAGATTGAAAAGTTGAACTTAGTTATCAAGGAGCTCGTTAAGGAAAAAGACGAAGAAAAAGAAAGGTTCAACGGAATTATTGCGGGGTTGTTGGCTGACAAAGAAAAAGATAAGGTGGATAAAGATGCGTTGCTTGATAGGATGTCACAAATTGAAGCTATGTTAACAGCTACGGTTCGAAAATAGGCTATAAAAACTTGGTTTTGAATGTTTAGAACACTTGGTTTTGAGTATTAGGATAATTTTAGTTAGTTTATATTTTAGTTGGTATTTTTTATATGCTTTTGAAAACAAGATGTTTTATATAATTTTGGGATTTTATTAGACTTTTTTTATATTATTTGTAGTTTTATTGATATGTAATTTTGATGAAAATAGCAGGGAGAAAAGAAATCTGAATTAAAAACCAAATACTGCAGTAATCTGTATGGTAGCAAATATATGGTAGCAAATGGTTGCAATTGTGTAAAAAATGGTGGCTAAATGGTGGCAATATTAGTGGCTAAATGGTATCATAACTCGCAAATTGTGTGAAAAATGATGGCTAAATGGTGGCAATATCGGTGCTAAATGGTGGCTAAATGGTGGCTAAATGGTATCAAAATAATGGCTAAATGGTGGCTAAATGGTAGCAATATTGGTGGCTAAATGGTGGCAATATTGGTGGCTAAATGGCATCAAAATGTGGAAAACCCGATGGCTAAATGGTGACTAAATGGTAACAATAATGGTGGCTAAATGGTAGCAATATTGGTGGCTAAATGGTAGCAATATTGGTGGCTAAATGGTGGCAATATTGGTTGCTAAATGGTGGCAATATTGGTGGCTAAATGGTAGCAAACATAAAGCGGTGACAAATAATTTTGACCAATTTTGTGGTGGTAAAATAAGGTAGCAAAATATAAAGATGGTGGCAATTTGGTGGCATTAGGGCAATTGACACGGGTGTTTTTGTCACCGTATTTTCGGTGACAAACTGGTGACAATAAGGAAATTGCTACCATTTTGTAACCAAAAATTAGATGACAAAAGCCATGTTTTCTAGTAGTGAAAAAAACCTTTCGAAAAAAAAGTTTTTCGTAAAAAAAGTTGTCTGTAAAAATTTTTGTTCGTAAAAAACGGGGTGTAAAAAAACATGGCGCGTAAAAAAAACGGCGAGAAAAAACGGGCGTAAAAAAGCCGTGTAAAAAAACGGCGCGTTAAGAACGGGGCATAAAAACAGAGTGTATAAAACGGCGCTTAAAAATTTTTCACGTAACACAAGTTTCTTTGGTTAATTCCATATTCGTGAGTACAAATGGTGTGTATAGCCAAGTTTCTTTGTTCACATTATGTCTTCGGAAAGATTTAACTTTCGACTGTTCTATATAATTTTTCACGTAAAACAATTGTTTTATTTTGTGAATGTACATGTGACAAAAAAAAAAAGAATTATAATGTTTATATGCTTTTGTATAATTTCAGTGTATCGGGCGACTAGTATAAAACTAGTTCTAATCAATTATACTGAGTATGAGTTGTAAATTGATTGTCATCGGTTAATAGTTACAACTTGTTTTAGTATGTTCAGATCGTTTAGGCTCTTTGATTTAACAATAAAACTAGTTTTTTTTACGTCGCGCGTTGCGGCGAAACCGAGGAAATGATAATATAAAACAAACGTAATTTGAAAATAAAGCATGTTTTTTAGAAAGTTAAACAATTAGAACGGTTTAGTTTATCATCGTACCGTTTTATGATACCGAATAAATACTTTATTTAGAGTACAACTTCGTTTTTAACAAAACTTATAACAGAATGTCGGGGAAAAAATCAAGCACAACTACGTACTTAAGTTTTTAGAAAAAAAAGTTATAAATATAAATTATTAAAGAAGTATCAAATTAATCGATAAATTAATATATTTTCTAAAAGATAATTATTAAAAAATGGTATAGGAAATATATGGTTTTAAAAAAAAGAGAAAAAATAATAAATATGTTATTAAAAGCAAATATAATAATAAACTATTATAATATATTAAATAAAATAAAAATAAAAACCTCAATATTATTTTAAAAATAAAGTTACTATTCATCGTCATTCGTCAACAATATATATATAATAATATAATATAATACCATTTTATGATAAACATCTTGAATAAAAGTAGTGGGAACCATCAAATAGCATTGTACAACGTTTATATTCAACTACTTAAGCCAGGCCAATGGCCGCTTAGCTTAGTGGTACCGAGTGTTTATCTTTAGGTCTAAAAAAATGGTAATATATGAATTTTAGAAGTAGATTTTAGAGTAAGGTGTTCGCCGTCAAATAAAAAACGTTCAACCGTTCAAAATAAGGTTTTTGTCCGGCATTGTGTTGGAGAAACAATTGAAATTTTTAAAAGTCGATCACTATTACAAGAGGTTATTTTTACCATCTATAGTAATTTATCATGAGATTTGCACCACCATCTAATATAGGGCCGGAGTGCGTTTGATACCATTTGCTAACAAAAGTGACTAGTCCAAGTCAAGTCATTGAAAACCCACAAGCAAAGGAGGCTACACCTCTTGTGTCCCAAGAGACACTTGCAGGTTTTTCAAGCAAGGCAACCACTACAACTGTAGAGACAACAGTCTCACAGTTGGACAGTGGTAACATAAGTAACACCTCCTTGAAGGCAACAACTGTTGAATCAATAATAGTTCATTCAATATCAGTTGGAAGTCCCCAGTACCAAGAAAAAGAGGCACTTGGTTCAAAACCAAGTACAACCACCTCTGGTGGGAATTCAAACGATCCTATTCGTTTAGGTGATGAATTAAAATATCAAGAAATGATTGATAGAGTAACAAAACTGGAATCTTCCATTGATCAATTCAAATGAATAATGACCACTTTGGGCAAACTCTACTCCTACACCAACAAATGCAGAACTTGTAGAGAAGATACGGTTCCATGCCCAATCCTATTTACAACTTCAAAAGCAGTCTGCAGATCCCACTCACAATATGTATATGGAGATGATCAGGACTATGATTGAAGCTAGGTACAATGATACTTATGCAAAGATTAAAGCCATTAAAGATCATCTTTTTCAAACAACAGTCACTACTCCAAAACCTAGGTATCCTGCAGATAATACCAAAAGGGGGAGAGTGATAGCATGAGAAAGCTTCCTCCACAAACAAAAAGAGTTCAACAGAAACTTGATACACCTGTAGCCAAAAAGGCCAAACCATCACTTGAAACTTCCATTGCTAAAACCCAAACCACTAATCCTTCACACCAAACATCTGTTGACATTTCAAAAATGACAACATATGTTATATCCACAACAGCAATTACCACACCATTAGAAACTGCCAAACCTATTCCACAAACCAGAAAAAGAAAAGCAATAACCGCACCCATCAAAGTTTCCTCATCACTTCCACCTGTAAACCCACCCAAAATCACTTCCACTAAACCACAAGAAAAATTGTCCCATAACCTTCCAAAGTCATCAAGTGTCAAAGAATATCCAGAGCTAAAAAAGAAGCAAGCTAAAAGAATGGTTTTGGAAAGAAACCAAGGAAAGGATAACAAACAATTGCAGCATATCTTATCTGAAGAATACAGAAAGTAGATGCCTTAGAAGGTTATGCAACAATGATATGTAGAAATCTCTCCCATGATCCAATAATAGATGCAGATCTCAAAAATCTGTTAAGGGAAGATTACATAAACCACATCATGGAAAAGAAGCCCTATGATGCAATAAAAGATCAACTCACTGGATGGCCAACTGATTTCTTGCTAGATGAAATAATAAGGATTGAAAGATGAAGCTTCCTCCTGATATTAAACCTACTCCTCCTAACTAGAAAACAGGAAGAAAACCTAATGATAAAAGGGAACTGAAGTTAAGGAGGGTGAAGGAAGAAATGGTTGTTGCTAAAATAGGCACCACTAAATCAATGGCAAAATGGGATGAGCCAACAACCTTTCAAACTACAAGAGACTAGAAATTTTAAGAGAAAAGGATCCCTCAATTCCCAGAAAGCCAAAAATATAATCAAATAGACTTCCATAAAGACTCTAGTTGACGTTTCAGAGCTTCCATCTGCAAGGAACATTTTAGTAGCTGCAAGAAGCTATCTTAAACGACAAATTGAGATGTCAAAAGAAAAAGAAGGTCTTAGAAGTTAGAATGAAATATGGGAGTTAAGATACAATGCAAGAAGATGTTAAGGCAGACCAATTGCCTCTTGGCTTAGTGGTACCAAGTGTTTATCTTCAGGTCTAAAAAAATGGTAATATATGGATTTTAGAAGTAGATTTTAGAGTGGGGTGTTCGCCGTCAAATAAAAAACGTTCAACCGTTCAAAATAAGGTTTTTCTCCGGCATTGTGTTGGAGAAACAATTGAAATTTTTAAAAGTCGATCACTATTACAACAGCTTATTTTTATCACTATTTCAACAGATTCTGTTCATCAGCAATCTTTATCACCAGACAGTTAAAAAGCATGAAACTATTATTAATTTAAAATAAAGGTCTAGTTAAGATAACACATTTAGTAATCCTTGAAAATATTGGACACACAACACCAAACTCAAAATCAACAATAAAAATAAAATCTTAGACAACCAATTCTATGAAATGCAATAGATGAATGGTATAGAAACATGAATTCATTAAGAAATCAATGGTAACATTAAACATTCGCCATAGCATCCAAAGCCATAATTGTGCTGAGGTTCATGGGTGAAATGTAGTCCGTAGAGCCCGTCATAATTTGCTGCACGATGATTCGGTTTGCTTTCTCTGATGGATGGAAAGGATCCCAAAACGCGTATATATCTCTGTTAGGACACAAATTCGACCTCGGTGTGCATAGTCCAATTCCATTGTACGGTCCTTGCCCACAACATGCTACCTTTGCCGTAACAAATCCTATTCAAAACACATACAGACATAAGATACAATATAATACAATACAATACAATATATAATAACGCGACTATAAATTAAGTTTCCATGGTTAGTTTAAAAATATTTCATTCTCACAAAGTATATTATTTTGTTAATAGGAGGCATACCATATCTTTCTGGGTCCGAAATGAAGTCGATGCTTGACTGACGAATATTGACACCAATAAATACATGGCTCCCGATTTCTTGGTTGAGACTGTCTAGCATGTTTTGGAGTTGAGGGTTAAACAATCCCGCTGCTCTTTGCAACTGCTCGGAGCATTCACCGTTCCTGCTGTGCTGTGCTAGTTCTGCAGGCACGCAACCTAACGGGCCAGTTCCAGTGACCAAAACCCTACGTAATCCCAATTCGTATAGCCTCTACATTAATTCAACAATAGATCTGCTTCAATAATGTGCATAACCAAATTCTTTTGTAATTTATTTAATTTAACAGGATATAAAATGAGATAAAAAACTTGATCATACAGAATTTATTATAGAAAAAAAGTTGATTCCAAATGAATGTAATTAGGTTGAACATTGGCTCGACAAATATGTCAGTGTCACATGATTTTACTGACATGGTGGCCTAACTACAACGACCACACCAGGGCCACCAGGTGAATATAATGTACAGTCTTTGTCAAGTAATAAGTTCATATTGAATGCTTTTATTTAGAACATGGGAAAACCTACTTCTATCTTTAGTAATAAGTATCCTGTCAAAGATGCAACTACCTTCACCTTCCCCTATTTAGAAGTCATTAAATTCCTGTACATTTTGAGGGTATTTTTTTTATTTTGCATGTTATGAGTTGCAATATGCCAACTTTACATGATAACATAGTGTTATTTCCTTCAAATAAATATCATATAAGGTGGATCGGTTTTCAATTTGCCTCTTGATACGTAGCTAATCTAAGAGTTAGCAGACACTCTTGTTTGGACAAGTTAGACAAAGGAAAACGAGGCAGAAAAATCCCCAACGTAAAAAGAGCCTAACTTGGTCTAACAAAGTAGTTAAGGGGCCCATAAGCGGTCATATAAAAGAGTCGATGAGCCGGATCATATAGAAAACAAACATAGGAAGTTTAACCCAAATGTCGCACCGGAATTCCATCATCATTTAAAGCTCTGGTTCCAACACTAGCAATTTTCCTCCAATTTTTGCAATTTCTAATCATTTTTTTAGTGTAAACACATAAATTATTGATTGAATTATTCTTTAATTTATGTTTCTAATTTCATTAATTAGTTGTAATTTTTTTAAGTTTGAATATTTGCTAATACCTATTAGATTTAGAGTTCCCCATAAACTAGACCTTGATGTAATGTATTTGTCATTTAATAATATTCCAAATTCTTGTAAGAATTCTTTCTTATAATTTTGTGCTTCAGAGGTCATCTCATGAGAAACCCATAGTATTGAGAAAGAGCGTACCATTAAAATTTTGCGGTACTCAGAGACAATGTAGGGGACATAATCCGATAGTGCAAATTGTCTAGATCTTGCAGAGAAAGGGACCAAATAGTAGTTGTTTACAAAATCATTGCCTCCAAGTGTCATGAGGGTTAAAGATTGGCTTATAAGCCTTTCAGTCTCTTGCTGGCCAATTATCTCACTCACCCTTTGTTTATATTGCTCCAAGTATGCCAGCTGCTGTGGCATCCTTATGATGTTTACCTGCATAACATTTTCATATGAATTGGACTCTATTTTTCAAGATGTTCAAGAAAATGTTTATTTCATTACAAGAATACAGTAATTTAAAAAGTCGATTATACTTGAAATATACCTATATATATATATATATATATATATATATATATATATATATATATGTATATATATATATGTATATGTATGTGTGTGTGAGAGATATTTACATAAATCCAAAATCAAAGAGAAAAGAAAAGGATAAAAAGAAGCTATCTTATTTTATATAAATGAAAACTCAAGCTATTTACACACCTTAACACTTATAATGGCACTCTCTATAGGTGTATATGAGCTATATAAGATGTCATGTCATGGAATGTCTTAGATGCCCAGTAAATATTTATACGACTCTCTTATATGACCTGTTTACGCTTATACAAGTCGTGTTTTTCGAGACAATGTAAGCTATACAACCAATATACACTTATACGACCTGTAACACCTATACAGGTCGTATACATATCAGCTTTTCCGTATGATGTGAATGTATACAAGCCATATATATAACTGATACGACCAATACACAAGTTGTATATATAGCAACACCGATAAAAGAAGCGAATAGTTTTTACCTCTACATTCTTCGCTAGCATTTTTAATTCATTTAATTTATTTTCTTCTTTATTTCATGAACGTAATATTTAATATAATATTTTCATCTTTAGCAATCTTTAATTACATTTGTTTGGAATATTTACAATTTTCAAATGTTGGTTTAAAAATAAAAATATGACATGATGTTAAAGAAAAAATATATTTTATAAACGTAATCATGTATTTTTGTTCCTTCGCGGTAAACAAATTGGAATTGTAGTGTTACTCCATAATTTAGGGATGGGCTTAAATCTGGATGTTATCACCGCTACACTTGGGGTAAAAAAAAGTTCAACTACGTATAGGTAAATATAATCCGGATTCCGATAAAAACAATTATTTAAAGTTGAAACTTGGAATAATAACCACCCAAGCTATATCCAGACAATCCAGTGGAGTTACAAAAATAAAGCCGGTTTTTCTAAACTTTGAAAAAGTTAAGAGTTAGTTATGTTTTTCTATTCTATGGTTTGTTGAAAATAACAATTAGAGTTCATTAGTTTAAAGATTGCTAAAACAGTCCCTTTACTTTCGCTTTTGTAACAATTACAGTTCATCCTTATTAACGTCATCCAATTATTCTATTAGATTATTTGAAATTATCATAACGCCTCTTTTATTAAAATTAAAATTGAAAATAAGAAAAGAGTTAGTTACAGTTTCGACCCGTGTTTTGTTGAAAATAATCATTACAGTCTATTAGTTTAAAATTTTCCAAAACTGAATTGTATTCTTCACTTTACTTTTCACTTTCGCCATTTCTTTAGATTTTGCCAGAATAGATAGGGTTTTTAACCGCTATTGTTGGTGAGTTGAATGTGAAAATTGTGAAAGTACCGGTACTGTTTTGAAAATCTTTAAACTAATGGACTGTATTAGTTATTTTCAACAAACTACATGGACGAAAAGCGCAATTAACTCTATATTTATATTGTAGTTTTAATAATATGAGCATTATGGTTATTTTATATAAACTAACATAATAACTAGATGACGTTAGTGAGAGTGAACTGTAATTGTTACAAAAGTGAAAGTACAGGGACTGTATCTAACAATTTTTAAACTAATGAACTCTAATGGTTATTTTCAGGGAGGAAAAAAGTAATTAACTTATTAATACATTAATATTTATTTTGTAAGAAATCCGGTTTCATACATCCAACCCGGTTGTCACTTTTTTATAGCACACGAAGATCATATATAATAAAATTTTTCATAAAATCCATAAGGAACCACATCTCCAAAAAGACAAATAACAAAGATAATTATATTTATCAGCACGAACGGCTTATAATAATTAATTTAGAAGTGTCATTTTTGTCAGAAAGGTCTGTCTTTCTTGCCATCGCTTTACTACAACCCACACACTAAAACAGTAACAAAATTTGAAGGGTTATTTGACTTACGAATTGGACCCCTGTATCATTGAGTATTCCAACACCAGCTGAAGCAAAGTTTGCTCCAACCAGTAAATTTTGACCTGTGAGCATTGGACTCAAGTACGGCAATGTTGCTTCTGCGCCTATAGCTTGACCTGATATTTATATACAAATTATTATGAATAATATTTTACACATTTTCCATTGATTTTTTCATATAATTAAAATGTAGACTTAACTGATAAGGTCTGGGATGTTATATCCGTTGGAGAAACGGCCAGTGGGGCGTCGAGTGGGATAATCTACTCCATATGGCACATTGTCGGCACGGGCAGTTGTAGCCAAGTAGTTGTTGTTGCCATTGTCGACCAATGAGTCCCCAAACACGAAGAATGCTCGAGCATCCGCTTTGAGAGCAACGTTACTGAATATTGCCAGTAATGAGAACCAGAACATACAAAGTGAACTTGAGGTTGCCATTTTAGTGCAAATGTAGATAGAATACACAGGCTATGTATCCTGTGTGATGGTGCTGCAAGCAAGAAGGCAATGAGGTTTATAAATACTAAGGGGTATGGTTATTTAACAGTAGCTTGGTTAATATGTGGCCAATCCCAACTACACATATTGGTAGTAGTTTAGGTGCATTAAATTCAGAGTAGGTTAATTACACTACTTATTTCTAGTATCTTTTAGCACAAAAGGAAACATGACTACATGAGCAACCAAGACGAGTTTACTAACTGATTAAAAACATAGTATTAAATTTTCGGTTACTTAAAACATAAGAAGATGGATTGGTTAATCCAATGGTCTATTTAATAAAACAAGTTAGTATGTTGTTTTAGAAGAAAAGATGTATCCTCTTAACTCACCTTTGTATAACATTCATTACATTACATTACATCTATATTAAAGTGTAAAGGAATGATATATTCAGTTTCAATATGACATCCCACTTAATGGATACATGGTGTTAATCTATAAAAGTGGAAGTGAGAGCCATTTTCTACATAACAACTTCTCTAATTTCAGTTAATACTGTCCACACTCATTAGGTGCACACGAGTTAGTTTTATTGTTATACTTTAGAAGAGACTTTCTAACAAGAAAATCACCTAACTTGAAGTTTTTCTCAACCAAGCATGCTAAATTTGGGAGTCTCTCACCCATAGTCAATGCATCATAGATGCGTTGATGGAATTTGAGGCCGGAGATATTTTACTAGCTCAACTTATTGCATGACAATAGCCAACATGAGAGTTGTCTAGGGTGTGACAATGACCATCTATAGTAATTTATCATGAGATTTGCACCACCATCTAATATAGGGCAGGAGTGCGTTTGACACCATTTGCTCACAAAAGTGACTAGTTCAAGTCAAGTAATTGCTAACCCACAAGCAAAGGAGGCTATACCTCTTGTGTCCCAAGAGACACTTGCAGGTTTTTCAAGCAAGGCAACCACTACAACTATAGAGACAACAGTCTCACAGTTGGACAGTGGTAACATAACTAACACTTCCTTGAAGGCAACAACTGTTGAATCAATGATATTTCATTCAATATCAGTTGAAGTCCCGAGTACCAAGAAAAATGGGCACTTTGTTCAAAACCAAGTACAACCACCTCTGGTGGGAATTCAGATGATTCTATTTGTTTAGGTGATGAATTAAAATCTATACTATATAATAAAACAAACCAATAAAGGGACACTTGTCATTATTTTAGATCATCCTTATTGTAGATAATTATTATTTAATTTAAACTATTAAAATTACAATTACATATGAATGATACGATATCTTAAAGCTTTTTACATTTTAATTTAGATAAAATACGATATTTTAATTATTTTAAAATAAAATAAAATAAAGTATATTTTCTTTATTAAAATAAGTTTGTGATACTAGCTATCCAATCAAATTACATTTAGTTTTTTCTTTCAAACACAACCTTTAAGATCGTTTTAGTTTTTCTTTAGACGAGGTTTTCAATTAATTGACTTTTGTGATCCAGTCAGATTTTTTTTAGTTTTTTCGAACGCAATTTTTAAATAATTAATTCTAAAATAGTTTTTAAATGAAACTTTTGATTGATCCAATCAAATTTTATCAATTTCTTTTTGAAAACAACTTTTAAGTAATTAGTAGTTTTTTTTTTCCAAAATAACTTTTGAGATACGATGAAATTTTGAGTCTTTTAAGATACGATGAAATTTTGAGTATGTCGCTGTGACTAATAAAAATAAAAGAAACCAATAAGTAACACGTGTCATTCATTGGAGGATTCTACTTTTTAATTTCCCATCTTTTCACACTTTTCTTATATCAATGAATTAAATAATAAATAATTAATTAATATTAAATCTTATCTTACTTTGAATGTCGGATAGAACTGTCACACCCCCAAAATCCCACCTGCGGAGTACTATCGCTTGGAGGCGTGACTGACCAGGATCCAGCCACCAATCATACTGAACAAGCATATAATAATCATAATAGTTTAACCCATAGGATTGGTGTTTCAAAACAAACAAGTTAAGTCGCAAGCGGAAGCATAAGTTTAAAGTTATAACATAAGTTCAAAAGTTTCATGTTTAACATAGCACGTAGCAATCCGTGTCCCACAACGACCCTCCTCCATGCAAGCTCCAGCTGAGTACCTATGGTCCTGCAAAGCATGTAGTAACGAGTCAACAACTAGTTGAGTGAGTTCACAGTTGGGTGTTCGTTTTAGTTGTTTCGAAAACAGTTTCCTTTATCTGGCATCCTGCCGTGGGGGTTACCCCCATAGTTTAAAAAAAACGTGACATGTTCACTCCCAGTTACTCCGGCACTCCAGCCGTGGGGGCTACCCCATGTTAGTTATCAGGCATTTCGGCCGTGGGGGCTACCCCATGCGTACACTAGACTCGTTACCATATCGACTGCTGACTGTAGTCATGTTTATGTGCCCTGAAAAACATCAATGTCTATCATCATTGACGTGCCCCAGATCCATTAGTTCACGCCCGTCCTCTGCGGCACGGTGTGAGGCTTGTCAGACCTAAATAGCGCTATCTAACTAATGACCCGCTCGCCATTGGCCCGGCGATTAGTCGATACAAAAAGGAGGGACTTCGTGATAGAGTTTTAGTCTAGTACGTTTATCCGTCCATCCGGACGAGGAATCACATTCCTGAACCACTGACGTCCTACCCAAGGAGGACGAGGAATCCACGTTCCTTAACCCCGTTCCCAACCCAGGGAATCCCATGCTTTGTAGAGGGTGTGAACTCACCTTGGTTTGCTCGGCAGTTAATCACAGAAAGATCAATCAAGTCGCAAGTAGTCAATTACGTCCTATCACGGGTATTATTCGTATCAGATTCAAGTCAAGCAGTGCACGAATGTTCAACACGTATGGCAACCACGTTTAACAGTTCACAGTACATTCAATTAACAGTAGCACATTCAGCTCATAAGTTCAGTCCAACTTCTTAAGCCCAAAACACGTAATAGCAGTTAACACAGAAGCCCATAAGTCCGGCCCACTAACTTAGGCCCAAAAGTGTGGTCTCGAGTCGCAACCGGACTCGCAAGCATGGTCTCGAGTCATGCTGTTTGTGTTGATCATGGATGGTTGCGAGTCGCAACCTATGTCGCAACCGTGGTCTCGGCTAATCATGCTAAGGTCTCGAGTCGCAACGGGACTCGTAACCTGTGGTCTCGGCTTGTCCTGTTATGGTTGCGAGTCGCAACCGCGTGGTCTCGAGTTGTCACGCTGTGGTTGCGAGTCGCAACCGGGTGATTGCGAGTCGGAATGCTGTCATTTTCATGATCAGTGTTGATTCAGATATGGTCAGCTTAATGGTACAATGTAATCAGGCCCAAATCAGGAAACAACCAATAGAATTTCACTAACAAGTTTTCCTAATCAGGCCATTAGTAAAAATGGATCAAAATCACAAGGGTTTTCACATCTTCAACTATCATTCAAATTGTTCTTCATATATTCAAACACATATTCATCAAGTTCATAACATATTTAACACTTATTCAACCAAAACTATGAACAAGCATCAAAACACTTAGCATAACACACAACTCGGTTTTCATATAAGTCCGATTTCATGACAAGTGCAACCCGATTTCATGTTTATCAACATAAGTGGTTCAAACTTCGTTCAAACACAAGACACCAAAATCCATCATGCTATATATATTCGAAATCAAGACTTATTAGCCGATTATCATCATTATGCACATTAGAACATCATATACATCAAGAATCATCATACAACCACTAATATCCCAACACAATAAACATCCTATCCTTCATTTTATCATCTAACACAACAACACAAGTTAAAACATCATGGATACTAACCGGTTGGTGAGGTGTGTGTGAAGCTTCTAGCCGATTCGAGTGTGAGCCGATCCAAACTCCAAAGATCCGAAAATGATGAAGTGTGTTTGTGTTCTAGAGTTTAAGTGAGAGAGAAAGTAGGAGAGTGTGTGTTGTTGTGATGTTCAACAAATGACAATGGTTAACTAAGGGTGGTTTATATATGCTAGTTCCAAGTGTTGCACCCTTCATGGGTTTCGAGTGGGGGTTTACGGCCCACATGGCCCAACCGGCCACTAGGTTCTCGGCCCAAGGCCCATTCGGTCACTATTCACTCGAGACCTCATGGTCTCGAGTCGGGTTCCTTATTCTCGGTCGGGTTCTCGGCTTGTATATAACACGTATATATATATACATATAATGCACACATAATAAAGCACATATCACATAAAGGTTCACGTTTATTATTAAATTTAATCAGTTAGCTAGTCACATAACGTACAAGCAAGTTACATCAAGACACGACGAAAGGTTCTAGATTTCGAGTTGTCACATCATCCCCAAGTTGAAAGAAATTTCGTCCCGAAATTTGATGGCACTCACTGAGGAAGCTAGTCAAGTTGCATGGTTTTCCTGGTTTTCCTGGGGTGTCACATCCACCCCCCGTTGATCTGGAATTTCGTCCCGAAATTCCGTAGCTTCAGCCTCAGTAGCGTTTGTACTGTTCTCAAACAGTTGGGGATACTTTTGTTTCATCCGATCTTCGCGCTCCCAGGTGAACTCTGGGCCGCGACGTGAGTTCCAACGAACTCGAACAAGAGGTATTCTAGTGCTCTTGAGGACCTTAACATCCCGGTCCGTGATTTCGACTGGTTCTTCGACGAATTTCAACTGTTCGTCGATCGTGAGTTCCTTCAGAGGAACTACGTGCGTCTCATCTGACAGACACTTCTTCAGATTCGACACATGGAAAACGTTGTGAACTGCACCGAGTTCTGCTGGTAAGTTCAGTCTGTAGGCCACCTTGCCTATTTTCTCAAGGATTTCGAAAGGTCCAACGTATCGTGGGTTGAGTTTGCCGCGTTTACCAAAACGAACCACACCCTTCCAGGGTGAAACTTTGAGTAGAACCCGCTCCCCAACCTGGAGCTCAAGTGGTTTCCTGCCCTTATCGGTGTAAGCCTTCTGACGGTCACGAGCGGCCGCCATGCGTTGTCGTATTTGAGCAATCCGCTCGGTAGTATCTACCACATGTTCTGGACCAGTGATTTGACTATCCCCCACCTCTGCCCAACAGAGGGGTGACCGGCATTTACGTCCGTACAATGCCTCAAACGGAGCAGCTTTAATGCTGGTGTGGTAGCTGTTATTATACGAGAATTCCACGAGTGGCAGATGCCTTTCCCAGCTGTTGCCAAAGTCGATTACACAAGCGCGAAGCATGTCTTCTAGTGTCTGAATAGTGCGCTCGGACTGCCCGTCCGTCTGTGGGTGATACGCTGTGCTCATATCTAGACGTGAGCCAAAAGACTTGTGCATTGCTTGCCACAGTTCCGAAGTAAAACGTGCATCTCGATCAGAGATAATAGAGGTGGGCACCCCGTGCCTCGAAACAACTTCCTTGAGGTATATCTCCGCTAGCGTGGAGAATTTATCTGTTTCTTTGATTGCCAAGAAGTGTGCGGATTTCGTGAGTCGATCCACGATCACCCATATAGTATCGTTTCCGCGCTGCGATCTAGGTAGGCCAGTAACGAAATCCATGGAAATTTGCTCCCATTTCCATTGTGGTATCTCTGGTTGTTGGAGTAGGCCTGAGGGTTTCTGATATTCCGTCTTGACTCGCGCACAAGTCAAACACTTGCTGACATAAGTTGCTATGTGGGCCTTCATGCTAGGCCACCAATACGTAGTTTTAATATCGTGGTACATCTTATCCGAACCAGGGTGTACCGAGTAGCGAGATTTGTGCACTTCATCCATCACAAGTTCTCGTAAGTCGCCATAGAGTGGGACCCAAATGCGTCCTGTTACATAATAAGCACCGTCTTCCTTCTGTTCTAAGCGTTGCCTCGACCCGCGTAGGGCTTCAGCTCTAACGTTTTCTGGTTTCAGTGCTTCTATCTGAGCAGCTCGTATTTGCGAAGGTAGACTAGAATGGATCGTGAGTTGTAAAGCTCTTACGCGCTTAGGCGCAGTGTCCTTCCGACTGAGGGCGTCAGCCACAACATTGGCCTTGCCCGGGTGATACCTGATAGAGCACTCGTAGTCGTTCAGCAGCTCGACCCACCGTCGTTGCCGCATATTCAGTTCCTTCTGCTTGAATATGTGCTCTAGACTCCTGTGGTCGGTGTAGATGGCGCACTTGGTTCCGTATAGGTAATGCCGCCATAATTTAAGTGCGAAAACAACAGCTCCCAGCTCTAAATCATGCGTAGTGTAGTTCTTCTCGTGAACTTTGAGTTGTCGTGAGGCGTAGGCTATGACTTTATCTCGTTGCATCAATACACAACCAAGACCTTGAATTGATGCATCACAGTAAACCACAAAATCATCTGTGCCCTCTGGCAATGAAAGGATAGGTGCACTACAAAGTCTATCCTTTAGATGCTGAAAAGCTAATTCTTGTGCATTTCCCCAATGATAAACAACGCCTTTCTGCGTTAGTAGGGTGAGAGGCTGCGCGATCTTAGAAAAATCCTTAATGAATCTCCTGTAGTAACCTGCCAATCCCAAAAATTGGCGAATCTCCTTTGGTGTGCGAGGCGCAGGCCAGTTCTTAATAGAGTCCACTTTGGATGGATCAACGTGAATCCCATCCTTGTTCACCACATGCCCTAGGAAATGGACTTCACGAAGCCAGAAGTCGCATTTTGAGAACTTTGCGTAAAGCTGTTCCTTCCGAAGGAGTTCCAGAATAAGTCGTAGATGCTGTTCGTGCTCCTCTTTACTCTTAGAATAGATCAGGATGTCATCGATGAAGACTATAACAAACTTGTCCAGGTACGGTTTGCAAACTCGGTTCATCAAATCCATAAAAACTGCCGGTGCGTTCGTCAGCCCAAATGGCATGACCAGAAACTCATAGTGCCCGTATCGAGTCCTAAAGGCCGTCTTAGAGACATCCTCTTCTCGAACTCTCAACTGGTGATATCCCGATCTCTGATCGATCTTTGAATAGTAGCTCGACCCCTGCAACTGGTCGAACAAGTCGTCAATGCGCGGTAGAGGATAACGATTCTTCACAGTCACCTTGTTAAGTTCGCGATAGTCGATACGCATTCTGAAGGTACCGTCCTTCTTTTCACAAAAAGTACCGGAGCTCCCCAAGGTGATGAGCTAGGACGAATAAAACCCTTATCCAAGAGTTCTTGTAGTTGTGTGGAGAGTTCTTCCAACTCTGATGGGGCTAAACGATAAGGTGCACGGGCTACAGGCGCAGCTCCAGGAGTTAGTTCAATCTGAAACTCGACTTGGCGATGGGGCGGAAGACCAGGTAATTCCTCAGGGAATACCTCAGGATAATCACGTACAACTGGAAAATCTTCTAGCTTCTTCTCCTTTTCTGTGGTATCAGTAACTAGAGCCAAAATCGCAGTCGTAAGCATTTATGGGCCTTGAGAAGAGAGATGATGTTCTCAACAGCACTTCTCTTGTCGCCACGAATCATGAGAGGTTCACTACCTAAGCCAGGAATACGAACGATCTTCTCGTTGCAAAGAATCTCTGCTCGGTGTTGGGATAACCAATCCATCCCAATGACAACGTCGAAACTACCCAAGGCAATAGGAATAAGATCAATAGAAAAGGTCTGGTTAGCGAGAATAAGCTGGCAACCCTTGACTACGTGTGAGGCCTCCAAACTCTTACCATTAGCTAGCTCTACAGTGTGCTTGTCGCTCAGGGGTGTAGGAATACGCTTAAGCATCTTACTAACTTCTAGTGACACATAGCTAGTATCGGCACCCGAATCAAATAAGACTG
The DNA here is from genome assembly GCF_002127325.2 of Helianthus annuus. NCBI lineage: Eukaryota > Viridiplantae > Streptophyta > Magnoliopsida > Asterales > Asteraceae > Helianthus > Helianthus annuus. The sequence goes on along the minus strand of NC_035440.2, from coordinate 66,119,146 downwards.
TAACATAAAAGTCGTCGAGAAGGAACTTACCCGTCACCACGTTGGGATCATTCCTTGCTTCACCTTGACCAATCACGAACACTCGTCCCCTAGCACCATTGTTGTTGTTGTTCCCATTGTTACCATTCCCCTGATTGTTGTTGTTGTTGTTCTGGTTCAGTTGGGGACAATCTTTCTTGAAGTGGCCTTCAGCTCCACACTGAAAGCACCCTTTGTTGTTACCCTGTTGCTGTCGCTGGTTCTGCTGAGGTTGCTGACGATTCTGATTGGCGGGGTATGCGCTCCTGCAATCCTTTGCAACATGACCAGGCTTGTTGCACCGATGACAGTTGCCCCTGGTGCATGGCCCACTGTGGTGTAGGTTGCAACGATTGCATTTGGGGTGATTCCCCTTGTACCCACCATGACTTTGACCACCAGACGACTGCTGACTGGGGCTCTTGTGATCGTCCGTCTTTCTCTGCTGAGACTGAGTTTGCACCGAAGTTGAACCCCTGCTTGAAGTTCCATCCCATTTCCGTTTATCCCCACTAGAAGTACCAGAAGTAGTTGCAGCACCTATACGCTTCGGTAACTTGTTCTGCTCCACTGCCTGATCAGTAAGACGGTGAGCCAACTGTACCACCTGCTGGATAGTAGTCAAGTTTGCTGAAGTCACATGACTTTGGATCTCTGGCACTAAGCCCTTGAGGTAGAGTTCAATTCGCTTATACGGAGGATCTACCATAGTAGGACACAACAAGGCTAGCTCATGCGATCTCTTAGTGTATGCCTCAATCTCTGACCCCGTCATCTTGAGATTGTAGAACTCATCTTCCAGCTTGTGAATGTCGTCACGACTGCAGTATTCCTCCCTGATCATTTCCTTGAAGTTTTCCCATGGGGTGGCGTTGGCAGCAACCAACCCTAGCATTTGCACTTGAGCATTCCACCACGTGAGGGCCAAACCCTCGAGAGTACCAGTAGCATACTTTACCCTGCGCGCTTCAGGGCATTCACACATTTCGAACACGGACTCCAGTTTCTCAAACCAGTGTAGGAGACCTACTGCTCCTTCAGTGCCGCTAAAAGTCGTGGGTCGACAGTCCATAAAGGTCTTAAAAGTGCACACCGGTGCCTGAGCATATTGACCTAAGGTAGGTGAAAGAAAGACAGAGTTTAACACAAAGGTTGGTTCACGAGAGTAGGATCCAAATGATCCTAGAACAATTTCGGACTGCAGGATATACCTCCTGCGTTTGCAGCTGCAAGCGCTGGGGCAACTCGTTCGTTGATCAAAGCCGTCAACTGGGCTTGTGTCATGTTAACGCGTCCAGACATGTTTCTTCATAATAAGAGTAATACGTGTGAGAGAGGTTCGCGAAAGTACGATAGTAGGACAGAGTAAGCACACACGTGTTCAAACAACAGTAGTTATACTAATCAAGCATACCATGAGCAATGTACTACGTAACTAACAAGTAGGCAATATACACATATCATATTACCTAGAATGTCGAGCCTTGCATGCGGAGTGAAGTGTCGTTGTGGACCGTTGAGCACTAATCCGGTTATAGTCTGGTTTTAACAAAAACGTTTCTCCTTTATTAAAACCAAGTTCACTATAACCAATGGCTCTGATACCAATCTGTCACACCCCCAAAATCCCACCTGCGGAGTACTATCGCTTGGAGGCGTGACTGACCAGGATCCAGCCACCAATCATACTGAACAAGCATATAATAATCATAATAGTTTAACCCATAGGATTGGTGTTTCAAAACAAACAAGTTAAGTCGCAAGCGGAAGCATAAGTTTAAAGTTATAACATAAGTTCAAAAGTTTCATGTTTAACATAGCACGTAGCAATCCGTGTCCCACAACGACCCTCCTCCATGCAAGCTCCAGCTGAGTACCTATGGTCCTGCAAAGCATGTAGTAACGAGTCAACAACTAGTTGAGTGAGTTCACAGTTGGGTGTTCGTTTTAGTTGTTTCGAAAACAGTTTCCTTTATCTGGCATCCTGCCGTGGGGGTTACCCCCATAGTTTAAAAAAAACGTGACATGTTCACTCCCAGTTACTCCGGCACTCCAGCCGTGGGGGCTACCCCATGTTAGTTATCAGGCATTTCGGCCGTGGGGGCTACCCCATGCGTACACTAGACTCGTTACCATATCGACTGCTGACTGTAGTCATGTTTATGTGCCCTGAAAAACATCAATGTCTATCATCATTGACGTGCCCCAGATCCATTAGTTCACGCCCGTCCTCTGCGGCACGGTGTGAGGCTTGTCAGACCTAAATAGCGCTATCTAACTAATGACCCGCTCGCCATTGGCCCGGCGATTAGTCGATACAAAAAGGAGGGACTTCGTGATAGAGTTTTAGTCTAGTACGTTTATCCGTCCATCCGGACGAGGAATCACATTCCTGAACCACTGACGTCCTACCCAAGGAGGACGAGGAATCCACGTTCCTTAACCCCGTTCCCAACCCAGGGAATCCCATGCTTTGTAGAGGGTGTGAACTCACCTTGGTTTGCTCGGCAGTTAATCACAGAAAGATCAATCAAGTCGCAAGTAGTCAATTACGTCCTATCACGGGTATTATTCGTATCAGATTCAAGTCAAGCAGTGCACGAATGTTCAACACGTATGGCAACCACGTTTAACAGTTCACAGTACATTCAATTAACAGTAGCACATTCAGCTCATAAGTTCAGTCCAACTTCTTAAGCCCAAAACACGTAATAGCAGTTAACACAGAAGCCCATAAGTCCGGCCCACTAACTTAGGCCCAAAAGTGTGGTCTCGAGTCGCAACCGGACTCGCAAGCATGGTCTCGAGTCATGCTGTTTGTGTTGATCATGGATGGTTGCGAGTCGCAACCTATGTCGCAACCGTGGTCTCGGCTAATCATGCTAAGGTCTCGAGTCGCAACGGGACTCGTAACCTGTGGTCTCGGCTTGTCCTGTTATGGTTGCGAGTCGCAACCGCGTGGTCTCGAGTTGTCACGCTGTGGTTGCGAGTCGCAACCGGGTGATTGCGAGTCGGAATGCTGTCATTTTCATGATCAGTGTTGATTCAGATATGGTCAGCTTAATGGTACAATGTAATCAGGCCCAAATCAGGAAACAACCAATAGAATTTCACTAACAAGTTTTCCTAATCAGGCCATTAGTAAAAATGGATCAAAATCACAAGGGTTTTCACATCTTCAACTATCATTCAAATTGTTCTTCATATATTCAAACACATATTCATCAAGTTCATAACATATTTAACACTTATTCAACCAAAACTATGAACAAGCATCAAAACACTTAGCATAACACACAACTCGGTTTTCATATAAGTCCGATTTCATGACAAGTGCAACCCGATTTCATGTTTATCAACATAAGTGGTTCAAACTTCGTTCAAACACAAGACACCAAAATCCATCATGCTATATATATTCGAAATCAAGACTTATTAGCCGATTATCATCATTATGCACATTAGAACATCATATACATCAAGAATCATCATACAACCACTAATATCCCAACACAATAAACATCCTATCCTTCATTTTATCATCTAACACAACAACACAAGTTAAAACATCATGGATACTAACCGGTTGGTGAGGTGTGTGTGAAGCTTCTAGCCGATTCGAGTGTGAGCCGATCCAAACTCCAAAGATCCGAAAATGATGAAGTGTGTTTGTGTTCTAGAGTTTAAGTGAGAGAGAAAGTAGGAGAGTGTGTGTTGTTGTGATGTTCAACAAATGACAATGGTTAACTAAGGGTGGTTTATATATGCTAGTTCCAAGTGTTGCACCCTTCATGGGTTTCGAGTGGGGGTTTACGGCCCACATGGCCCAACCGGCCACTAGGTTCTCGGCCCAAGGCCCATTCGGTCACTATTCACTCGAGACCTCATGGTCTCGAGTCGGATTCCTTATTCTCGGTCGGGTTCTCGGCTTGTATATAACACGTATATATATACATATAATGCACACATAATAAAGCACATATCACATAAAGGTTCACGTTTATTATTAAATTTAATCAGTTAGCTAGTCACATAACGTACAAGCAAGTTACATCAAGACACGACGAAAGGTTCTAGATTTCGAGTTGTCACAAGAACCATTCTATTTTTTCTAATAAAATATTATCTTTAAATTTAAATTATAAATTTACGATACTTTTTAAATAATAGCACAAAACAATAATCTTAAACTTAAAAAAAAAATACGTTCATATAAAAAGTTTAAAGTTCAAATTGAGGTTCTAATCAATTCGAATTAAACTTAACCAAGTTTATGATTCGATTTGAATTAAACTGAACCAAATTTATGATTTTTTAACCGAATCAAATAATATATTATTTACGATACAAAATTACATTTATTTTACTCATGCAATACACGGTGTTTTTAAAGATATAAACTTTTTTTAATTATTTAATATATAATTAGATTTATTCAACCCGTATAATACACGGGGTTTATAAAGATATAACTTTTTTTATTATTTAGTTTATAAAATTACATTTATCCAATTTGTGTAATACATAGTGTTACAAAATTACATTTATTTAACCCGTGTAATACACATTGTTTTTAAAGATATAACTTTTTTTATTATTTAGTATACAAATTAGATTTATTCAACCTGTACAATACACGAGTTTTATAAAGATATAGTTTTTTTTATTATTTAGTTTATACAATTTAATTTATTCAACACGTGTGATACACATGGTATTTAGAGATATTTTTTTATTATTTGTTATATAAAATTACATTTATTCAGTATAATACATGTGGCTCTTAGAGATATTTTTTTTTACTATTTAATATATAAAATTACATTTGTTCAAACCGTGTAATAAACGAGATTTTTAAAGAATAATTGTTTTAATTTAGTATATAGAATTACATTTATTCAACCTGTGTAATACACGGGGTTCTAACCTAGTGTAAGAATATAAAAGACTTGATTGATATTATTGATATGCTTGATTACAATATATAGAGATAACAAGGAACCCTAGAAACCTAATCGAGCCCGTGGGCTTACATTAATAAACCCTAGTCTAAGAATGCAGTCCAATACTCCCCCGCAGTCTGAGCGGTAGAAAATCGGACGCTCAGACCGGAAAAAAACACAAACAAAACAATAAAAATAAACTAGTCTCAATCTTGGTTCTTGACTTGTAGGTCCAAATTTCTGCCAAAAAAACCTGGTTTTGCAAAAAGAAATAACAATCCGTATTCTACTTCACATTAAATCGGTGTACGGCTTCCACTGCTTTAGTTTCTTAGTTCTCGGAATAATAACACAAGACAAGCAAGATCCCAGTCGGCCATGGCAAGACGGACAAGGAAGAAAGGTTGTAGAAGACAACCGGCGACCATGGTCGAATGCGGTGTGTCTAAGAGAGATGGTGAAGGCCGGTGACCGTGGTTAGGCGCAGCTTAAAAAAGAAGTGAGATCCGTAGATCAAAGAAAGAGATCTGATGGTTTGATAGGCTGAGATCGGTGGCGGCCGACCGTGGAGTGGTGAACCGGTGAACGAAAGAAAGAAAAGAAACAAATAATCTGGCGACCGTGGTCGTGGAGCTGTGTGTCGAACCGAACACCGATGACCGTAGTCAGGCGAGGACTTCGAAAAGAAGTGAGATCCGTAGACCTAAGAAAGATAGAGGGCGAAGGCCGGTGATCATGGTTAAGAGGCAACAAGAGAGAGAATATAGATCCGTAAATCTAAGTGATCAAACCGTGGTCTAAGATTGATGGCCGCGGTGACAATGAACGGCATGGCTGCGGACCGTAGTCCAACATGTGATGCGGTAACACGGCTGGTGGCTAGTGGACCATAGTCCTGCTAGAAAGAGTGGCTCAACTAAACGGCGGCGCCAGAGGACCGTAGTCCTACAAAAGAACAGCGCGGCGTAGCGGCTCAAAAATAACTGGCGGCAGCAGCATGGGACTATAGTCCTGTATGGGGCTCGTGTCGGGATCAACGACCGTAAAACCAATGCAGAAATTTTTGCTCGATAATAAAACCAATTATTATTTTTATTTGGCTTGTTCGATAATGCAGAAATTCATGACGGGATGACCGAGACTGCACAGCGGAGCAAGCACGCTCAACTTTCAGATCAGTTTGGCGGACAGGGGATATTGTTTGGAACCGTAACTGAGACTTTATTTAGAATGTGAAATAAGAAAAAAAAGAATGATAGGAAACGAACGGGGGCCGGACAGGGCGGCGGCAGTGGCGGCACGCCGCCATGTCTAGGGTTTTTCTCAAGTGGTGACGGCTAGGGTTTTATTATTTTTGTGTGGTGCGGCGGAAACAGTATAGAGCGCGGGCTCTGATACCATGTAAGAATATAAAAGACTTGATTGATATTATTGATATGCATGATTACAATATATAGAGATAACAAGGAACCCTAGAAACCTAATCGAGCCCGTGGGCTTACATTAATAAACCCTAGTCTAAGAATGCAGTCCAATATAAAATATCAAGAATTGACCTATAGAGTAACAAAACTGGAATCTTCAATTGATCAATTCAAAGGAATGATGACCACTTTGGGCAAACTCTACTCCTACACCAACAAATGCAGAACTTGTAGAGAAGATATGGTTCCATGCCCAATCCTATTTACAACTTCAAAAGCAGTCTGTAGATGCCACTCACAATATGCATATGGAGATGATCAGGACTATGATTGAAACTGGGTACAATGATACTCATGCAGAGATTAAAGCCATTAAAGATCATCTTTTACAAACAACAGTCACTACTCCAAAACCTAGGTATCATGCAGATGATGCCAACAAGGGGGAGAGTGATAGCATGAGAAAGCTTCCTCTACAAATAAAAAGCGCTCAAAAGAAACTTGATACACCTGTAGCCAAAAAGGCCAAACCATCACTTGAAACTTCCACTGCTAAAACCGAAACCACTAATCCTTCACACCAAACATCTGTTGACATTTCAAAAATGACAACATATGTTATATCCACAACAATAATTACCACACCATCAGAAACTGCCATACCTATTCCACAAACCATAAAAAGAAAAGCAATAACCGCACCCATCAAAGTTTCCTCATCACTTCCACATGTAAACCCACCCAAAATCACTTCCACTAAACCACAAGAAAAATTTTTCCATAACCTTCCGAAGCCATCCAGTGTCAAAGAATATCTAGAGCTAAAAAAGAAGCAGGCTAAAAGAATGGCTCTGGAAAGAAACCAAGGAAAGGATGACAAACAATTGCAGCAAATCTTATCTGAAGAATACAGAAAGTAGATGCCTTAGAAGGTTATGCAACAATGATATGTAGAAATCTCTCCCATGATCCAATAACAGATCCAGATCTCAAAAAGCCGTTAAGGGAAGATTAATAAACCACATCATGGAAAAGAAGCCCTATGAAGCAATAAAAGATCAACTCACTGGATGACCAACTGAATCCTTGCTAGATAAAATCATGAGTGGAAGATGAAGCTTACTCCTGATATTAAACCTACTCCTCCTAACTAGAAAACAGGAAGAAAACCTAATGATAAAAGGGAATAGAAGTTAAGGAGGATGAAGGAAGAAATCGCAAAATGCGATGAGCCAACAACCTTTCAAAACTACAAGGGACTGGAAATTTTAAGAGAAAAGGATCCCTCAGTTCCTAGAAGGCTAGAATATGATCAAATAGACTTCCATAAAGACTCTAGTTGACGTTTCAGAGCTTCCATCTGCTAGGAACATTTTAGTAGATACAAGAAGCTATCTTAAAAGACAAATTGAGATGTCAAAAGAAAAAGAAAAAGAAGGTCTTAGAAGTCAGTTGAAATATGGGAGTTAAGATACAATTCAAGAAGATCTACTTGATACAATCTTGGGAAGACATGTTTCCCTAAACTCATCTGCAATAACTCTAGTCGAAGTAAACCCTCATGACCCAAAAATTCTAAGATGGAAATCTGACAAGATCAGCCATGAATTGACTCTACTTAGGGCTAGTAGGGAGGTGCAAAAGATCTCAATGAATAGTGCTTCTGGACTGAAAGTTGAAGATCTACAAGGAACATTTTAGTAGCTGCAAGAAGCTATCTTAAAACACAAATTGAGATGTCAAAAGAAAAAAGAACGTCTTAGAAGTCAGTTGAAATATGGGAGTTCAGATACAAATCAAGAAGATCTACTTGATAAAATTTTGGTAAGACATGTTTCTCCAAACTCATTTGCAATAACTATGGTCCCAGCAAACCCTCATGGCCTCAAAATTCTAAAATGGAAATTTGACAAGATCAACCATGAATTAACTTTGCTCAGGGCTAGTGGTGAGGTGCAAAAGATCTCAATGAATAGTGCATCTGGATTGAAAATTGAAGATCTACAAGACTTAAGAAGTCTACCACTGGAAAGGGATCCAAAAGACACCTTCTCTCTGAACTTCGAATTACAATTCAAGGGCCAAATCAAAGAAAAGTTAATGAGGAATAAAGATTGATCCAATAAACATCTGTTATGGCATCATTTGTTCTAGGGGAAGATTGTTTGACCTACAAAAGAAAAGATGATATTCAAAAGCAAAAACATGACATTTTGATCAACAAATAAACAGTTGATGAAACATTCTCTTCCCAAAGATAATGAAACTTGAACACTAATCAGAACATGTGTTGAAAACATGACATCATCTGTTCAAGCCTTAGAACCACTATTGTAGAAGAACTAGGCACTGATCAAAGGCTAAAGCCCTATTGGAGCAAAGCTTTGTTCAAGAAGACCAATCATTTGTTCAGGCCAAACATATGTTTGATATAAAGAAACAATGGTTTGAAGATTAGCAGTTTCATCAATGTAACAATATTTTGCTTGTAACAGAGTTTTAGTGTCTTAGACCAGAGTTTAGATCTCCACAGATGTTTGCTAACATCTATGGAATCTTTTCTGTTAGGAATGTTACATGTCACTATAAGGGTGACGTCAGCTGATAACAAACAGAACTTCCGTACTTGTATAAATAGATCTCACCTGTTAAAGATCTGATCATCACATTCATTCCTTTTGTGCGAACAACAAAGTGTGTGATCAGGCTGAGAAAGAGTTTGTATAAGCATTGTACTATATTTGTAATCATTTGATTTCAATAGAAAACAATTTTGATATAACTTCCAACTTGTGTGTTTATATTACTTTCATTTCAATTTATAAATTGTTTGTTCTTATATTATTTAAATACACAAGTTCTATAGACTCAGATCCTACACTACTACCACGCCCGTACTGAGGACCTCTTGTTATGGGTGATTTAGAGGGATATTGATGCGGTGGTGTTTGTTGGTCCTCGGTCGTCCGATACCCGCACCTTTTGTGTATTCGAACGACCTGCAGCCGTCAGGCACTAGTTAGGATCCACAACAGAAAGGAACAGTTCTGGTTTTGCAGCCGTCGGGCACAGTTCAGGATCTTCTGATTTAGGATAGTTTGTTGTCCTTTTTGTATTTTCACATTTTGATGTATTCGGATTATGTTATGTATAAACAAACTAATTATTATCTAGTTAAATTTGCAGTTTTAGTTTATTAATATATGTGTTGTTTATTTACAATGTTTGTATTGGTTGGTTGGTTGGTTGGTTATGTAAAATAAGATACGGCACATAATGATACAATATAATACACATATATAAAATGTTTTAGAGTTAATGTTAAAAAATATAGGATACGTAACAATACCACACAATAGGATACGTAACAATACCACACAATAGGATGCGTAACAATACGATACTATACGATATGACATGACTCAACACAATATGATACGATACGTAACAATACGATACAACATGGCACAACACGATACGATATGTCACGATAAAATACAAAACATATAAAACTAATATTTAAAAAAACAATAAACACTCGCATTTGCCATCTTTTAACACCAAAAATTCATCTAGGTTATATACGACTCGTATAGACCTATATGAGTAGTATACGACCAGCCGCCAGACAACAAAGACTACAATGGCAGTCTGACTCGTTTAAGGTTAACCCTATACGACTCGTATAGGTCTATACGAATTGTATAGGGGAGGATCGGGTGTCCAAATAGATGGTTGGATGTCCAAATAGCTAGTTTATGCGTAAAAAATACTTATATGTTGGTTAGATGCTGCAACGATGAGGTCACTCATAGAAATTGACATGGGAATAGTAGTAATTTTCTAGTAGTGAGAGTATTCTTGAACATAGCATGAAAAGTAAATTGAAGTTGAAATTCAAAGTCATATTGTACTTTGGCGTAGCTTTCAAGGGGCCGGAAGGGGCGCCCGACCCCCCGAACTTTTCGCTCAGCAGTGTTATGTATGTATGTTTCGTGTAGAATTTTTTAGATATATACGTTTTTCGACCCCTCGGTTTTATAAAAAAAAAATTATATAAAATTTTTAGGTTCGGTGACTTTCGACCCGCCGGTAGAAATTTTCAAGCTTCGCCACTAACTGTACACATTAATTTCCATTATCACACACACTATACTCAATACATTATTGTTACTTAATTGAGACAGATAGACATATGATAAGTTACATGAAATGGTCCACTTGATTTTGGAATATCTTGCAAAGGGTGAATTCTACAATGAGCTGCTATAACGCAAAAAAATTTAATAAACGACGTTGTATGTTACAGCAAGTCTCTTTTATTAACAAACTAAAGTTATGCGCCGTCCGCGTTGTGGGGCGCTAAACCGAATATTTCATAGTTTAATAACATGTACCCTTTTATATCAGTTAGGTATACATGCTACTTATAACACGATATCAAAAAAGATACATCAAGTTAACCAATTAAAGAAAAACAGTATCATAGTTATGATAAAAAAAAATAACTAAAACGATGGCAAGCGTGTAATTTAGAGTTGGGGGCAAAAGAATAATTTGTCATGACCAATTAGCGAGTGCTAGGCAGCTGTTTCGTACGAATAAAAACAAAATTGACTCAACCAAGTAAAATAAAACACTACCATGGTTTTGCCCAAAAAAACGATGGCAAGATTGCAATTTTTAGCTGAGGTCAAATCATAATTTTATAAGGTAAAATAATATTTTTAACTGAGGGCAAAACCAATTTTTTATTTTGAATTGGGGGCAAAATCGTAATTTTTTAACTGCGGGCGAAATCGTAATTTTTAGCTTGGGGCAAAACCAAAGTTTTATTTTGAACTGGGGGCCAAATCGTAATTTTAAACCGAGAACCAAATCGTAATCTGGCAGGACTCTAGCTGGGGCAAAACCATAATTTTATTTGAACTTGGGGCAAAAGCGTATTTTTTAACTGAGGACAAAATCGTAAATTTAAGCAGGGGGCAAAACCAAAATTTTAATTTGAACCGGGGACACAATCATAATTTTAAACTTAGGATAAAATTGTAATTTGACAGGACCTATAAATAACTATTATATGGAATGGAAAAAAAACCAAAGTGGCCGCCACTTTTGGCCAACCACATAACACAACTATTTCCGCCAACCAAAGTTTTATTTTGAACAGGAGCGAACTCGTAATTTTAAACTGAGAACCAAATCGTAATTTAGCAGGACATAATTTTATTTTGAACCGGGGCAAAAGCGTTTTTTTTTTTCTTAACTGAGGGGAAAAACATAAACTTAGGCAGGGGCAAAAGACAAATTTTATTTTGAACCGAGGCATAATCGTAATTTTAAACTTAGGGTAGAATTGTAATTTGACAAGACCTATAAATTACTACCACTATTATATTAAAAAAAAAAGAAGAAAGAAAAAAAAGGGTGGCCGCCCGCCGGCATGAAATTTGTATGTGTTGTAAATGTAAATGTAAATTAGTGTATAAATGATATCATCATATTATTTATCTGCATTTTAGTGTATAATGATATCATATTATTTATATCGCATTTTTTTCACAACACAATGTAGTATGTAACACGACCTCTGTTATATTAAATACCATAATGGAATAATAGTTAATTACATTTCAATTTTTTTATGAAAAAAATCTTTATTTCAAAGTTCATTTTAGATTACGGAAAAGGTTTTATGGCCCATGTTATTAAACTCCTAATCTTGTACATAAGGGAACAGGTACTGAACGGATGAGCTTGAAGGCTTAGATGCATTTTAATTTCTGAGGGTCACATGATTTAATTGACATATGGCACTGGCTTTAACTACAAAGACGAAAATAGGCCACCAGAGGGTAAGGTTAATACAATGTACAGTCTTCGTTAAAATAAAAAATAAAAAAAAAATACAATGTACAGTCTTCGTCAAAATATAAATTTGTATTAAATGTTTTTAAAACACGGAAAAACCTACTTCTGTCTTTAGTAATAAGTACACTGTCAATATATGCAACTACTTTCACCTTCCCATATTTAGGAGTCAATGAATTCTTTATATTTTTCCTTTTTATTGGGTGCATGGTAAACTACGTCATTTTAGAAAGTTTGTGACTCTTAGCTCTCTTCAAAAAACAAAAAAATAAAAAAATAAAAAAAAAAAAAAATTCATAGCTTGAGCCAAGATAAGATCATTCCTTTAAACTATACCAAAATTTTAATGCTTAAAGTAAATAGAATGTCGGATTATTAATCGAGCCAAGCTTGAGCCAAGATAAGATCATTCTTTTAACTTCAATAATTACAGGCACAATCTTTTATTTGTAAAACCATTACACTCTACGTCTTTTAACACTTAAATGGTAAAAATTTTCAATTAAGTCTATTCACTTAAGGGTATTCCGAGCATTTCACGCTTTTAAAATGTTTCTTAATAAATAAAAAAATAACATATATGCCACTTCATCTTCCCCATTCCCCAACCCTAGAACACCATCATCCTACCCCCATCCTCTATCTATCTCTTGCAAGTTCCTTTAACCACACCACCAAACCCGACCCAACTCCAGCTGCGGTGTTGTTTTCACAAATTTGATGGGCTTCGAGGTTCGAAGGAACTTGGAGACGACCTGTTGTGGTGGTGTTTCCAGCATCAGATTTGTCCGGCCGTGGAAACGTACGTATCTAAGAAGAAACATGTTATCAAACCAAGGCTATCCCTCTGAACCTGTGATTAAACATTCATCACAAGGAACACACAAGTCTAAAGCATCTACTGAGAGCTGGGGAAATAAGTCATCTTTTTCAGAAGAACCAAAAGATTCAACCTATATAGAAGATTGAAGATTTGAATGCAAAAGTGTGGGCCTCTGATATTGGTGGGGATGTAGAGCAAACTAATAAGGTATTAATGAACCCAAAGGGCAACCCTACAATTGCATTTGGTAGCATTCCAACCATCAGAGATCTTGCTCATCCACAAATCAAGGTTTATGATTTGTTTCTGTTCATCCGAAAAACCAGCTGAACCAGCTATTGATGCAAAAGCAACAATAGCTGCCTAGATCAATGAGATTAGTCAAGATCCTGTTGACCCGTCGATGTTTCCCAAACAAAGTGATGCTGAAAGCAAAACTAATCTTGGTAATGATGTTGATAATTAAATAAAAGAGTAAATTACTTTTTGAGTCCATATGTTGATAATGATGTTGAAGGCTGGGTTGGGTTATAAAATAAAGAAACAATATCAAAAGAAACGGGCTGAAAAGACAAATTATCAGAAAAAAGACGAACTTTGTTCATGGAACAAGTTCCGAAGAAGAAAAAGAACTCAGATTTAGTCGACAGACTAATGAAGAGTTCTATGCTCAAAAGAAACAACAACAGGCCAAAAATGTTTCAAATAAAACATGCTTTAAATGTGATCAAATTGGACATGTTGGTCGCAAATGTCCAAATCTGAAGCCTATTGATGTTGCGAAAAAGAAAGTTGAGGCTGTAAAACAGAAGTCAACCAAGTTTGAATCAAAACAAACTTGGAAACCAAAACCAAAAACACCCAAATTAGGGCTGAAACAGATTTGGAAACAAAAGGTTAATCTTTCAAAGGCAAAACAAACTTGGACACCAAAAACATCTAAGTTTGAACCAAAAAAAATCTGGAAACTGAAAATTGATTTGACAAAACAGAAACGCCATTAGCCTCGCCACGGGGAGAATGGGGTTCTCTCCGTGACCACCCTCCGGCGTGAGAATAAGTACAGTGATCCCAAGAAGAAGATGAATTAGTAAGAGTGAAAGTAAATGAAAGTGAATTAAAGACTTGTACCTGAATTCTCGTATTTATAGCCGAAGTTTGGCACCAAAAATATCACGGAGGAAATAACAGAATCTTCTTTTACGTTAGCAGTTAACTCCCCACCCATGAACACGGATCATGGATTTGATCAACGGCTGGGGAGATGCCACGTGGAAAGTAGCTTGATCTAGATCTGCATGTAAATTCATCGTGATTTAAATGAATGTTCTAGATATTGCCACGTCACATTCGGTTATAACTGAATGAGGCCATGCACAATAATCATTTACTGCCTTCTAGAAGATCTACAACTGTAAGCCTTTGATCTTTTGCCACGTGTCCATTCTGTTATAACAGAAAAGATTCCTTTGTTCACGTTCTTACTTCTTCATGCGCACGGACATGTTTAAGACTATTCTTTTGTTGCTAAATCTTTAAGTTTAACTGTACCCCGCGGGCCCGCGCAAGGATGTTAATTGAATATTTGTTTTTCCTTTCTCCGGTGCATGATTATTGAAGACTGATCTTTCCAAATCTTACTTAGACTCGTTGCGCGGCCGCGCAAGGTCTGTTTGAGATGAATTTGGAGTGTAATTATGGTATGTCCTCTGCGCTTACGCATGGTTTTGGGGACCATTCCCCTTCAATTGGCGAGTTTGATGGAGAAGATTAAAACCTATATATATTTGGGCGAAGAATAGAGTGAAATGCCAGGACTTAACGTGGGAAGATTGCAGGTCCGTTCCAAGCATTTTGGAGACCCAAAGCGAATTAAAAAATCTGGGGCCCTTTTTTATATTTTGTTGGGCTCGTAATTTCGGTTTGTATCTAACATAAATAAAAAAATTTTGATCATCACATTAAAATGCCAAAATACCAAATTATAAAAATTGGCAAGTAAATAGGCAACAAACTTCGCCTCAACCTCCTTTTGAATTGCAAAATCGATTCTTCTAAAGACGAAGCGACTCATAAGGGTCGAGAAATTACTATTCATGACCCGCTGTACCCTGTTCAGGAATTCCACGACCTCTGGGGCTAGGGAACCAAATGTATTAAAAGCAAATGGAATAAACAGAAATGTATTAGGCAGAAACTATATAGCACTTAGCCAAGTAGATGATTTCCCGAGTATCTAAAACATAAATTAAATCTAAGTTGGTCAAAATAATTTAACTTAACAAAGAACTTACATTTTCGAGTTAAATGTCATTTTAGTCCATGTGGTTTGGGCCATTTTGTCATTTTAGTCCAAATGTTTCATTTTTCGCATTTAGGTCCAAAAATGTTTCACCATTGCCATTTTAGTCCACTGGGTTAACTTCATCAATTTTTTCTGTTAACGAGAAAGACAATTCAGTCATTATATATGTAATTTTGCTAATTAGAAGGGCAATTCAGCTATATAAAATGACCGAATTGCCCTTCTCGTTAATAGAAATAATGGATGAAGTTAACCCAGTGGACTAAAAATGGCAATAGTGAAACTTTTTTGGACTCATAAGCGAAAAATGAAACATTTGAACTAAACTGACAAAATGAACCAAACCACAAAAACTAAAATGACATTTAACTCTATATTTTATGTAAAAGTAATTAAAACACGCTACACCTTTTAAGTATACTATCTGTTATAAGCTAGAAATGTTTAAAAGAAAATTTAACATGAAGATAACATGTTAAAAATTATGTGAACAAAATCTTTTTAGCTTAGAGGTGGTTAAAAAGATAAACCCATAACCCTTTACTAAAAGGGTGAGTAAGGTGATTAAAATGGGTAGCATGAGCATGAGCATGGGCGAAGCTTTTAAGGGGCGGGAGGGGGGCGGCCGACCCTTCGAACTTTTCGTTCAGTAGTGGAGAATGTGTAGTTTTCGTATAGAAATTTTTGGGTATATATGTTTTCGACCCACAGTTTTATAGAAATTTTTAGGTCCGGTGACTTTCGCTCCCTGGGTCGGAAATTTCAAGTTTCACCACTGAGCATGAGGGATTCGAACACAGCCCTCTACAAAAATCTATTCTTGTTTTTACCATCAGACTATACTAATATTTATGTTATCAATTATCACGGTAAATATAATATCTTATTTTTATAAATATATAATTTTTTTTCTAATATTAAAGGCTCTATGTTTCTGGAAGCCTTAAACCGTAGCCAAACCCAATTACACTAACAGGCTAACTTTGGAAGATTGGTGTAACTTTAATTTGCACTGAACCAACTGGGGTGTCCCAGTTGGCCAGTCCCACCTCTACTCTTCACAGAGACCCGGGTTCGAGTCCAGGCAGGGGGTATTCTGCCACCTTCTTCCCAGAGGGAAACGGACTCAGCTCGGGATGGGGTATTCACCGCCAGGCAGCATTGGGACGTTGCTAGCTTGTGGAGTGGGATCACTCCAGCGGCCGGGAGGTCCGTGCAATAAACCCCCCCCCCCAACTTTAATTTGCACTGTATGAAAATATATTCTATTTTATTTTTGCTGGACTTTGTTAGGGATGGTAAAAAAGCCCAAGCCCGACGGGTATACCCGAAACATACGGGCCGCGGAAAACCCGAAGCCCAATGGGTATGGGTCGGGTACGGGCTTAAAAATAGAAAAAATTTCAGGTATGGGTACGGGTATGGGATTTAGTGATACCTGCCCGATACCCGGCCTATTTACCCGAATAATACCCGAAAGAATCATATTATAGATTTCTGAGTAAATTACAAGTTTTGTCCTTTATGTATGTACCAAATTGCAGGCAATGTCCTTTGTCTTTAAAATTGACTGATTTTATCCTTAATGTTTCAAAATTTTGCACGTTATGTCCTTTAGCCCTAACCCAGTTATTTTTTTCTGTTAACTCAGACTACACAAGGGTAATTTAGTCTTTTTACCTATATATTTAAGTTTTAATAAAAAAACAAAAATAAACTCTCTTCTTCTTATATTATATATATATATATATATATCTTTCTCACCCTCTCACTCACTACGCTACATCAGCACCCGATCCACCACCACCTCGACAGTTACCACCACCGCACCCACTGATCAGGTTGATGAATGATCATTGTTCGATTTAATTACAAGTGTGACAAGACTTTATAAATATCATAGTACTATTTGCTCCAATTAGGAAGGTAAAATGAGAAAAGCATTCAGTTGTAAGATAAAATTATAATAAAAGAAATTAACCAATTCAATGCCCTTCTATTTTTCAAGAGAAATCAGTGGAACAAATTAAATCAACCTAAGCACAACTACATCCCTAGAAGTCAACTCTGGCCACCACGATTCACTATCTCCCACCCACATCCTCTCGGTTAGCGATCTTGGAAGCAAAAGACTTGACGAACAAGAAATCATCACACAAAACAAAATTCACCAATCATAATCATCTTAAGAAGAAGAAACCCCCACACCCACAAATAAAAAAAAAACCCCAAATTCAAACCCACCTTAATTATCATCTGAATCAAAGATTCCGATGGGTATACCAAAAGCTTTGATCTTTAAAGTCGATTCCGATGTTAGACGATTGTTGTGACGCACGCAACTGAATAGCCGTTGCTGGATTGGTGATCTTCTTAGGGTTGAACCAGCGCTGTTACGATCGTTGGAGGATGTGTGTGGATGACGAAGGGTGACGTAGGAAGATGATTGATACATCTGTTGTGGTGGTGTTAGGAGGAAGGAGGTTGTGGTGGTGGTGGTGGCGTTGGAAGTTTTACAGAGGGAGTGAGAGATGGAGTAGAGAGAGAATAGATATGAGAGCATCCACAATAATACATTTTTTGCTGTTGTTTTTACTCATTTTTTCACATCATTCATTTTTTCTTATTGTGGACCTTGTTTTTGTACCTCATTTTTTAGATATGTTTGTATGCAAAAACGACTAAAAACAACAAAATGGTGGGACCCATGTACTTTTAATATATATAATATAGAGAGAGAGAATAAGTGGTGTAAATGTGTGGTTAAAAATTAAAAAAAGTGGTGATGATGTGGTAATGTTTTTAAGTGTTTTTGTGTTTTTTTATTGGGTGGGTTTTTGATATTTTTGAAGGGTGAGTGTTTTTCTGATGTGTCAGCTGACTGGACATGTTTTTAGGTGTTTTTAATGGGTCTTATTGTGGATGCTCTGAGAGAGAGAGGAGAGAGAGAGAGAGAGAGAGAGAGAGAGAGAGAGAAGGGTTCAGATCTTATATGTAAAATTTTGCACAATAGTCCTTAAATAAAAGTTATTTTCATAATAGCCTCTAAAAAGGTTAATTGACAAAAATGCCCTCATGTGTAAGGCACATAACCAAAGTTAACCAAAAAATCTAACTGTGTTAGGGCTAAAGGACATAACGTGTAACATTTTTAAACGTTAAGGACAAAACCAGTCAATTTTAAAGGCAAAGGACACCGCCTGCAATTTGATACACACATAAAGGACAAAACTTGTAATTTACTCTAGATTTCTATATATATAAACTTAGTAAATGTACTTATTACCTTCTTTATAGTCATATGTGGATATGTATTTGGCAAGTGTTTAGTGAGCATATAACTTATTTTTGAGCATGTATATTGGATATGGAAGCTATCCCCCTTTATTATGTGGATGTTCTATGCAATTAGGTAGTCCTGATACAATTACTTAATTAAGTAACCGTTTTAATTTAGTTTAGTATATGTGGTCTGAATATGATACGTAAGTTATTAATCATATTTTCATTTGTTATAGCCATTAAAATAGTAAATTATACAAACATCAAAGTAAAAATTGCACATTTGTCCTAACGGGTATTTTTAAGAAATTAACGGGTATACCCGATACCCGCGGGTATGCCCGATACCTGACGGGTAATTACCCGAAAAATACCCGACGGGTAATGGGCCGGGTATGAGATAAAGAATTACAACCTGGTACGGGCCTGGAATTACCAATACCCGATCCAAGCCCGACCCATTATCATTCCTAGACTTTGTAGATTGTTTCATCAATAAAATTTGTTAGCCTTAAAAAAAGAAGAAAAAAAAAAAACTGAAACCGTTCCTTCCATTGTTGCTTTAAGATTTTCTTTAACAACTGATGATTGAAACGTTTCCACCCTTGTGAAACAAGATCGATTATCACGAAAAAGTACAACTTTTCCCACTTTACTCCAAACACTCACGTTCCACTTACCGATTAAACCCTTTACATTCCCCCTTTCAAAACCCATTTCTTGATGCCATTTCTTTCGATCAAACCCTTTTGTTTTCTTCATACCCATCTTATCCGATATTACAGAAATCATACCCCACTCAATTTCAATTTCAATCTCAAATTCAACTTTACAACAGCTTCATCGATGGCCACAATTGAAGAACAAGTTTCAAAGCGTTTATGGGTGAGGTCCCAATCGGAATCGATTGGTTCTCTCTACACCCCATTTGTAGTTTCTTTAGCATCTGGGAATCTAAAGGTTGAAACTTTTCGACATTACATTGCTCAAGATGTTCATTTTCTTAAATGTTTTGCCCAAGCGTACGTAATTTCCTTTCTGTTTGTGTTTATCCTGATTTGGGTTTTTGTAGTTTTTGATTTGTGTGTGGTTTTGCTTAGATATGAATTGGCTGAGGAGTGTGCAGATGATGATGATGCTAAAGTTTCTATCAGTGAGTTAAGACAGAGTGTTCTTCAAGAGCTGGAAATGCATGGCTCTTTTTGCCTAGTAAGTTTTGTCATATTGCAGTGATTTCTTGTGTATGTGTTTAGAAATCATATGTGTCAGATGTTAGAAAGAGCCCAAATGGGAAGGGAAAGATTCCTTGGTTTTAAAAAGCACGCTGAGCCATAAGTCGCAGGGCATACGTGAGGCACTTGTTGAAAGTGATTGAGGGGTGTGCATCAGGAGCGCCTCTTGTACATGGCCAAGTTTTTGTGCATAAGTAGGTTGTACATATAGTATTTTAGGTTGTACTTAGAGGTTATTTATATATTGAGGAGTAAATTACTTTTTGAGTCTTTGTGTTTTAGTGGTTTTAACCATTTGAGTCCGAAATCAAAATGTTTAACGCCATGAGTTCCTAGACGCTTTTTTATAACCATTTGAGTCCAAATTTTAACCTTATTTTTAAACAAAATTGGACTCAAAACGTTATAAAATGAACAAAATTGGACTCAAAACACTATAAAATGAACAGTTAGGGACTCAGGGCGTTAAACTTTTTGATGTTGGACTCAAATGGTTAAAACCACTAAAACACAAGGACTCAAAAAGTAATTTACTCTATATTGAATGGACCTGCAGAGGTTTTTGTATTTAAATTTTGGGTACCCATTACCCAATGATATAAATAAATCTATCAAAAATATAATAAATATTATACAGATACCTGGCTTCTCGCTGGCACACGTGATGTGTGCGCCTTCGCCTTGTGTCTCATGCCTCGGCTATGGGACCCTATCGCATCAGTGCCCTCGCTTTTTTTTTTTAAAACAAAGAGAGATTATGGTTTTATAAAGAATGTCCGAGCTTAAATGCCATCAACCCATTGTGAGGGTCTTTGTGATGTAAAAACTAAGCAGTCAATAGCGGTGCTATAGTGGTTAGCGGACCTCAGGGTGTGTAGCGGTCCAAATAGCGGTGGCCTATAGCGGTTCCGCTATTAGCGGCACTAAATACCGCTATAGCGGTGCTATAGCGGTATTATAGTGGTGCTATAGCGGTGGCCTATAGCGGTTATAGCAGTAACGGTGTTTAATTGTGTTAATTCTTAAATTAAATACTTCAAAGTTACTATTAGTATTTGATTTGCGATAGGTTTTTGATAATGGAATGATATTACTATGAATTTTGATATTACTATTAATATTTTTTAAAGATATATTTATATATATATAAAAATACATAAATTATGCATGGTATAAAAATTACCGCTATACCACCGCTATAACCTATATATCATATAGCGGACCTTGACCGCTATTCTATTTTGGACCGCTTTAACTGCATAGTGTAAAAAGCATGAGGCGTGCCCAGCGTGAGCGACCCTTGGTGACGGGTATTGCTTCTCAGGTAATGAACACAAGGTGTGCACCTCCTAAACCTTTTGTTAAATGTGAGCCTGTATGGTTTTTCACTAAAAGAGTAAATAAACTTAATGACGATGGTTGTATAGCGTTGAGGTAGTTTAAAGCATTTTGGTAAAACTTGTGCCTTGCGTATGTGATGCGTGCACCTTAAGCTCTTGCCTTGGCCACGTAGGAGGAACACTAGCATGGCATGCTGACCTTCTGGGAAATTCTCTATTTGGTTAAATGACGGATAGTTAGCGTTGTAACCTTCTTTATGATCCAGTGTTGAATGATATACGGCTATTTGACACATCATATAGGAATGGGGCTTTGACGCTTCCAAAGCAACTCTACCAAACTCCGCAACAATAAAGTACACTGACTTCTTGCTCGCAACAGCTTCTGGGAAGATTGATGGCTTAAAAAGCCCTGAAACCGTCACAACTCCATATGAAAAAACAAAAGTTGCAGCATATACTATCTGTGCAATGGTCCCTTGCATGAGGCTTTATGCTTTTATTGGTAAAAAGCTCGAGTCGCTGGTCGATATTAATGGTAATCATCACCCATACAAGAAATGGATCGATAACTATTCATGTGACGCCTTTCAGGTTCTGATTAATATTTTGTAAAATTTTCCTTTCCTTTTCTGTGGAGGTTGCATTATAGGCGGGTTGGCCCAAAATACTTTTTGACCCATTTTTAAAACATTTAGTTAGCTAATTGTTATTAGTAAAATTATTTTTGTTCAACAAGAATCTAAGTTTTAGAATAAAATACACTTTGTGCAATGTTCGGCCTGGTTGACACATTTCCATTTTTAGCTATTTATCTGTCTGACCCATTATACGCCCCGCTTGCGGTATTCGCATATAATGTTTATATGTGTGGGGCCTGTGGGCCATCGGGGGGCAAAAAAGAAAGGGCACTAATTTTAACATTATTATACTAATTTCGTGAAAATAACGCTAAAATCTGAGGACGGTTAATCATGCATCATGTGGTGGTGTTGATAGCTGAAAGACTAAAGGGTACATGCACTAATCGGTCTTTGTCTCGATTGCTGAGTGTTATGTGCCTTATGTCCAAGGCTTGATGCAAAACTACTATCGAGCCGGGGGTCTCACTGGAAGCAGTCTCTCTATCCCTACGGGGTAGAAGTAAGGCTGTCTACATCTTACCCTCCTCAGACCCTACCTTTGCTTTGCTATTGGTGAGATTTACTAAGTATGATGATGACGATGATGATCTGTCTGACCCATTAGATATAACTCATTACTTGAGTGAGCCTATTTATAAGCAAATGGGTTGAAATTGCAACCTCTACTTTCTGGCATGACACGTTTATGACTCGGGTTCATTGGCATTTCTTAAAATATTAGGCGGCGGCGCTCCAAAGTGAGAACTTGCTTGACAAATTAAGTGTCACTTTGACTGGTGTAGAGCTTGATATTTTGCAAAAACTTTATCAGCAAGCAATGAAACTCGAGATGGAGTTCTTTTTAGCCCAACCTGTTGATCAGCAGACCGTTGTTCCATTATCAAAGGAGCACAATTGCGTTACGGTTTTCTCTGATTTTGATTTGACATGCACAGTAGTTGATTCATGTACTGTTTTCGCTGATATTGCTATGGCTACATCACCAACTCCGGGTCAAGCCCAACCCGAAATTCAAAGTCAAATTACCAAGATGCCCTTGACCGAATTGAAAAACACATGGGAAGCATTAGTTAAGCAATATGCAGAAGAATATGAACATTTAATGGAAACTATGTTGGTCAATCAGAAAGGTAAAGCATCATGTTACTTTTTAAACATGAACAATGCATTAAGGAATTTGAATTATGAATATAAAAAAATAAAAATTTCTTTTTTTTCATTTAAAAAAGGGGAGAAATTTGACTACGAGGGTTTACGGAAAGCACTTGAACAACTATCAGACTTTGAGAAAAGGGCAAATACGAGAGTGACTGAATCTAAGATACTTAGAGGTTTAAATCTTGATGACATAAAACACGCGGGTCAACATCTTGTTCTTCAAGATGGTTGCATGGATTTCTTTCAGAGTGTTATGAAAGATCAAAATTTGAATGCAAGTATCCATGTTGTGTCTTATTGCTGGTGTGGTGATCTTATCAGGTCTACATTTGAATCAGGTAACACTTTAATTGCTCATAAATTGTTCACAAGCAATCTGCTTTCTATCTTATTCAATATAATGCCAATAGGTGCTAAATAGGTCGTGTTTGTGGGTAGAACTGAAACAAACCTTAAAGTTCTGTCAGACACATGACATGACCCCAAACACAACACGAGGTTTAACGGTTGACAAAAAGTAGACCTGTGTAACCCGAAATTTTGTTTATTTTTGCGTATTAGTACTCTAATATTTGCAAATTTACAAATGAAAAAACAAATATAATAAAATATTAATTTTACATTTAAACTATGAAACTAGATGTCTAACGGACTAACCCGGAAACCACCCATGTTGACCCAGATACGACTCGTTTAGCTAAACATGTTCACTTGTCTACCTGAAAATGACGTGGTCCACTTTATTCCAACCTCAAACCCGTGAATTTCATGTTAGGTTCGTGTTGTGTCAAAAATTCACCCCTCTAATATGACGAGTGTTTTAAGATATGTTGTATATAATGTGCCATGTTTCAGGGGGTATACACAATCTGGAACTACATGCAAATGAGTTCATCTATGAAGGCCTTCTATCGACTGGTGAAATCATGAAAAAAGTAGAGTCCCCTCTCGACAAGCTTCACGTCTTCAATGACGTTTTGAAAGAACATGATCAATGTGACCAAACAAATATAACGATCTACATTGGTGACTCGATTGGCGACTTACTTTGCCTTGTAGAAGCAGACATAGGCATTGTGATCGGCTCAAGCTCAAGTCTTAGAAAAGTCGGGGGCCATTTTGGCGTTTCGTTCATGCCTTTGTGGCTTGGATTAGTCATGAAACAAAGAGAGCATGTAGAAGGAAGCGGTTTTAGTTGGAATCGAAGATCCGGAGTTGTATATACGGTTTCTAGCTGGGATGAAATACGTTGTCT
This sequence comes from Helianthus annuus, assembly GCF_002127325.2. Lineage (NCBI taxonomy): Eukaryota > Viridiplantae > Streptophyta > Magnoliopsida > Asterales > Asteraceae > Helianthus > Helianthus annuus. The sequence goes on along the minus strand of NC_035440.2, from coordinate 66,094,851 downwards.
GATCGTTGGTTGTTGAAAATTTAGTAGTGTATGTTCTGTACAAATATAAACGGAACACTAAATGAAGCTAAAAGGTTAATTTATGTTTGTAGGCTAGGAGAACAAAAAATTTTAGTTTGAAGTTATGGTATCAACTTGTTAGAGCATTCACATCCATTCGATCATATTTTCACCTAAATTACATTAAAAAACACTACATTTTCTCTCTCCTTTTCAATTAAATAATATTTTTTATACCTTTGTCATTATCTTTTTCTCTATCCTTTACTCACAATCACTTTCAAAATATATTAAAAAATTATAGGGGGTGAACAGTGTTCCCTCAAATATACAGATGAACAGTAACATTTTCTCTCTTCTCCACTCACAACCACTTTTTATATTCTTTACATTATAAAAACTTCACACACACAATTTGATGGATTGGATGTGAATGCTCTTAGGAGAACTAAAGTAAAGTTCCCGTACAAATAACTTTAACGTAGTAAACGTACGAATAGCATGAAAAAGGCAAAAAAATGTGGTGACATTTTCGTAATTATTTGCTCGTAGGGTAATTATCAAAAATACTCTACTAATGATCTTGTAGAGTAATTTTGATAAAAAAATTATACATCACCAAAAAAACCCTCAAAAAACCTAAACCCCCCTCCCCCGGCAAAAAAAAAAAACCTCCCCCCCAACCCCCCCAAAACCTAAAAAAACCTAACCCCCCTCCCCCTACCCAAACTAAATGCTAAAAACTAAACCATAAAGCTAAACCCCATAACTAAATGCTAAATTTTTTTTTACAAAATTACTCTATATGATCATTTGTAGAGTAATTTTGAATTGTACGTTGTTTGATAAACTTGCAGAGTAATTTTGATTCATTTGTAGAGTAATTTTGATACACTTGTAGTCTAATTTTGATAATTACCCTACAAGATCAAAAGTACTCTACAGGAACATTTTACAAAATTACTCTACAAAGATCAAATTTACTCTACAGGATCATTTGTAGAGTAATTTTGATAATTACTAATAATTACGAAAATGCCACCGCGTTTTTCAGCAAAACCTTCAGTTCGTACGTTTTGTACGTTAAAATTATTTGTATTTGATCTTTTGTCATTAAATATATAGGTGAAAGTTGGCTATAAAGTCCATTTTTCCTACAAAGTGTAAAAATGTCATAAAACACCATAATGTCAACCATAAAAGCACACTCAAAACCCACAAATAACAAAGTGAAGAATACTAAAACGCCATATTTGTGGGTTTTGTGTTGTGTTCTAGATGATAAAGCTTTGATTATTGAATGACTAACATTAGTGAATTTTATGTTGATTAGCATGTTGTGTTTTATATTCATAGTTCTACGATGGTGGGTTTGAAGTTTTTATGGACTGTTAGGTTTTGGATATTGTGTTTTAATGATATTCACTCTGTTATTTGTATGTTTTGAGTGTGTTTTATGACTGAAATTGTGGTGTTTTATGACTTTCTTACCGAATCAGACTACGCTCCTTTCCAAGGAGAAACTTTCAATAGTACCTTGTCTCCAATTTGAAATTCTAATGGCTTACGTCAATGGTCGGCATAACTCTTTTGGCGATCTCATGCCGTTTTTAGTCTTTCCTTGATTTGAGTTATTTTTTCGGTGGTTTCTTGTACAATTTCGGGACCTGATAATTGATTTTCTCCTATTTCTGCCCAACATGCTGGAGTTCGGTACTTTCATCCATAAAGTGCTTCAAATGGGGCAACATTAATGCTTCTGTGATAGCTATTGTTATAGGAGAATTCTGTTAATGGCAAATGGTCGTCCCAATTTCCACCAAAATCTATAATACATGCCCTCAACATGGCTTCTAAGGTTTGGATTGTCTTTTCACTTTGTCCATCTGTCTGGGGGTGATATACTGTACTTTGGTTTAATCGTGTCCCCATTGCGTTTTGGAAGCTTTTCCAAAAATGTGAAGTGAAACGACTATCTCTCTCAGATACAATGGAGAGTGGAACTCCATGTAATGATACTACCTCATCCACATATAACTTAGCTAGTCGTTTCATGCTAAGGGTTTCCTTCATTGGTAGGAAATGAGCTGATTTGGTTAATCGATCCACAATCACCCGGATTGCATCGTTACCTTTTCTGGTTTTGGGTAGCTTAGTAACAAAATCCATTGTTATTAATTCCCATTTCCATACAGGCATTTCTAACTGTTGAAGCAATCCTGAAGGTTTTTGATGTTCTGCTTTAACTTGTGAACAAGTTAAACACTTAGAAACGTAACTAGCTATGTCCCTTTTCATTCCTATCCACCAAAAATTATTCCTCAAATCTTGATACATCTTGTTACTACCAGGATGCATCGTATACCTAGATTTATGGGCTTCCTCTAATATTCTATCTCGTAGATTTCCTTGTATAGGTACCCAAATTCTTTTGTTATTGAATCTCCAAATTCCATCAGTTCCTTGCTCTAATTCCTTTATTACCCCTTTCATTCCTTCAACATCATCCTTAATTGCTGTTTCTTGGGTATTATTCAGTTGTTCCACTAAATCTATTTGCAGATTTAGTCTAAGAGCACGTACTCGTCTTTGCTTTTCATGATACTTACGACTTAAGGCATCAGCTACTACATTTGCTTTTCCCTTGTAATATTGAATATCACAGTCGTAATCACTTAGAATTTCCATCCATCTCCTTTGCCTCATATTTAATTCTTTTTGCCCAAAAATATATCTTAAACTCTTATGATCTGTAAAGATGGTAAACTTAGTACCATACAGATAATGTCTCCATATCTTAAGGGCAAAAATTATTGCTCCTAATTCTAAGTCGTGAGTGGTCTAATTTTCCTCGTGCTTCTTTAATTGACTTGACGCATAAGCGATCACTTTCTTACATTGCATCAATACACATCCTAATCCTAATTTAGAAGCGTCACAGTAAACTACAAAATCTTTAGTTCCTTCTAGTAATGCAAGGATTGGTGCATTTGTTAATCTTTGCTTCAAGATGGTGAAGGCTTCTTCTAGCTTAGGTCCCCATTCAAACTTAACCGTTTTACATGTTAACTTGGTTAACTGAATGGCTATCTTAGAGAAGTCTTGGATAAAACGTCGATAGTATCCAGCTAATCCTAGAAAACTTCTGACTTCTGTAGTTGATTTCGGAACTTTCTAATTTGTGATAGCTTCTATTTTTGAAGGATCCACATGAATTCCTTCATGATTGACCATGTGTCCTAGGAATTACACTTCTTGTAACCAGAATTCACACTTAGAGAATTTAGCATAAAGCTTTTCTTTTCTTAAGAGGGTCAAAAGTGCATGCAAGTGTTTACAGTGCTCATCCTTGCTTTTGGAATAAATAAGTATATCATCTATTAAGACAATTACAAATTTATCCAAATACGGTTTACATATCCTATTCATCATGTCTATAAATGCTACAGGAGCATTTGTTAACCCGAAGGGCATGAATGTAAACTCGTAATGGCCATACCTAGTTCTGAAAGCGGTTTTAGGAATGTCCTCTTCCTGTACTTTCAGGTGATGGTATCCGGAGCGTAAATCGATCTTAGAGAAATATCTAGCTCCTTGAAGTTGATCAAATAGATCGTCAATTCTAGGTAATGGGTATCGATTCTTAATAGTAACCTTATTTAACTCTCTATAATCGATACACATCCGCATTGATCCATCCTTCTTCTTTACAAACAACACAGGTGCTCCCCAAGGGGAAGAACTTGGTTGTATGAATCCTTTTTCTAGTAATTCATCTAATTGCTTCTTTAATTCTAGCATCTCCGTTGGTGCTAAACGGTATGGTGCTTTAGCAATTGGAGCGGTTCCAGGTACCAGGTGAATTCTGAATTCTACTTCTCTATCTGGTGGTAATCCAGGTAGATCTTCTGGGAAAATATCAGGGTATTCCTATACCACCGAAGTTTCCTTAAGTCCCTTGTCCTTAGTGTTAATGATTACTGAGATCATATACACTATGCCTTGTTTCCGCACATAGCTAGCAGCTTTCATTACCGAGATGAACTTCATTGGCTTGTTCGGTTTGTCTCCTTTGATTCGGATCATCTCTACTGTTGGCGTACGAATCTCAACAGAATTCTGGTCACATAGGATTCGAGCAAGGTTGGTTACTAACCAATCCATTCCTAATACTCCGTCGAATCCAGCTAGATTCATAGGTAGAAGGTTTGCAGTGAACTTATGTCCTAATAATTCTATCTTTCCTTCTTGAAGTACTTCGCGTATGTTGATAGGGTTTCCTTCGGCCGTTTCTACCGTACAAGCTTGACTAAACTTAGTTAAAGGTTGATTAAGAGCTTGACAGAATGCAATATTTATAAAACTTTGGTTTGCACCAGAGTAAAATAATACTTTTGCATATAGGTCATGGATAAGAAACGTACCGGTGATTACGTCGGGAATCATGGCTGCCTCTTGCGCCATTAGCTGAAAAGCTCGCACGTTCTTCTTGTTGGCTCCGTCTGCCGCTTTTGCTTTGTTGTCAGTTGCCTTGGTTAATTTAAGGCAATTTGGCTTAAAGTGCTCCGCTTCCCCGTAATTGAAGCAGATAGTATATTTCTTTCTATATTCTTCTTTTCTGTGCCTAGGTATTTTACAGAAGTTGTAGTACCTATTACATCTTCCTGGGTGCCTTCTTTTGCATAATTTGCAGAGAGGTGGTGCAGAAGACTGTCCAATTCCTTTCTTGAAGTTATTACCTGAGCGAAAACCTTGGGTAATCTTCTGAGCCAACTCCTTCTTCCTATTTTCATCTCTTATACGAACTAATCCGTCTGTCAAGGTATTGGCCAATTCAACTGCGTCTTCGATAGTCTGAGGTCTAGCAGCCTTGACTATATCACGGATTTCGCTAATCAGTCCCGAAATATAGCGAGAGATAAGTACAGGTTATGGCGAAGCCAGAGTCGGTACTATTCTTGCATATTCGAAAAATTTTGTCGTATATTCACGACACTTTACATCCACCATTCTATGGTTCAGGAACTGATTTGCCATTTGTTCTTTTTCATAAGGAGGACATAATTTCCTTTCTTTCATTTCCTTAAACTCTTCCCAACTCATGGCATAATCCATGTCGCTTCCTTTTGCCTGTAGAATAGTATTCCACCATTCTAATGCTTCTTCTTTAAAGAGATTATAAACATACATTACCTTGTCTTCTTCCACACATTTACTTATTTTAAGAATGGCTTCTGTCTTTTCTAGCCATCGCAGTGCAGCTGTGGCTCCTTCACTGCCTGCGAATTCGGTTGGTTTACAGGCTAGAAATTCTTTATAAGTACAACCAGCCGTCATTGCTTTCATCTTTTTAAGTAATGGGGCTTTGATAATATTATCATTGCCTCTATTTACGCTATGACTAAAACTGTTATCACGGGTGCGTTTGCTATTATTAGCTTTGGAATGTTCAACGGAGTTCTTAACGGCTGCTATGATTAAAAGGATAGCATTGGCTATGCCCTGAGCGATTATGTTTTCTATAGCCTCTTTATTCAAAGAATTTTCCTGATTATTCTGGCCCGATTGGTTAACTTCGTTTGACATCTGAATTGCAAACATAATACATAGATTAATATCACAAAATAATAGCAAATAAAGAAAGTATTGTATCCATAAATATAAACTGAGTCAGAGCATATAACCAAAATTGTCGAGCATTGCGACATTTAGATATTTTTATATATTATGCTTCAATACACAACCACATATTTACATATATATAGTCTTGTTTATTATTAGGATATATATCTATATATATATAATATTTTTTTTCACAAAATATTAGATATTATACAAACATCTATTCTATAGTTAGGCTGCCTTCAAAAGTTGAACTCTCGCTCGTCGTATTTTCAGACGAGATTTTCACCCGCTGATCTGATCTTATTCCCTGAATCCACCAATTCCTCGCCATAATGGCACAGTTCAGCAACATTGTCGGGGTTCATGGGTGGAAAGACAGCAGGAGCAGGTTCAAATTTAGGGTAATATGGGTTTGGGTGATTCATCAAGTTCTGAAAAGCCCAGTCATTAGTCCACCATTCTTCAGCTTGATTGAGAAGTGGCTGTTTGGAATGACTGGCGCGAGAATGGCGGGTTCCGGGTTTATGGGTATTTTAGGTGGTATGGGTGCATTCAAGAGGTTTTCATCTAACGGTCCAAACAAATCACAATTTTCTAATTTTCTGTCCAACTCCTCCCATGGTGGTAATGTTGGGGCTTGGTTGGAACTCTCCCCAAGATTTCTTTTCCTTTTAGTTCAATAGTTTTCTTGATTTTTTGGGCTGTTGGCTTCTTCTTCCTACCTCTTTTCCAGTCCAAAATTCTTCTCCTTTTCTTTGATTTTAGCTTTTCCTGGGATTGAAATACTATTGGTTCATCGGGTTCAGCTTGGTATCCCGTATGATTTTCTGTTGGTTCTGTAGGATCGTTTTCGGCCCTAAATGAGTCGATCAGAAGAATTCCTATCCAAAATAAGAGGCGGAAACTAACGCTTTGGTGCGATCTCAGCCGTATTCACTTTTAACTGTTGTATTATTGCTCAAACGATCAATTACAAGCTCTGACAACACTTCAGCAGCACTTCGTGGCTTACCGGAAGAACGCACCTAAACTATGCTACTGATTTCGCTCGTACATACCCCTATATATAGTGTATCAGATTTTGCTCCAAAGACATATCACCAGGAGCGAAATCAGGACCTTACAACATATGAGCGAAATCAACATATAAGACACCTTCGGGCGAAATCAACATTATAAGGGTTTCGCTCGACCACATGTCATTTGGGGCGAAATCACTTCTTATACAGGTTTCTTGATTTTCGTGCCCTGATCTATCCTATACAACGTAAGACTCGATACAAGACGTAGGCGACAGACGGATGCACCAACAAACTCCCCCTCGGATGTTGACGGAGTCTTCAGTGTCGAGTCTTCGGTTGTCAACCTTTAGTCTTTATCAATCTTCGATCTTCCTCTGAAGTATTTGTCATTGCAAGAATCCTCATTCTCTATCTTTATCATCAACAAACTCCTCTCCCTCGGATGTTGAATCTTTAACTTCATCAGCATCAGCAAATCCAGGATCAATACTGGCTTTCCCTGCTTTATCACGGTGTCTTCAGACTCCCCCTCTCAATCTGCTGAGATCGTAGTCTGGAATTCACAGCTTCAAGATTCATTCCAAGATCATTACCAGGCTCTCTTTTGGTTCAGGATTGTTACCTGGCTCAAATTTACCTGCACAATCTCTACCCAACACATAAGTTTCTCAAAGATAACCTTTTTAAACTTTTAGAAACTTTTGCAAGAAACTACAATAAAGATTTTTACATTCAGGATCTTTTCCTAGCTCTTATCATGCAAACTTAATAACTTCACATACTCTCTCCCAAACCTGTTCTTCAAGTTTAGCACTTAGAATTTCGAAAATCAGCTTCTCAACACCAGCTGTCAAAAATCTTTTTGAATTTTTTCAAAATTTATGCTAAAACACACTAAAATCTTTTTGGGTTTTCTGAAAGAAAGTAAATGCAGAAACGAAATATTTACAGACAATATTTTTGTGAGTTCGTGCAAGAGGATCATATCAGTTTTTTTAGACAAATCACTAACACCGTTAAGCTTGATTTCATTTTAAGTTCTAAACAATTCACCTAGATTGTCAGTATGTTTGTCCTCTTAAATTTTCACACAAAGTTCAGCTGTTTCGAGTTATGCAATTAGTGTCTTAATTACTTAAACTTATTCGTGTGTCCCACCACTTGAATATACTCCCGTATCCAGATCCCAATATTCAGTCTTACAGGTGAGTATACCACAAATGATATCTGTAAAGGGGTTATGTGTGAGGGCCGTGAGAGCTCAGGTCGATACTTCCGTATACGCAGAGAGATGACGGCTTCGACTTTCGGTGTGTCCCCTTTAGAGGATCTTTTATTACAACAACAAAGATTATCAATTTTATTGTTTAATCAGATTGCTGAGGACGAGCTTATATTTCAAAGCTTTTTGCAGAAAGTATTATCCGGAGACTAGGTCAGTATTTCCATACAGCAGAAGTCCCGGGATAATACCCCAGATATCACTGAGCATAAAGACCTAGTATCTCAGAATACGGGACCTTTCAAACAAGATTTCAGGGGTTACCTATATATCCAAGAAGTTGTTAACCCACAGAACAAGCAAGTTTGTATTTAGGTTTATATCTCTTTTCAGTTTACTAAATGTGTAAAAACCTACTGACACATCCGCAGTGAGATTGTTTATCACATTTTGACTTTACATTTCTTTAGTGTGTTGTGATAGTCCACCGATGTACTATCATTTCCTCTTTTATGCAACACAAACTCATTTTTTCAATTTTATCATGTTTTTGGCTTTTTTGAATTTTCAAATGTTTTTGGATTTTTCTGAAAATTTCTTACTCCCCCTAAAATTCAAAAACATTTAACTAGAACAAACTGTACAAAACGTGACAACTGATATTGAATTGCTTCAAATCTCCATCTGCTTGGCATAAACAATCAGAACTCCCCATCACAACAAAC